>NC_057404.1:33566490-33924376 GCF_019320065.1 Cervus canadensis
CCCTTGGACTGCAAGGAGATCAACCAGTCCATCCTAAAGGAGATCAGTCCTGGGTATTCATTGGAAGGACTGATGTTGAAGCTGAAACTCCAATACTTTGGCCACCTGATGCGAAGAGCTGACTCATTTGAAAAGACCCTGATGCTGGGAAAGATTGAGGGCAGGAAGAGAAGGGGACAACAGAGGATGAGATGGTTGGATGGTATCACCAACTCGATGGACATGGGTTTGGGTGGACTCCAGGAGTTGGTGATGGACAGGGAAGCCTGGCGTGCTGCGGTTCGTGGGGTCGCAAAGAGTCCGACATGACTGAGCGACTGAACTGAACTGAAAATCGGTTTTCCTGTGAATAGCACACAACTCACGTGACTTGTTCCCATATTTCCCTAGCACTTGTCTTTCTGTTTCATTCCTTTTTCTTTTTCTTCTTCTTCTTTCTCCCTTTTTCAGTTTCACGGGAAAGCAAAAAATATATAGTCTACCCTTGATTTCATTGTAATTGTTACATCCTCCTTTCCAACTCATTTTAAAACAGACTGAGTCTTCTTCCATTGTATATAAAGTCCCTTATTTCTTCAATATTTTTGCAGGATGACTTATCTGGAATATAACTCAGCATCAAGGATATCTGTCACAGTGCACCTTTCTCCAGCGGGGGAAGCTTGTTTTCTCATCTCTCATGAGAAACAGGACGAGAGGTGTTTATCCTTCTCCAGATTCCCCATTGCCATCATAGTGGCATTATCGTATCCTCCTCATAAAAAGGTACATAGGGGTTAAAATTGAAGGCTGGAGCCAGCCTGCCTGAGTTGCAATCCTAACTCTGGCAGGTACCAGCTGTCTAACTTCAAGCAAGCAATAATCAAAATTTATAAATCTGTGTTAATGACTCATCTAAACACCCAGACTAAGCCTGGATCTCTGCGATTTCAATGACCTTTATTTCCATTTATTCCCAGTACTAATCCTGAATCTTGTCAGCTTTCATCCTCCTCAAAAATTTGAAACTTCAAATACCCAACTTTTTACTTCTTTAAACTCACTACCTTCTCTCATACAATGAAAGACCTTTACAATGTAAGTTCTTTGTTCTTACTATTTCTTCTAGCCTTTCAGTCTCTTTCTAGCCTCTTACCCATCCCTGCATGGTTGGAAACTTCTGTTTGATTATGAAAAATACTGTTCTACTAGTAAAAGTGATGTCTGGGGAATTTTTAAGAAGATAAGAGTGTCAACCAGAATGTTTATCTTATTTTATTTTCATGTATCTATTTTGTCTCCAAACTTGTACTTAATATAAGCTTAATATTAAGCGTGTGTATGTGTGTGTTAGTCACTAGTTATGTCCGACTCTTTGTGACCCCATGGACTGTAGCCTGTCAGTTTCCTTTCTCTGTCCATGGAAATCTCCAGGCAAGAGTACTGGAGTGGCTTGCCATTTCCTCTTCCAGGGACTCTTCCCAACCCAGGGATTGAACCCAGGTCTTCTGCATTGTGGGTAGACTGTTATTGTCTCAGTTCAGTTCAGTTCAGTTGCTCAGTCATGTCCAGTTGTTTGTGACTCCATGGACTGCAGCACACCAGGCCTCCCTGTCCATCACCAGCTTCTGGAGTTTACCCAGATTCATGTCCATTGAGTCAGTGAAGCCATCCAACCATCTCATCCTCTGTCGTCCCCTTCTCCTCCTGCCCTCAATCTTTCCCAGCATCAGGGTCTTTTCAAATGAGTCAGTTCTTCGCATCAAGGGGCCAAAGTATTGGAGTTTCAGCTTCAGCATCAGTCCTTCCAATGAACACCCAGGACTGATTTCCTTTAGGATGGACTGGTGGGATCTCCTTGCAGTCCAAGGGACTCTCAAGTGCCTTCTCCAACACCACAGTTCAAAAGCATCAATTCTTTGATGCTCAGCTTTCTTTATAGTCCAACTCTCACATCCATACCTGACCACTGGAAAAACCATAGCTTTGACTAGATGGACCTTTGTTGGCAAAGTAATGTCTATTCTTTTTATTTTTTTGGGGGGGGGCTTTATTAAAATTTATTTATTTATTTATTTTTAACTAGTGTTTCATTTTATTCCCATTTTTTAAAAGAGAATGATTACATATGCAATTTGGTTTTTTTTCCCCAATTATTTTTATTAGTAGGAGGCTAATTACTTTACAATATTGTAGTTGTTTTTGCCATACATTGATATGAACCAGCCATGGATTTACATGTGTTCCCCATCCTGAACCTCCCTCCCACCTCCCTCCCCATCCCATCCCTCTGGGTCTTCCCAGTGCACCAGCCCCGAGCACTTGTCTCATGCATCCAACCTGGACTGGCGATCTGTTTCACCCTTGATAATATACATGTTTCAATGCTGTTCTCTCAGATCATCCCACCCTCGCCTTCTCCCATAGAGTCCAAAAGTCTGTTCTATACATCAGTGTCTCTTTTTCTGTCTTGCATATAGGGTTATCATTACCATCTTTCTAAATTCCATATATATGCATTAGTATACTGTATCGGTGTTTATCTTTCTGGTTTACTTCACTCTGTATAATGGGCTCCAGTTTCATCCATCTCATTAGAACTGATTCAAATGTATTCTTTTTAATGGCTGAGTAATATTCCATTGCATATACGTACCACAGCTTTCTTATCCATTCGTCTGCTGATGGGCATCTAGGTTGCTTCCATGTCCTGGCTATTATAAACAGTGCTGTGATGAACATTGGGGTGCATGTGTCTCTTTCACATCTGGCTTCCTCGGTGTGTATGCCCAGGAGTGGGATTGCTGGGTCATATGGCAGTTCTATTTCTAGTTTTTTAAGGAATCTCCACACTGTTCTCCATAGTGGTCATACTAGTTTGCATTCCCACCAACGGTGTAAGAGGGTTCCCTTTCTCCACATCTCTTCTTTTTAATATGCTGTCTAGGTTGGTCATAACTTTCCTTCCAAGGAGTGTCTTTTAATTTCATGGGTGCAGTCACCATCTGTTGTGATTTTGGAGCCCCCCAAAATAAAGTCTGTCACTGTTTCCACTATTTCCCCATCTATTTGCCATGAAGTGATGGGACCAGATGCCATGATCTTAGTTTTCTGAATGTTGAGTTTTAAGCCAACTTTTTCACTCTCCTCTTTCACTTTCATCAAGAGGCTCTTTAGTTCTTCACTTTCTGCCATAAGGGTGGTGTCATCTGCATATCTGAGGTTATTGAAATTTCTCCCAGCAATCTTGATTCCAACTTGTGCTTCATCCAGCCCAGCGTTTCTCATGATGTACTCTGTATATAAGTTAAATAAGCATGGTGACAATATACAGCCTTGATGTACTCTTTTCCCAATTTGGAACCAGTCTGTTGTTCCATGTCCAGTTCTGTTACTTCCTGACCTGCATACAGGTTTCTCAAGAGTCATGTCAGGTGGTCTGGTATTTCCATCTCTTTAAGAATTTTCCAGAGTTTGTTGTGATCCACACAATCAAAGGCTTTGGCATAGTCAATAAAGCTGAAGTAGATATTTTTCTGGAATTCTCTTGCCAACGGATGTTGGCAATTTGATCTCTGATTCCTCTGCCTTTCTAAAACCAGCTTGAACATCTGGAAGTTCACGTTCACGTATTGTTGAAGCCTGGCTTGGAGAATTTTGAGCATTACTTTACCAGCGTGTGAGATGAGTGCAATTGTGCGGTGGTTTGAACCTTCTTTGGCATTGCCTTTCTTTGGGACTGGAGTGAAAACTGACCTTTTCCAGTTCTGTTGTGTGTACTTGATATAAATAGAAAAAATATAATCAAGGCAGTTAAAGGAGTTAGAAATGGCATTTCTAGTGGAAAGGCAGTAAAACTAGGAAAGGAAGTTCTATAGCTCACCAATTAATTATTTATTCAATAAAGAAATATTAAAGTTCTTAGGACCATGTTAGTAAACAGTAATAAGGAAATAAAGACTTGGAAAATTTTTTAAAAATTATGTGTCATTTATAATTGTCACAGGCTATACTTAAAAGTCAGTGAATTATTAATTGGCATCATTGAGTTAATTGTGCCAGCATTTGACAGCAGAATGTGAAATGGATCATTTTTGGAAAAACAGAAGTTTAATAACCCTTTGTGACTCATCCATTGTATTTGAACTCAATAATCTCTTCAAAGATATTATACCAAAGTAATATTTCAAGTGATCTTTAAAAAACTAGACATGTAGTTTAAAATAAAAGGAAAAAGTGTGACTATTTTAGTTAAAAGTGAAAACCTTCAATAAGAAGCTTTTCTTCAAGCTCATGTTTTCATTAGGATACAAATGATGATCTCTGATGTGAATAGATGGGGCAGAGAGAATTGTTAGGGCAGTGAAAATACTTTGGATGATATTATAACGGTGGGTATAAGTCACTATTAAGTCCAATCCTACAG
This sequence comes from Cervus canadensis, assembly GCF_019320065.1. Lineage (NCBI taxonomy): Eukaryota > Metazoa > Chordata > Mammalia > Artiodactyla > Cervidae > Cervus > Cervus canadensis. Next base: position 33,570,896 of record NC_057404.1, read on the forward strand.
AATGGACAATACCAAGACTGAACCATGGCCTTTGGGTGATGATGCTGTGTAAATATACCTTCACCAATTATAGCAAATGCACCACTCTGGTGGGGGGATGTTGATAACAGGGAGGCTATGCATGTGTGAAGACAGAGGTTTATGAAAAGCTTTGTGTCTTCTGCTGAATATTACTGTGAGTCTAAAACTGTTCTGAAAATTTCCTTGCTTTGTTTTAAAGGCCAGTGGTGAGTCCACCAGAGACTTAAATGCACTGTGATGTCACTTTTCTTTTTTCTTTTAGAAAAGCTGGTTTTCACTAAAAAAAGAAAAGAAAAGAAGAAATGGCCATACAAAAAACAAAACAAAGTTATCATAAATCAAAAAACAAACCAAAACAAAGTAAACATAATTCTAAAAAACAAACAGATCATGATTTCTTCCATAATTGCTATGTCACTAAAATGCATTTAGAAATCTGTGAATGTAGAATGTAGTTCTATAAAAATAGTGGAGACAGCATCAACATTTTTTGGAAAGTTCTTCATTTTAATTACTTCCATGGTGACTTCTATGTCAGATTTTATGTAATACAAACATAAGTAGATTCTTTTCGTGGTAACCAACTAGTTCATTTTTCACAAAATTGGACACAAAAGTTTCTATGAATTCTCAGTAGCTATGGTTTTCTTCTACCAGGGTTCTGATGACCAATTATAGGATGAAACAATCTTGTTTACAAGTAACTTTTGACTGATGACATGTTTTGGAATATGGGACTAGATCCATAAAACAACCTGTTTGTTTCCAACCTCTGTAGGAATGAAATGACATCATTAAACCTGATTTGAACCTGGTTTACCAGTGTCAAGCTGTTTCATTTAACTCTGCTTCAAAGTATAGGTTCTAATCTACTTTTTCCTCTACCAAACTGCACTACTTGTTGCAAATATGTTGGCACAACCAGACTGGGGTCCTTATTGCTAAAGGTCACTTCCAAAGCTTATGAATTACAGTAAACACCTGACTTCATAGAAAAAAAAAAGTTAATAAATACATTGATTAAACAGATAATTCTTTCAATAATCAGTAGAAACCTGGCTATTGTATAGATAATAAAACTATATCCTAATTGTTCCATTTTCTCTTAAATTCCCATTTTTATATGTATTAGAGATGTAATCCAGCTCTGGTATATAAACATGGGCCAAAACATTAGAAAATTAAATCTATATAAGAAACAGAAGATATAGGTCCGAGGGTGAACATTGATATGAAATAAGCTGTTGAAGTTCTCTATGACTAGCTTTTCCATCTAAAAAGCCTTCACAGAGGTGCAATTTGAGTAAAAAGAATTAATATTTGCAAATGCAAGTTCTGAGGAAAAAAATCACAAATTCAAGGTTTGTAATATCATGTAAAATCATCAATATTGCCTACCTATTCTAAGTTGGTTATGTGAAATCTAGAAAAACTCCAAAGTTCTCAAACCAACTATAGAAATTTTGATTTGAAAATTATATAGGTATTAGCACTGATTTAGAATATAAAGATAATATAAACTATAAATTTAATTGTTTGATTTAAATTACAAATATAAATTCTGGATCAAATAAAATTTCCTGAGATCTAAAAATTTACTAAGCACAAAATATAGGCACAAGAAGCACAGTTCCTAGCTGTCCTCAGGTAACTTATAGTCTGCTAGGATAAATGAGAATACTGAATATTGGGGAATGGAAGTCATCTGAGCAATTAAATTTGTAAGTAAAACAAAAAACCTTAGTGTCAGCTGTCATGAGAAGAAAGACAAAGCAATGCCTATCACAACTAGTACTGGATACAGGTTAGAACTATCTTCAAGGATTATATCTTGGAAGCAGAAGGCATTTTTTTTTATATAAGTTTATCTCCCAGAAGTTAAATACAGTGCAGAAACATTCAATTGATAGATCTAGATAAGAGATTACATTGCATTTAACATATTTTCAAGTGATATTTGAAATAACCACTCTGCCAATTTGCTGAGTATTAAGGTAACTGAAAACTGTTCATATATGAAGAAAAAAAGAAGTAAATTCTCTATTTACTTATTAGAGTTTAAGACTGGAATAACCATCACACACTGGAGCACCATTACAAAGTACAAATGTTGACAAGTAAATGAGGGTAAAAAACATGCACAATGACAGTAAAACAATATTAGAATTTCCTTTTTCATTCATTTGTAATTTGGGCATCTTTGCTTATTTGATTCTTAGAAAACTAAGGCAAGATTTATGAATACCAAACAATCTACATGGCTTTTGCAATTAACCTGAAATTCTGCAATACTCTCTATTTTAATTACTCTCTTAAAATCAAACATATTACAACTGTTTTGATTTGAGATCGAAGCTGGGCAGTAGGTAAATGCATGTGAAACTCTAGTGTTGATACAAGTAAATCCTAGTCTTGGCTTTCAAATTGTGTATTTTGAGTAAAAGGCAATAACTAGCACAAACCAAATCTTAAAATGGTTTTCTGGTAAAATATTTCATTACATAGTATAGTTCAGCTGTGCTACACCGCTTGTTTCCCTAATGAAAGTCACACATGCTAGAGAAAAACAATAATATTATCTACTGATATTTTAATCGCTCTGCTTATCTTTCCCATCCCCACTTCTCCTCCCTATCTCTAAAGACTGTGTTTTAGGGCAGTGTTAGCCTAAGAATGATGAGTCCCAAATAATGTTCTAGTCTTTTACAATCAAGAGGGCTGCGTTGTGGTCAAATCATGATAGACAGTTGACCTAATATTTTCCTTCCTAGATACTTTAGCTTCTCTCTGTTGGAAGCAAAGTGAAAACTTGCTAATATTCTCAGTTCTTTGGAAACTTTCCTGTGAAAGTTTCACAATACTCTAGTTTTAGTTCTGTAAATTGTATATAAGAGAGCATTTTTAACCCTGATAACATTTTCAGAGATGACTTTATGATTTAACAGTAACAGGAATGAATATATTTTGAAAATAAAGAAAAAATCTCTTAATTGTAAAGAGATTCCATGTATTTTCTTTAAAGATTCTGATGAGGTCTGGCTTCTTGGTTTCATTAGACGGGAATGGGAATCAAAGGAGCTTGACAGTTGGTTGATGTGTATGCCTAGCTACTAAATCACTGCATTCATGCTAAGACCTCCTATGTGCTCCCATTAAATCCCATTCAGCTCGTGAGGTAATATATGTACTGTAGCCTATGTCTGGGTTTTCACTGGTTTTTTTTCCCTCCCCTGTTAAATTCTCACAAACTCAGTCCTCTAGGCTTTCCTTTTAAAGTTTTATATTTACTATGGTTAGATCTCAAATCACAAATGTTGAGAAGAAAAGAAAGTTGTAGAAATATATTTACACTGTGATATCATACTATATACATTTTTTAAAATATAAAATTATATTTTAAAATACACACCAAATTCATGATGAGTTGCCTCTGGGAAGATTCAGGGTAATAGGATGGAAGCTGATTGTCAAAGAGGACTTCACTTTCACTGTAAAATGTTGTTTTTGTCTTTTCTAAGGCATGCTGTTGTCTTTCGGGAAGGGAGTGAGGTAGTATAGTAGTATCCTTTGAATTTAAACTGCATGGTTTGAATTATAATGAATAAATAGTTAGTGATAGAGTAGTGGTTAAGTATACAGGGTCTGGAGAGAGATTGCCTGCATTTAAATCTACCATTTATTACATGACCAGGGAAAGGTCAATGAACCTTCTAGTGCCTCAGTTTTCTAATCAATAAAATGGTGTTTAACAATAAATAGTACCTACCTTACTGGCTGGTTGTGAGAAGTAAATGAGAATACGGGGCAAGTATTCAGAATGGTTCTTAGAACATAGTAAGCATTTAATAAATTAATTAGCAATTAATTTTGAATATCTTGCATTTTTTCTATAGGCTTATCATTTTTAATTAAAAGAACTTTCGTGAAGTAGATATATTACTGGATAAATATAGAAATAATGGGCATATAAAACAATTATAGACACGCTTAATTATTTAATGAAGCTGCAGAACGGGACCTTCGGTAATGTTTCCATATTTCACTTGAAGTATTAAGAGGCCACTTCCTTCCAGTTCGCTCTTCTATTCTTATTCTCTAGGATTCTCAGTAATTCAACTGTCGGATCTTTCCGTCTTTACTTTGCGCAGCATCTTTCTTCTTATTTCTGTGTCTGCATAGTACAACACAAATAGTTCTGAACACAAGCACAGCCAGTCTACATTTCTTCTTTTGGCGACAGTAGCTTTACTATTAACTGAAAGGCAGGGTAGATAATGTGACACACGCTTTACTTTCAGCAGACTTGTTAATATCAGCTCTGAATTTTTCATGACGGCTTCGGTAACCTGTAGCCTGGAGCTGAAGCTCTGGGGGTTTCCACCACAAAGAGGTGGATCAGCTGAGCTCTCACTTCCCATCTGGCTCTGGGTGACAGGGACAGTCAGGGGGGCTGCAGGAAACCTGAAGAAGAAGAAAGCTGATGTGGGACACCCTTTGTAGCGCATCAAAGGCTAAACATGTGCTGCTGTGTGGATGTATCTTTGAGACACTTGTTTATCGCTGGCTTCAGAATCTACTTAGCCAATGTGTTTAACAGAGTCACAAGAACAGCTGCTGCCCGTGTAAGGAATACCCTCATACGCAGTGGCATCCTGATTTGCCAGACCAGATTCAGGACCTCTCTTCAGTGAATGTTTTATGTTCTCTGGGATGGTTCTTATTTACCCACACAGGCAGGCGGACACGTGCAGGCACACACACAGACCCACACGATCACGATTCGGAGCTGAAATTGTAAACCATTTTAGCTCCATCCCCAGAGTAACACAGTGATCTCAAAGTTCTCACAAAAGCTGGATTTTATGTCTGAAGGTCAAAAACAGAAAGTGTTTTTAAAGATATGGGAGGCTCAAATAGAGTCATATGTGAAAAGTTAATAATAGTAAAAAAAAAACAACAACAAGTTTTTAAAGATGAAGTTTGAACATTTATCTTTCTTGAGTCTTGTGGTGTTTCTATCATATTTACTGTAATATGTAGTTGCCCTCTAATTTTTAAGAAGTTGGGTCCCTATCTGCTTCATTTTATTTTTAATAACTATGACAATTGAGATTTGCCCTGAACACACCCAATCCACAATTCTTAGAAGGCAGGAGTATTTACAAGCACACCGGGAGGAAGGCGTTCTCTTAATTGCAGTATTTTCTGGTGACACCCTTGTTTCTGCTCTATCAAGAAAGAACTTAAATAAATAATTGCAAGTTTGTACACAGAAAAAAAAATTTTGTAGAGCTAATAACACTCCAGCCTTGATTGAGAAACAGGGAAGAAGAGAAAATATGTATGTTGCTACCATGATTTTTTTGGTAATTTTTCATCAGCAGAAACAGGTCAACTTTTTGAGCTAATTTTACTTTTATTTTCTTCTTAAATTATGTTTCATTATTCCAGTCTGCCACTCCAATATTTCTCTAACTTGTACATGCATTTCATTGTTGCCTTTTTGTATGTGAAAGGGTGTCATTTTTAAAAGTTTATTAACATTTACTGTGTTCTAACCTTTTCAAGGATCTAACAGAAGGGTGACTTTCAATATTAACATTATATTAAGAGAGTATAAAAGGTGTACATTTATAGATAAGTATTAATAATCAAAAAAGTTGTACATATTTATTACAACAAAGCACTTAAAATACTAAGCAGTTAACTTTAATTACAATTATGAACTCAATACACTTTGAAGATATTCTCCAACTATAGTGACTTTGTTGCAAAAGCACAGTCCAGCATGTTCACAATCTTGTAAAGGATTAGGATTGATGATTCAACAATTTGAAGAACTTTTCACTCTCTTTTGAAAATTATTTTACTACAAAATAATAATAGAAACTTTAACCACTGAAACCAACCTATGTTTTATATAGTAAATGGAGAACTGAAGAATATACTTTTAGCTCTTGAATAAAAGTTGGGTTCTCTTGGCCATTATCTCTACCTGTTCAGTTATTTTTGCTAAAAAACTAATTACACCAAACTTGGTGGTTTAAAACAGTCATTTTATTTTGCTCATGATTTTGTGGATCAAAAATTTTGGAAGAGTTTGGCTGGTCAGTTCTCATTTGGGGTCTCCCATGTGGTTGGATCAGAGGTAGGTGGGGCCAAAGCTATCAAGGCCCCCCTGTGCTGGACATCCAAGGTGGCTCACTCTTGGGACTGGCACTTGATACTGGCTGTCAACTGGTATCTCAGGGGCCCTGTCAACCTATGCAACACCTAGGCAAGGTCTCCTGAGCACGGCCTTGGCTTCTGCACAGCATAGAGGCCTAAAGATAGCTGAGTTTCTTACATGGCAGCTCACAGTTCCAAACACAAGTGTTCCAGCGACAAAGGTAAACGCTGCCTTGGAATTCAAAAAACAGCACTTCTGCTGAATTGTACTGATTATGAGTGAGTCTCTAAAGCCACATTATCCCCTTAAGAGGAGGGAACAGAGTAGGAAGATTGTAAAAGATTTCTGGATATATTTTAAAACTACCACCCTACCCTCTTTATACTACAGATCATTTGAAAGACAACATGGAAATCCTACATGTTCTCTATGAGCTCTATCAAATGAATCTCATTTTAATCAATGAAGAGCCAAAATCACCTCAAATATCTTGTAACACCTGTGACAGTTTGCATGTTCCAAAAATGACCATAACAATATTCCTACTCCCAACTGTTCTTTCAGAATCCTGCCAGCTCCCCATCAGGAGGGAGAATCTCTTTCTACCTTGAAATCAGACAGGCCTTCGCGATAGCTTTGACAAAAGAGATGTAGCAAAACTGACACTGCATGATTTTCTAAGACTGATTCACAAAAGGGGATTCGACTTCCGCCTGAGTTTTTCTCTTGGGAATGCTTACCCTGGGGACCCAGCCACCATGTGGTGAGGAAGCCCAAACCAGCTGTGGAGGCCTGTCAAGGTGTTCCAGATGAGAACCTCAGCTGAAGTCTTGAAGTCAACTGTGAGCCTTTAGTTGAGTCCAGCCCGTCTTTCAGTCAGTCGAGATGATGCTAAGTGTAATAGAGATAAGCTACTTCTGCCAAGTCTTTCCCCAATTGAGATTTATGAGCAAATTAATGTTTTGGAGTGATTTGTTACACAGCGATAGATGACTGGAATGACTGACTTCTACTTTGTGAGGCAGTACTGCATTGAAACAATAAAAGTAATATCCAATTTGCAAATCAACCTTTGCTTGCTTTCCACAATAAGGCAGAAAATTCATTTAATTAAATATTTCTTGAAGTCAATAGAAATAAAGACAGAATGGAATAGTTATCAATTCATAGACCCCCAGGCTAGTCCTCAATTACTAAAGAAATCTAATGTGGTGAATTTAGTAGTATTCAAGCTCTATGACACCAACAATAGTTTTGTTTTGTTTTTAAGCAGAAACATGACACTACACACCCAGTTAATCAGAGAAAAAGTTCGTTCCTTGAGGAATCGTGTTGTGTGATGCAGCTACAGATAATCACTGATTGAGTTTTTATTATGCTTGAGGTACTGTTTTATGTGCTGGGAATACAGCAGTAAACAAAACAGTTGTCCGTCTCCTCATGGGATTTATATTATAGGAAATGAGTGGAGATAAACAAATAATGAACAAATACATAAGTTTTACATATATATATATATATGTCAGTTGGGGATAAATGGAGGAAAATTCAGAGAAAGAAGATGGCAATCCCAAGGATGGATAGAGAATCATATTTAGGAATGGATAGGGAGAGCCTCACTGACATGATGAGATTTCAACAAAAACCTGAGAAATGAGAGAGGTAGCAAAAATGATTTCTGGGAAAAAAATGTTCCAGGCAGAGGGGAGAGAAAGGTCAGAGGCCCCAAAGCAACAGCAGGGTGGTAGAGTCTGGGAGAAGCGAGAAGGCCAGCTTGCTGGAGCCTAACCAAAGAAGATCACATGTGTGTGTGCTAAGTTGCTTTAGTCGTGTCCAACTCTCTGTGACCCTATGGACTATTGTCGGCCAGGCTCCTCTGTCCATGGGATTCTCCAGGCAAGGATACTAGAGTGGGTTGCCATACCCTCCTCCAGGGGATCTTCCCAACTGAGGGACTGAACCCACACCTTTTATGTCTCTTGCATTGAAGGGCAGGTTCTTTGCCACTAGTGCCACCTGGGAAGCCCAAAGAACACCACAGTGGAAGATAAAGGAAGGAGAGACGGAATCAGACCATCTAGAGCCTCCTAAGAAATTGTAAGAATTGACTCTGCATGAGAAATTAATCTTTTGGAAAGGTTTGAGCAAAAGGCTTATATAATATAATTTAGGTCTAAAAGGAGTCTTCTGGTGGCTGGAATGAGATTACATAGTAAGTAAAAGAGAGGAATAATCAGACAAATGAAAATAGTGACTTGGGCAGAGATAATAATGATGGAGTGGTAAAGGGTGATTGAATCAGGATCTATTTTGATGGTGAAAGACCAACAGATTCACTGATGGACTGGATTGGATATGGATATGAGAGAAGAAAAGGAGTCAGGGACAATACAAGACTTTGCTTTGTATTTGCTCACTTTTAGAGTGAGCAGCTAGAAGAATGAAGATGCTATTTATTCTGATGGTGGACCCTGTGAGAGAAGATGCTTTGGTGGGCAGATCAGAAACTCTTTGGATGTGTTAAGCTTGAGATGTCCACTAGGCATCCAGTCAAAGGATAGTTAATTACAGTCTGGAGGTTAGTAGAAACATGGAACTGTCAGTTGGGGAATTTTCACTGGTTAGGTGGTTCATCAGGCTGGAAAATTCCATCAAGGAATCTTCTGCTTTTTATGGGAACTGATGTAAACAGTCATGAACTGATGTAAAGAGGCAATGGATACTAATCCTGATCCACTATTTCATAGATTAGATATACCTGGAAAAAGAATCCCTTATCCTCAAGAAGGATTAAGAGATAATAAAATGACTTATTAGTATTGATTTAGTCTTTGAACTCCACAGCAGGGCCTAGTTGCAAAATGGCGTCCATATCTAGCATCCTCTTTGCCTGAACATAGTCACAATGCAGTGCTGTGGAAACAGGACCTCACTGTTAACACGCAATTCAGTTGCTGGAATATGTAGTGTGCTTCTCCAACTCTCCAATACAGTGGTTCTCTTGGTAAGTGTATCTACCACAAGTAACATGCCCTGACAGACAGCAAGAAAGAAAGCAGAAACTGCAGCTTCCTGAAGTAAGGCAGTGAATGTGCTTATTGGAACATAGTTAAATATAACACATCACAATCGGAAATATCACCAGTTTGGCCTGATGATAGATCATCTTCAACTTGCACACACAAGTGCAGTTGTTGCTACTCGAACCACATTTCTTTTCTAGATTCAACAGTGCAAATTAAACTAGACAATCTAATATAAATTATCTGAGTGCCCAAAGGATAGAAAACACAAGGTTAAAAGTCCCTTTATGATAGAACGTTATCACAGGAGTTCTCTATCAACCAGCATTTACAAAGAGAGCAACTGTCAGAGAAGTTTAAGAAATGGGAACTGCCAAAGAGATCAGTCTCCTGACTGCTTTCCAATCAGTGGAAAAAAGTGCAAGTTGAAGGATAGTATTTAAAAACTCTATGGAGCTGGAACATAATTTCTCAAAGAATCTTTGTTGCTTATACATCTGTTCTTAGTCGTCTCTTTGTGTCTGGAAAGTTTTTCAGAGTTGCTAGGGTTGCTAGCCCTCATGATGGGGAGGGTGGGCGGAGAAGTGCACATGGACAAATCAAGGTCATTATTAACATTTAACACCCTGAGTGTAAGACTGAGATTCACCTAGTCACCTTTCCCTCTCCATTTAGCCCTGGTGGAACGCAAGAGGGCAATGAATTAAATTTATTCCAGTTGGCCTGGGGTTTCAGCTACTGTGACAGAAGCAGCTCTGTAAGAGTGTGCCAGTCTGAGCCTATACTTCATCAACACGAGGAAAATGAGTGAAAGCTAAATACACATACATTTAAAGCCAGCAAGTTCATGGTAGAGCGAGAGAAAGTTTAAGTTTAAAATACAAAATTGGATACTCTTCTCTGAAAGTTTCAAACTTGTGAACAGGCAGAAATATCAGACATTTTGTTGTACCCAGTTTAGAAGGAATACTATGGTAAAAAGCAAATATCTATGTTTATTTTGCCATGCACAAAGCCATGTTATAATTCTATTTAATTATGGCATGACTTTGTACAAAAGATGCCAACAGCATTATAATAAGAGCCACCAGATGTCACTATTACAGATTATATTCAGTCATAGGCTAATCAGAAAATTTGTTAATTTTGATTACTCAGTTTGAAGAAATTCTAGGTAATAATTTTGCCATCAAAGAAATACTGCACTTGAGCTGTTTTGTAGAGAATTTTTCCCATGGGTCTTTACTTCTCGATAATTCTTTTTGGTTAGGTTAGGCTCCAGACTCCATTAGGGAATAGGAAAGATTCTCCCACCAGGAAGATTTAGTATATACGAGCTGCTGTCAGAGGTTTTCTTTTGAAAGACTTTACACTCAAACAGGACAACTTATTACCTCCTCAAAAAACTTGAAAAATGGATTGGTTTGAAGGTGGACCAATCATTTCACAGTTCTCTGATTCTTTGATTTCAGCAAGATCAAATATTCAGTAGAGAGCTGGGCTTGGAGCCCTTCCTGCTGTTGGCCTCCATTTACTAAACCAGCTTTTCCTTACAGTGGGTGGTGAGGAAGATGACTAGTTTTCCACATAATTGGTACAGGTTTCCACACTCCAGAACACTCATTGTTACACAGGCTGAATCAAAGGCAAATTGATACTATTTGAACAAAATTTTCCCTATTCTATGTATCTTATATATAGGCTATGTTTCCCTTAACACAGTAGCCCTATGTAGACAAAGCTCCTACCTATTTAGTCTGAGTCAAATAAAGGATTTATAATGAGAACTTCAGTCTAGGAAGAACATTAATGAGAGATTTTGGAGTACACTAGAGTTTAGGACATCTGGCAATTCACATCCTATAGAGGAGAATTTATACTATTTATAAATAGAGGCTTATTTAATGACATGATTGTGATATATTCTAAACCCAGGTTGACTGATTAAAATAAAGATCTCACAGGACCTCAGATGCAGGACCATTTCAAGGAACTCCTCCCCTCCTCTTTTTTTAAAGAAAGGACCATACACAATATATGGAAAAAGATTTCATGTCTTTATAAGTACTCATTAAATCTCATGAAACTTATGTTGCTATGCTGCCATAGATCAGTAAAATCTATATAGGAAAGAAAGAAAAAGTCCAAGAAAGTTTTGAGAAGTGAAAATGCCCCTCTCTGACATAGAAACAAGTAGCAACAGCCACAAACCTGCCTGTGTGCTTATGCCATTGTGGAATGTTGTTCAACATATGGAGAGCTTGGCCCTCTCGCTGTCAGCCCAGGGCAAAGGATGAATTATCCAGGTAAAATCAAGTTCCTTCTTCAATAGCAAAATATTTTCCCCATGAGATGTCTAGTAGTTCAGGCAAAAAGCTGTTGTGCAAAGAAACTGGGCTGATGTTGTTATATACGATTTTTAAAATAAGTTTTACTGGCAGTTAAAAAGAAAACAGGGTAGGTGGGCTTATGATTTTTCTTAGAAACATTATCATGAGGAATGTTAGTAAAAACTCTCCCACTGTAGTCTTCTTTATTTCAAGAAATAAAGGCAGTAAAGAGAAAGAAGAATCCACCAGAGTGTACCCTTTTCTTTGCTTTTCTTTAAAGTCTTCTCAGCCAGCTATGCTTAAATTCCCCAAATAATTATTTTCAAAATTCAGTAATCAGGAACTGGGCTAGATATAAAATTACTGACCTACTTCTATTTCTTTGGGTTTCCATCTTTTCACTGGGGGGAGAGAGGAAGCAAGGAGAGCAGTACTGTTCAATCTAAAAAGGGACAAATATCTCTGATCTCACTTGCATTTCCCAATGTCTTTTTGGTTGTAGCTGTTTTTTTGTTCAGACCTAGTCTCAAGGATAGTGATTGTGACAAATTAGGAAAAATTTATAAGCCTGGAAATTAAGCTGAAATGCTTCCCAGATTAACATCTGCTTTGCTCTTAGGAGATAAATTTCCTTGCAGAGAATAAGTCACTTTATAGCCAAATCCTTTCCATTTTTACATCTGTTCCTTGGTGGGTGCATGCTCAGTCATGTCCTGCTCTTTGCAACCCCATGGACTATAGCCCACCAGGCTCCTCTGTCCATGGAATTTTCCAGGCAAGAATACTGAAGTGGGTTATCATTTCCTTCTCCAGCAGATCTTCCCAACCCAGGACTGAACCCATATCTCCTGAATTGGCAGGGGATTCATTACCACTGAACCACCTAAGAAGCCCCATCTTGCTTGTTACAAAACACAAAATCAAATGTGTATCTAGTCATTAAATTGTACTTGTTTTATCTTATTATGTCCTCTCAGCTGTCTTTGCTGTGCTTTTCCATCGGTCTCCAAATCATAATAAGGGCTTCTTTGGTAGCTCAGTTGGTAAAGAATCTGCCTGCAGTGCAGGAGACCCAGGTTCAATCCCTGGGTTGGGAAGATCCCCTGAAGAAGGAAATTCTTGCCTGGAAAATCCCATAAGCAGAGGATCCTGGCAGGCTAAAGTCCATGGAGTCGCAAGAGTCGGACAAGACTTAGCAACAAAACTGAAAACCTAGTTCCACACTCTGCTCATTTCCTTGAAACTCACATCTACCTTTGAGTTATAAATGCAGATTAACAAGACAGAATAAAGAAAAGGGAAAACCTTTAAAAGATTTCATCTACAGGTAAGAATGGACACTGGGGATATTCTGCTCTGCACATGTCTGCATGCATTAGATTCCTGCAAACCATCTCAGTTCAGTTGGTAGTTCAAATAAAAATTTCCACATGATCCCATTTGTAATGGAATTTCGGCAAGTACAAGATTAAAGTACTTTATTAATTATATAATTATCATCCTCTGTTTATTTTCCCAAAGCTCTTGATTACAACAAAACTATCCCCAAATATCTTACTGGTAAAAGTATTCCTCGTCTAAACTCATTGTAAATATCTAGTTCCTTCTGTTTTAGAAACACAGTCTGTTGCCCACTTTGTGAACCAGTTCTTGTTCAAAAATCTCTTTAGTTGCCATAGGAGGCTGTTTATTTTTGCCCAGTTGTCTGTTACTAACATCTTCATTTTGCTTCTAGGCTTAAACTGCAGTGATGCTAGAAACTCTAAATAGACGGATACTGCACAGCAATGGGGTGAGGGGTCTCCTGCTGCCTATGCTGTTTTACTTCCAGCATCAGTTTGCTGAGGGGAGCTGATGGAGATTACTGGTGGGGAAAGACTAATTGCCCCCTCCCAGATCACTCACTAGATTAATATTAGAAAAAAGAAGGCTGTGTCTACACTTTCCAGTAAGCAACCTGTTTGTATATTCACCAAATAAAAGGGTGTTAGGTAAGAAAAGAAAGGCCAGAAACTAACACTGAAAATCACTAGTGCCCAGATTCCAAACTGCTCTAACAGATTTCAGGCAATCACCAACCCCCCAGAAAGGAAAATTCTAGGATTTGTGATGAAGCAGGAGCAGCTCGATCTAAAATCCTAACTTTTGTCCCTTGCTTTCACCTGTCCATTGGGAATTCCTAACTAATTTCATCTGCCGCCAATATGACGGCCACTGGTAGAGATGGGGGAGGGTACTGATCCCCACCAACCTTTGAATTCCTCACAGCACATCTGAGGCCAAGATGGATCATTCTAGTATATAATTATTCAAGGCTAGAAGAATCTTAAAAGTGGGATAAAATGGCACGATCCAAGGTAGTCTTTAAAACATGTTACCTAAATGTAGGTTTGAGGTTTTTATTCAGTTGTGCTGTGTAATATAGTAGCTGTTAGTCACAAGTGACAATTCAGTTCAGTTCAGTTGCTCAGTCGTGTCTGACTCTGCGACCCCATGGACCGCAGCACGCCAGGCCTCCCTGTCCATCACCAACTCCCGGAGTTTACCCAAACTCATGTCCATTGAGTCGGTGATGCCATCCAACCATCTCATCCTCTGTCATCCCCTTCTCCTGCCTTCACTCTTTCCCAGCATCAGGGTCTTTTCAAATGAGTCAGCTCTTTCCATCAGGTGGTCAAAATATTGGAGTTTCAGCTTCAACATCAGTCTTTCCAATGAACACTCAGGACTGATCTCCTACAATTAAGCACTTGAAATAAACGCAGCCCTAACTGACATGGCTGAAAGCATAAAATGTACACACTGGATTTCAAAGACTTAATACAAAAAAAAGTAAAATAAATAATTTTTATATTAATTACATATTAAAATAATACTTTGGACACATTAAGTAGGTTAAATAAAATATACTATTAAAATCATTTTCATCTGTTACTTTTACTGTAGAGAAACTGTAATCATTTTTGTTTATTTAAGAAAATAAATAATTTTCTAACATTTAATAACTAAAAATATCAGTTTTTTACTGTAAAAAGTAATTACTAGAAAATTTTGCATATACGATTTCTAGTACATTTCTTTTGGACAGTGCTTTAAAGAAATGTTCTAGCAATGTTTTTGTCTTACTCCCAACCTGCCGCCTTTGCAGAAACTTTTAGCAATATATTGGCTTAGGATGGGAATTTTGAATGTACACAGACCTGAGTTTATACCCCAGTTCTCTGCTACTGGGCTTCCCAGATGGTACTCACAGTGAAGAATCCTCCTGCCAATACAGGAGACGCAAGAAATGCAGGTTCAATTCTTGGGTTGGAAAGATTCCTGGAGAAGAAGAGGGCTACCTTCTCCAGTACTCTTGCCTGGAGAATCCCATGGACACAGGAGCCTAGCGGGCTACAGCACAACTGAGCATACACACACAGTCTCCACTTAATACCTGAGTGACTGTGGACATATCACTTAGACCCTCTCTCTCAACTGCCTCAGCTACAAAATAAGGATAATAATAGAATCCACCTGCATTATATGGTTACTGTGATGATTACATGAAACTAAATTTATTTGCCTCACATAAAAAAATCACTTAGTTATGACTAGTGTTATTTATACTCTTTTTTAAAATTAATTTTTATTGGATTATAGTTGATTTACAATATTGTGTTAATTTCAGGTGTACAACAAGGTGAATCAGTTATACATATAAAAATCATCTTATATTGAAGAGGGAATTTGACAAAACATCATCAACTAAAGAGACTAAATAGTTCAATTAAAAATGGTCTCATTTTTGTTTTTTAATGGAATTTCTGAAATAGACCAGTATTCAAAATCAGAATCAACATAAAGAATGCTTATAACAGGAAATATTTCTATTTTACCCTTATAGAAACAAAACAAAGCAAAATGATGGCAGACCTGCATTTGGAACGGTGCATGCAACGTTGTTTGCCAATCCTACAGCAAGCATAAGAGAGTATTAAGCTCATAGCCACTGAAATAATCAAGAAAAGATGGTAATGATAACCCTGTATGCGAGACAGCAAAAGAGACACAGATGTAGTGAACAGTCTTTTGGACTCTGTGGAAGAGGGCGAGAGCGGGATGATATGGGAGAATGGCATTGAAACATGTAAATTATCATATGTGAAACAAACTGCCAGCCCAGGTTCGATGCATGAGACAGGGTGCTCGGGGCTGGTGCACTGGGATGGCCCAGAGGGATGGGTGGGAAGGGAGGTGGGAGGGGGGTTCAGGATGGGGAACACATGTACATCCATGGCGGACTCATGTCAATGTATGGCAAAACCAATACAATATTGTGAAGTAAAATAAATAAATAAATAAAAGAAAGAAAAACCAACCAGTATTGGAGCAGAAAACCTGTGAAGGTGATAATTAAATATCAGAGGTGCAGGCTTGAGTATGACTAAGGACATCACTTTGCTTACTAAAATCCTAAATTCTAAAACTAGTACACAACTCTAGAACTTGAAAAAGGCGCTTTATTGCATATTAAATATTAATATTAAACAAGGTACTACTTTATTGGATAAGCTTTCTTCATAGCTCAGTTGGTAAAGAATCCGCCTGCAATGCAGGAGACCCTGGTTTGATTCCTGGGTTGGGAAGATCTGCTGGAGAAGGGATAGGTTACCCAGTCCGTATTCTTGGGCTTCCCTGTGACTCAGCTGGTAAAGAATTCGCCTGCAATGTGGGAGACCTGGGTTCAATCCCTGGGTTGGGAAGATCCCCTGGAGAAGGGAAAGGCTACCCACTCCAGTATTCTGGCCCGGAGAATTCCATGGACTCTATAGGCCGTGGGTTTGCAAAGAGTCGGACACGACTGAGCAACTTTCACTCACTTTATTGGATACACTGCTCCAAGGATATAATACAGAAAATAAAGTTTGGAAAGGAGTTTAAACAAATTGATGGATGCTTAAGTAGGATTTTTAAAACCAAAGTAGAGATACATTGGAACTTGTCTAGAAGGTTGCTATGAAAGTGAAAAAAGTGTTAGTCACTTGGTAGTGTCCGACTCTGCGACCCCATGGGCTGACAGGCTCCTCTGTCCATGGGATTTTCCAGGCAAGAATACTGGAACGGGTTGCCATTTGCTTCTCCAGGGGATCTTTCTGACCCAGGGATCAAACCTGGGTCTCCTGCAGTGCAGGTAGATTCTTTACCATCTGAGCCATGTCTAGAAGGCTGCTACCCCCTCCTCCTTAAAACATGCTTTTGTGTCATTATTAGTGTTACAAAGGCTCCTGTCTTGGAGGATGGACAGAAACTTCCTAGTTAACCATAACAGAAGAGACAGAAAGCAGGTATTCAGACCTTAAAGTAGACTTTTTAGAGAGTTAGCCACTTGGCTGCAGGAATGAAGAAGAAATGCAGTTCAGCAACAGATTGGGGTTGACATGGATGTTGCAAAGGCCACCAGGTGGGATGTTTTAAGTGGTGTAACACACTTTTCCCTGCAGGCAGGGAGAGCCCAGGGGCAGAATATCCAGGAGAAGCCTACTGGAATCCAAGTCAGGAGCCAGTGGTGGTTAGATGGGAGCATCATGACAACATGCCCGGTGGTCAGGGACTGATGCCAGGTTCTTCACAGAGTATAAGAGGAAGAGAGTAAGGCTGGTAGGAGTAAGGAAGAGGATCAATCCTAAGTGGTTGTTCCTCTAGTCTAGTGGTTCTCAACTGAGAGTGACTTGCCCCCTGGGACATTTGGCAATGTGTGGAGACATTTTACATTGTCACACTTGGGGTTGGGGGATGGGTAAAACTGGCATCTAGTGGGTGGAGGCCTAAATGCATTGGGCAGCCCCCACCACCAGTGGCCATCTGGCCCCAAATGTCAGCTAGTAGTACCACCATCTGCTACTCTAGACAGACTTCCCAGACAAAACTTGGGCAGAGAATGGTAACACTGAAGTCCAAGCTGGGCTATAAGTTGGGAACGGGGTGCTGGAGGGAACTTGACTAAAAGGAAGGTCAGGAGCAGCCTTGAAAGAGTTATGACTTGATACAACATCCCCAGGTTTTAGGCCACAACTCCTATGAGGCCTCTATAGGGGAAAAGGACACCGACACCCAACTATAAGTCTCCATGGTTCAAAACAAGTTTTGTAAGCCTGACTTCCTTTTGTGTAAAATTAACATAACAGTTTCAAATCTGAAGGATATTGTGAAGGTCCTGTAAAGTAGCATAGCTAAAATGCCTACCACAGGACTTAGAACATCATGGTGCTAGAAGGGCAAGAAAGTTGCTGCACCTAACATATAATACAGAAATTACATATTCCCTTGGCAAATCAACCAAATAGTCTGTGTCTAAATCTACTGAGCATTTATAAACGTTCACATTCATCTTATCTGGCCTCTCAGCACTGCTTACTATTGCAGTTGCCATGCAACTGTACTCTGGTTACTACTCCCTTATCCGATTTCCCAGCTAGACTCACATAAGCTCCATAGGTGCAGGAATGGCGTCTCTCTCATTTACTTGCAACTTCACTGCCCAGCACATAAATAAACAAAAATGTTTCTGATAAATAAATGAATAAAACCTAGTTAAATAACCTCTAGCAACCAGAAGTCAGGAGCGCTATTGATTACATATTTTGCAGAATTATTTTATGATGCCTACAAGCATCAGAAAGTTCTAGGTCGATCTCAATTAATTAATCAATGACTCCATTCCACTTTAATTGTGGAGCCCACTGAATTGAATGCATATGCCTTGGGAATTCTCTAGGAAACAGAGCTGTACCCATAGAGACTCTCTGCTTTTCAGATCAATAATTCTAAACACTAGAGAGAGTTGGGGAGATGGATCCTCAGTTCTCATTCTCAAAGAAAAGCCCATGGTCCTACATGTTTGGATCTATAGCAGTGCCCATATTCAGCCTGATTGTCTTAAATGCTTGACACCATGCCAGGCATGGAGTAGGTACCATAAACATTTGTTTTAATAACAGTTAGTAACATTTGTTATTTAAAACTCAGAATATATTCAAACACTTTTTTCATAGAGTTTTAGAGATATTTCTTATTTTCCTATATTCTTAAGTTAAAACACACAGAAGACATAGCTTCTTATCAAATTTAATATGACATTTCCAAAGCTCCTAGGTACTTTGATAGCAAATTTATTTAAATTATTGTAAGGATGTCAATTGTGTATGCAAATTTAAGACATTTAATCTTTAAATTTATTGCATTAAATTTGTAGTTAAGTAGTTGAATATTACTATGCATTATCAGATTTAACTGGTTTTTTTTTTCCCTTGTAAGGTCAGTAAACCTAAATCTAGACCATAAAGTTGTCATCAGTGAATAAGTACTGATCTATATATATATATATAAATGACTCCTGAATCCATATTACCTTGGAAGAATGTGTATCCTTGCATACAGAAATGTTTTAATAAAAAGGGAGTAACAGATATATAAAAGTTACTTCTACATTTAAAGCAGCAGTTTAATTACCATTAAATCATCTTTCTATACAAGTAGAAAGTAAAAGATTAAAAACTTTTAGTTAAGTTTTAAGAAAGTTTTTAAAAAAGCATTATCATAACTCATTTGTTGAACCTTTTATTTTATGAACACTCATTCATTACATAATTTTAGACATTTAATATGGACACAATTCCTTATTAACTAAAATTGAACCACTGTATTATTTAAAACATCTTTGTTTTTTGTTTTTAAGGAGAAGTCTGTGAGTTGGATGGAGTTAAAATGAGACAAGTTGTGAAATATGGTGCTCAATATTCCAAAGAAATACATAATTAAAGCTGATAAGATTAAAATCATTTTCCATTGTAGCTGTTCATATGCCATATGTTAAGGAGTTCCCTATAGTGGAACACATAGTCTAAAAGAAGTTTGTATCTTATTACAACTCTCTTAAAGTTTTCATTTAACAAGCAAACAAATAAAATGATATCTGATGCTTGAATTAAAGGTCAATGAGACAGTAAAGGCCCGTGGGTCAAGCACAAAGAAGTCCCAGTGAAGTTGAACTTCACTGGTCTGAGTCTAACTCGCCGTACATAACCATAGTTAGCATACGCTTTCTACACAGTTGGTAGCAATCAGATACATATTTAATGTGGTTTCATTATATCCTATAAATGCTGGCAATAGAATAATCTCCCCAGGGTATTTGGTGGATAATAGAAAAGAGAAAATGATGAGCACGTTTAGCACATGCACCCACAACCTCACGATGAAAGGCACTGTTTCCCCCATACAGCACCTGTTGTCATAGCCGCTTTAATTACTTTTCATTGTAGTCAGCAGCCTGAAATATTTATCATGGAGCCTATAATTTCCCAAATCCAAAACTGACATCTACCCATGCAACAACAGGAACTGCATTTTACTCACTCCTCCTGCCTCTATGCTTAACTTGCAACCTCAAAAGCGCTAAACAAAACATTTTCGAGGGAGACCCCGTGCAGTGCAAGATTACAAAACGCTTACACAACATTCAAAAGGCAGCACATCTTATCACATTTTGATTGAGATAAAGACAGAAATCATTTCATTATTAAATATTAAAGCAGTCAATGTGCTAAAATAAAAAGCAAATTTAAAGATTTCTGTAAATAGGTATCAACTAAGAACATATTCAGTCAACATTTCTAGGATTTATTCTCCCAATCAGTTTACTATAAAATTAGGCTTGATTTTTGCACCTCTCTCTCCAGTGAATTATTGGTTATAAATCCCATGCTTTGGCTATATTCTTTTGATTGTGAAATATGTTGTGATCTAGAATAAGGTTTTGTTGTTTCTTTTAATCTTATTTAATAAAATGTATTTATATTTATATATTACTTACTATAGTATGCAGCTGTAATGCTAATATGAATGTTAACTCATTTGATTTTAATAACAGGCCTATCAGATAGCAATTATTAGTTTCCTTATGTTACAACTGAAAAAATTGAAGCACAGAAATATGGAGTGATTTGCCCACAGTCACTAACACCAGTTACTGGCAGATCAAGGATTCAAACTCAGATAGTTTAGCTCCAGAATCTGTTAACGTCTACACACTAAAAGCCAATTTCATTTCCCAGGAAGGTCCTTATGAATAGAAAAATAACATCATATAAACCTCATTAATTCAGTGTGTAAGAAGATAATTTCTAACACTTGGATTAGTGTAATCCAGAGTCAAATATATTTGCATAGCAACCAAGTAAATACTCATATCCACATACCGACACAAACATAACCAATGCAAAAGTTTCACCAGTTAAGATTACACTTACCACATACATACTGTATTTCATTTTTTAAATGTTGCTTATGATCAAGTAATTTGTTTTCACAACGTGCTAACATACTGGTCCCCATACCAAGTTATCCATTAAAACTGTCTGCAGAGATTTTAATACTAAGGAATGTGCGAGGCCCACTCCAACCGGTTCATTTAGAATCTCTGCTGAAAGCTTCTTAAAAGCGATACAGGTGATACCAAGAAGCTGCCACGGTTGAGAACTTCTGCACTAGTGAATCACATATATTTAATGTGAAACACATTGGAGTAGACGAAACTGACAAGATATAGTGTTATTACCTCCAGTTGAATACAGGTCTTTTGTGTGGCAGGACTGTTGGATTATTTTACATTAGCATTCGTTTTGTGCCTGTAAAGACCTATTAACTTCTTGAGGAGGTGTTAAAATATTTTCACAAGTAGCTTCATATTCCTTCTTTAACGTTATTTATGCTGTTATCACCTAACAACCTTTTGTCATTGACAACCTTAAAGATATTTAAAGCCAGGACACACCTGACTGTTACCATTAGTGGGTTTTGAATCAACAAGATCTTATTTTAAATGGGCGGTTAAATTGTGGAAAGAAAACAGTGGCCCTTTGACCAAGATTAAGATAAATAATTTTTTAGCTTGACACAAAACATGCTGCCTAGTTAAATTCTATATCCATATTTCCCTCCTTTTATTCCCATCCTTTCTCCCCTAAATCTTGTGATTGTCTACAAGTGAAAAATTAATATTACAAACTGAGGTTTAGAGTTTGAGCAATGAACTGCCTTATTGAAAAAGTGCTGCAGCTGCCAAGTTTGATGTGCTTATAACAAACTAGTTCTGAAAAGACGTGACCAGGGTGTGCCGCTGCAGTGTGATGGAAACAGAGGTCACCTCACCTAGGGCTGAAGGGGAAGGAAGCCACAGACGCATGGGGAAGATGGCTAAAATGGCACAGATCGGAACAAGATTTTGTTTGCCTCAATGGACACAGGTCCCAGATGTGTTAACATGATTTTATTTTTTGTTTTTGATGTCCTGTCATTGGTTCTTTTTTATTATTTTGGTTTATTGTTTTGAACCTCAACTGGCAATACTTAAATTTTTCCAGTCAGCATTCTTCTGTGTTCTCTAACAGTGAATGTTAAGTTTATAATTCTCATCAACTTTAAACTGACTATATTAACTTCACCTCCCCAGATAAAACAATGGCCATCACTGGCCTCAGTTTTCAGCCTCCTCCATCTCAAAATTTCACTTTTACTCACTTCCTGGGCCTCCTCCTCCTTAAATTTCATTCAGTCCATGTGAGGCTCATTTTCCTTTTTCCTAAAATCGTCCATAACTTCTGACTTGCCAAGTTCAGCATCCTATTTTCAGTGGTACCTCTCTTTGGCATAGTGTAATTAATTATCAGCTCTTCTAATGTCTAGTTTTTATCAATTGTCTTAATCTGAGCTAAAAATTTCCTTCACCTCAATCTACAAAGAAAGGGTTTGGTTAGCAGTAAAAATACCAAATGTAAGGATATTTTAAACCTACTGAATTACCACAGAGGGGCTTTCCTGGTAGCTCAGCAGGTAAAGAATCTTCCTGCTGTGCAGGAGACTCCGGGTTTGATCCCTGGGTTGGGAAGATCCCCTGGAGAAGGAAATGGCAACACACTCCAGTATTCTTGCCTGGAAAATCCTATGAGCAGAGGAGCCTAGAGGGCTACAGTCTATGGGGTCACAACAGTCAGACACAACTTAGCGAATAAACCTCCAGCAATTATCACAACTATTTTTATGACTTTAACACACTACTTCTATATTAAGATGAGGGCTGCTGATAATGCCTCAGAACACCAAAACAATTTTCTGGAAGGGTCTTTCTTTAGAAGGTTTCATTAGCATTATTACAAGTGGTGGTAAGTCCTTGAAAGTCAGAGCACTGCTTTTCTTCTAAGTATTTCTTTATTACGGGCCTTGCCGATAACTAGCCATGTCAACGACGTTTACCTGCATTTACAAATGCCAAGCTTTTAAATAGAACCACTTGGCATTTAAAGAATTATTCCAAGTAGGAATAAATTTATTTTATGTTTCTTCTCTAACCTACATGGTGAAAGATAAGAGATGTCCTTCAGAGGATCCCCAAATATGTGTGAAATTTGGTATCAACTACTGCCCTGAAGAGGGGGGCTACAGCTAATTTTTTTCCCTGACTGACAAGTCTAAATCACCTCCCCAAACTTGAATATACTTGGAGAGGGAGGGAAAAAAAGGGGGGAATCACCAGGTGAGCCAGGTTGTTCTGTTTTTTTTTTTATGTTTGCCAGGTTTGTGAGGATAGGGTGAGGTCCTCTAAAGTCAATAAGAGTCTATATTAAGGCAGCAAGAAGGTACATGTTGTGCTTCCTTCTATTGTGAGTTTACACTCACACAATTCTCTTCTCTAATCCCAGAGTAGCTCTAAGCAAAACGGTAGCCATGTGGGACCTCTAGGCGTTATCTAACACCTCTGAAACATCTGGAAACGCCTGGCAAGACTGTGGGACACTAAGAGACTCCGGGTTGCTTCCTACCAGTCCCCATGGCTGTGTGTGGTTGTGGTCACCCAGATCACTACCCTTTAGATCAATGCCTCTATTCACACACGTTTGGGGATTTTCCTTTGCTAGGAGTGGATTTCTTCATTCACCTCACTTCTGATGACAGAGCTGATAAAGATGTAAAGACCTTAGAGAATACCTGGCAATTGATGCTCCATTCTGCAAACCAAGACTGGAAATAAACTAGGAGGGCACAATAACAGTAAAAATGATCTGGTTTTACTGCTTTAACAGATAATGTAACAGACACAGGAGAGTGATCCATTTCTTTAGTGCACACTGACATAGCAGCAGTATAACTGCAAATTGACAATTAGGTTTATTTTATTTCCCCTACTTTGTAGTGGTTTCAGTTATTTTACTTTGGCATTGTTTTGATTTGGATTTTAACCTCAAATGAAGTCAAATTAAAAAAGGAAGCTTGAAATACCATAATCTAAATAAGAGTTCCTCAACACTACTGACATTTTGGACTGAATTGCCAAAAAGTCCCCTGGGGGCAAAACTGCACCTTTTGAGAACCAATGATTTAAGTCATAGAGTAGTCAATACTATTGAAGAATGATCACTTTCCCTCCATATTCCTTCAAAAGAAAAGTTGTTATTGAAAACTACTTAGGAAAGTAATTCAGTATGTACAGAATCTAGATTATTTTATTTTGCATGAATTACATCACCATTATGAATGAAACTGACCTTTTCTATCTATGTCAGTGTTGACTGCTTGAACAACACCCCTCCCCTCCCCAAAGACAGGAGGCACTTACGACTTCACTTTGCACAGGTCCCAGAGAAACAGTTAGATGGCTCACCTGATGATGATGGCCATTGTTGATAATGACGGTTATGATAATTTTAGTAAATTCAGGATAGGATAGACTACATAATTAAAGCTATAAATATTACTATGCCCATTACTGGGCCTACTGTTTTATATTTTGATATTACAACTTCAAAATCAGTTGTGCATAGTCTGAGACTAGGTAAATATCAGTTGAGTTGCACTGTGGCTTAATTTTCATGTAATTGTTATTTTGAGCTTCTGCAAAGGTGACTTTAGCTCAGAGCTTTGGTTTCAGTGAAGCACTGCATTACTAGTAACACTAGCTAATTTAACAAATAATGTCCTAAGTATTCAAGGACTAAAACACAATTAAAGTTGGTTTATTGCTCTTATAAAATCCAAAACAGATATTACTAACCGGTAAGTGACCTCTTTCACTTGATGTTTCCAGTCCTTACATCATGTGACTTTGAGATATTTAACATACACCTTCTAAAGTCACTATGCTGTTTTAAATGAAGCAAGCAGAAGAGGAAAGAACATGGGAAGTCACACAAGGCAGTTTATATGGGCCAGCTGTATAAAGTAAAGGAATGGCAGTTGAAGACTCAGATAAGGTGGCAGCTTAAGGAACATGTGTTGTAGGACTTGGACTCTGCCCTCCAGGATGCATGTATGCATTGAACCAAGGGTGGATAAATGATGCTGTGTTCCCAAGAGCTGGAATATACAATTCTGGAAAACTAAGCTGTAGAATTTAAGATTTATCAGGGTTTCTCTTGACATTTCCATAGCCATTGACTGTTGCAAGTGGGCAACAGCAGACTCCTTATTCCAGAAGACCAGCAAGCAGAGACGGGAGTAACCAACTCAGTTGTGATGAGGAACTCAGAGGAGACACCATGGGATCTCTTCATCCTTCCATGACCAGATAGCTGTGAGTGGACAGCAGCAGAAATCCAGCCCTTAAGAAAAAATAACCAAGGGCTCAAACCACTTGAAGCTGGAGGTCACTCCATGGCAAGCAATCCAGGCAGCTGAAGAGTTATCTGAAAAGAGAGGAATCTGGAATAGGTGGTGCAGGAAGAAGATATTGGGTAATCATTACAACTCTGGGACAAACTACAGGAGATGAACTGTAGCTTCATTTGTTAATATTCTGGGAAAATGCATCTGGCCACTAGCTTGAAAACTTGGACTTGCATGTTATTCCTCTCAGGGAAGGGATGGACTGAACTAGTTCTGTTTAATGACTACTCTAGATTCATATATACATGTTGTTTTCCCGTCAGAATGGCTGTAGCAGCGGCTTGGGTGTCATGGAGCCCATTTGCTGTTACTGCTCTTTCCACTACTTCAGACCGATGCATGACCGCCTCATGGAGAGAGATCACCACAGCCATGCACTGGTCTGCCCCGGACTGCTGTGCCTCTGGTTCCCCGGGTGGGGGGGGGGCGGCGGGAATCTGCAAAAGTCAATGATGCAACCAGACACACATGGTAGTCAGTACCCCATGGGGACGCTCTGCCCCAGGGGAGACAGTGGGTAGGAAGGAGTTCTTTCTCTCCCAGAGCAGTGCTCAGCCTAGCATTACCTGTGCATGCCCTCTGACTCTGTCCAGTGGGACAGACCGTCACTGGGGCTTCCCAGGTGGTGCTGGTGGTAAAGAACCCACCTGCCAATGCAGGAGAAGTAAGAGGCGAGTATTCTTGCTTAGAGAATCGCATGGACAGAGGAGCCTGGTGGGCTACAGTCCACAGGGTCACACAGAATCGGACATGACCGAGGTGACTTAGCATGCAGAAGTTGTGCATTCAGCTTCCTGTTCTCTCTTCCTGTTTCTCTTTGTCCTTTTCCATCTCTCAGTCTTCTCCCTTTCTTCCTCATTTCTTCCTCTCCCGTCCCCTCCCTTTTCCTCTCTTTTTCTTCCCTTCCTAAACAATTCAATCCAAAATCTACTATTTGGGGCTGAGCAAGATATGGGTCCATACTAGGAGATGGGGGTGGGGTGGGCTGGGGTTGGGAGTAGAATAAGGAGAAGGAAGTAAATCCACAATGGCCCAGAGTGGAGTGTGGTGCCCAGGATTGGAGCCCTGGCACCAAGGAAACGGAAACCACCACCGGTGAGGAGGCAGCAGAAAGTGGTGGCAAAGTCGATTGTCTCCATACAGGGAAATTGCTCACCTATATTAAAGTGCTGGGATCCAGGTTTCTCACTGTCAGGGAAGGGAGTCACAAATATAGAAAAGGAGAAGACTAGATTAAACCCTGTGGTGTTGGACTGAAATTGGAAATATAGGGATGAAATCATGGCTTTGAAGCTATATAGGTAGGTAGATATAGAAATAAATATAGATGTGAACATGTATGTGTGTGTGTGTGTGTGTGTGTGTGTGTGTGTTCTCTAGCTCTGGCCACTGAGAGAGTCTAGGAGTTGAAACACTCAAATAAAAATATAGACATTTAGTGGATTAAAGACCTAAATGTAAGGCCAAAAACTATAAAACTCTTAGAGGAGAAAAGGCAGAACATTCTTTGACATAAATCACAGCAAGATACTCTATGACCCACCTTCTAGAGTAGTGGAAATAAAAATAAACCAATGGGACCTAATTAAACTTAAAAGCTTTTGCACAGCAGAGGAAACGATAAACAAGATAAAAAGACAATCCTCAGAATGGGAGAAAATAATAGCAAATGAAATAACTGACAAATAATTTATCTTCAAAATATACAAGCAGCTCAATATAAAAAAAACAAACAACCCAATTAAAAAAATGGGCAGATGACCTAAACGGACTTTTCTCCAAAGACATATAGATGGTTCATAAACACAGGAAAAGATGCTCAATGTTGCTCATTATTAGAGAAATGCAGATCAAAACTACAATGAGGTATCACCTCCCACTGGTCAGAATGGCCATCATCAAAAAATCTATAAATAATAAATGCTGGAGAGGATGGGAAGGAAAGGGAACTCTCTGGCACTGTTGGTGGGAATGTAAATTGATACAGCCACTACGGAGAACAGTACGGAGATTTCTTAAAAAACTAGGAATAAAACTACCATATGACCCAAGAATCCCACTGCTGGGCATAAACCCTGAGAAAACTATAATTGAAAAAGACACATGCATCCCAGTGTTCACTGTAGCATTATTTACAATAGCTAGGACATGCAAGCAACCTAAGTGTCCATTGACAGATGCATGGATAAAGAAGCTGTGGTACATATACACAATGGAATATTACTCAACCATAAAAAGGAACCATTTGAGTCAGTTCTGATAAGGTGGATGAACTAGAGTCTACTATACAGATGGAAGTAAATCAGAAAAACAAATATCATATATTAATGCAAAATATGGAATCTAGAAAGATGGTACTGATGAACCTATTTGCAGGGAAGCAATGAAGGCATAGAAATAGAGAACAGATTTGTGGACACAGTGCAGGAAGGAGAGGGTGGGACGAATTGAGACAGTAGCATGGAAACACATACGTCACCATATGTAAAATAGACAGCCAGTGGGAATTTGCTGTAATGACTCAGGGAACTCAAACTGGCACTCTGTGATAACCTAGAGGAGTGGGATGGGGTAGGTGGGAGGGAGGCCAAAGGGCGAGGGACACATGTACACCTATGGCTGATTCACGTTGATGTGTGGCAGAAATCAATGCAATATTGTAAAGCAATTATCCTCCAATTAAAAACAAATAAATTAAAAAAAAAACACTGCATTTTAAATATCATTCTTCACTATAAGGAAGCAGCCCTCTTTAGAAGAATGCCTGGTTTCAAGACTGAGGCTGAAAAGAATGAGATGAACCTAGAACATCCTATTCTGCCAAAAAGTAAGAAAGCTCTTAAAAGTGGTGATATTTTACCAAGTCACAGAAGCCAGGGTGAAGGCACACAGCACAGGTCAAATCTGGCACAATTTTAGCAATAAAATAAATAACAGTAATGAATTATAACCCACGGGACAAAACACATTCATGAGTCCATAACGATATAATACATCAATGAAACATTTTCAACTTGATGAGAAACATTATCTCAAAATAACTCACAACAAAATATTTATTAATTGCAGAGTAAAAAGTGGTGAATGTGGTCCACTGGAGAAGGGAATGGCAGACTACTTCAGTATTCTTGCCTTGAGAACCCCATGAACAGCATGAAAAGGCAAAAAGATAGGACACTGAAAGATGAGCTCCCCAGGTCGGTAGGTGCCCAATATGCTACTGGAGATCAGTGGAGAAATAACTCCAGAAAAAATGAAGAGATGGAGCCAAAGCAAAAACAACACCCAGTTGTGGATGTGACTGGTGATAGAAACAAGGTCCGATGCTAGAAAGAGCAATATTGCATTGGAACCTGGAAGGTTAGGTCCATGAATCAAGGCAAATTGGAAGTGGTCAAACAGGAGATGGCAAGAGTGAACATTGACATTTTAGAGATCAGCAAATTAAAATGGACTGGAATGGGTGAATTTAACTCAGATGACCATTATATCTACTACTGTGGGCAAGAATCCCTTAGAAGAAATGGAGTAGCCATCTAAGTCAACAAAAGAGCCTGAAATGCAGTACTTGGATGCAATCTCAAAAACGACAGAATGATCTCTGTTCATTTCCAAGGCAAACCATTCAATATCATCATAATCCAAGTCTATGCCCTGACCAGTAATGCTGAAGAAGCTGGAGTTGAACAGTTCTATGAAGACCTACAAGACTAACTAACACCCAAAAAATATGTCCTTTTCATTATAGGGGACTGGAATGCAAAAGTAGGAAGTCAAGAAACATCTGGAGTAACAGGCAAATTTGGCCTTGGGGTACGGAATGAAGCAGGGGAAAGGCTAATAGAGTTTTGCCAAGAGAACGCACTGGTCATAGTGAACACCCTCTTCCAACAACACAAGAGAAGACTCTATACATGGACATCACCAGATGGTAAACACCGAAATCAGATTGATTATATTCTTTGCAGCTGAAGATGGAAAAGCTCTATACAGTCAGCAAAAACAAGACCAGGAGCTGACTGTGGCTTAGATCATGAACTCCTTATTGCCAAATTCAGATGTAAATTGAAGAAAGTGGGGAAAACCACTAGACCATTCAGGTATGACCTAAATCAAATCTGTTATGATTATACAGTGAAAGTGAGATTTAAGGGACTAGATCTGATAGAGTGCCTGATGAACTATGGACGGAGGTTCATGACATTGTACAGGAGATAGGGATCAAGACCATCGCCAAGAAAAATAAATGCAAAAAGGCAAAATGGCTGTCTGAGGAGCCCTTACAAATAGCTCTGAAAAGAAGAGAAGAAAAAAGCAAAGGAGAAAAGGAAAGATATACCCATTTGAACGCAGAGTTCCAAAGATAGCAAGGAGAGATAAGAAAGACTTCCTCAGCGATCAATGTAAAGAAATAGAGGAAAACAATAGAATGGGAAAGACTAGAGATCTCTTCAAGAAAATTAGAGATACCAAGGGAACATTTCATGCAAAGATGGGCTCAAAAAAGGACAGAAATGGTATGGACCTCATAGAAGCAGAAGATATTAAGAAGGGGTGGCAAGAAGACACAGAAGAACTGTACAAAAAAGATCTTCACAACCCAGATAATCACGATGGTGTGATCAAGCACCTAGAGCCAGACATCCTGGAATGTGAAGTCAAGCGGGCCTTAGGAAACATCACTATGAACAAAGCTAGTGGAGGTGATGGAATTCCAGTTGAGCTATTTCAAATCCTGAAAGATGATGCTATGAAAGTGCTGCACTCAATATGTCAGCAAATTTGGGAAACTCAGCAGTGGCCACAGGACTGGAAAAGGTCAGTTTTCATTTCAATCCATAAGAAAGGCATTGCCAAAGAATGTTCAAACTACCATACAATTGTACTCATCTCACACGCTAGTAAAGTAATGCTCAAAATTCTCCAGGTCAGGCTTCAGCAATATGTGAATCATGAATTTCCAGATATTCAAGCTGGGTTTAGAAAAGGCAGAGGAACCAGAGATCAAATTGCCAACATCTGCTGGGTCATCAAAAAAGCAAGAGAGTTTCAGAAAAACATCTAGTTCTGCTTTATTGACTATGCCAAAGCCTTTGATTGTGTGGATCACAATAAACTGTGGAAAATTCTGAAAGAGATGGGCATACCAGACCACCTGACCTGCTTCTTGAGAAACCTGTATGCAGGCCAGAAAGCAACAGTTAGAACTGGACATGGAACAACAGACTGGTTCCAAATAGGAAAGGGAGTGCATCAAGGCTGTATATTGTCACCCTGCTTATTTAACTTATATGCAGAGTATCTCATGAGAAACACTGGGCTGGAAGGAGCGCAAGCTGAAATCAAGACTGCCGGGAGAAATATCAATAATCTCAGATATGCAAATGACACCACCCTTATGGCAGAAAGTGAGGAAGAATTAAAGAGCCTCTTGATGGAAGTGAAACAGGAGAGTGAAAAAGTTGGCTTAAAGCTCAACATTCAGAAAACTAAGATCATGGCATCTGGTCCCATCACTTCATGGGAAATAGATGGGGAAACAGTGGAAACAGTGGCTGACTTTATTTTTCTGGGCTCCAAAATCACTGCAGATGGTGATTGCAGCCATGAAATTAAAAGACGCTTACTCCTTGGAAGGAAAGTTATGACCAACCTAGATAGCATATTAAAAAGCAGAGACATTACTTTGCCAACAAAGGTCCATCTATTCAAGGCTATGGTTTCCCCAGTGGTCATGTATGGATGTTGAGAGCTGGACTATAAAGAAAGCTGAGGGCCGAAGAACTGATACTTTTGAACTGTGGTGTTGGAGAAGACTCTTGATAGTCCCGTGGACTGCAAGGAGATCAATCAGTCCATCCTGAAAGAAATGAGTCCTGACTATTCATTGGAAGGACTGATGTTGAAGCTGAAACTCCAGTACTTTGGCCACCTGATGCAAAGTACTGACTCACTTGAAAAGACCCTGATACTGGGAAAGATTGAGGGCAGGAGGAGAAGGGGACAACAGAGGGTGAGATGGTTGGATGGCATCACCGACTCAATGGACATGAGTTTGGGTAAACTCCAGGAGCTGGTGATGGACAGGGATGCCTGGAGTGCTGCAGTTCATGGGGTCGCAAAGAGTCGGACATGACTGAGCGACTGAACTGAACTGAACTGAAAAAGTGGAGATGCCTGATTGTCACCATCTGATCAAGTGATCAAAGTTCCCCTCACCAATAATGAAACAAATAAAAAATCGTGCACCACTTGGTAGGATGCAATGAGAAGAGAACAGAAAATCACTTCTGTAATATTCCTACTAAAGACTATAACTTGAATATAATGATGAAACATCAGACATGGAATAAGGAAACTTCTACAAGATAACTGACTTGTATTCTTCAAAAATGTTATGGCCATGAAAATCAAGGAAAGTTGGGGAATGACTCCAAGTGAATGAAGATAAACAGACATGGTAACTAACAGCAGCAAAGTGAGATGCTAGACTGGATCCTTTTGTTATAAAGGTTATAGCAATGGCACAACTGGTACAAATGAGTAGAGTCTTGGGATTATATGACTATCAGGCATCTGGATGGAGTTTCTTGGTTTTGACATTTATGTTACGGTTATGAAGGAGACTGACTTTGTCAGAAATATACACTGAAGTAGCTAAGGGTAGTAGGCATTATGTTGGCAATTTACTCTCAAATAATTTGGGGATGAGGGGTCATTCCTAAAGGAAATCAGCCCTAAATATTCATTAGAAGGACTGATGCTGAAGCTGAAGCTGCAATACTTTGACCACCTGATGTGAAGAGATGACTCTCTGGAAAAGACCCTGATGCTGGGAAAGATTGAGGCCAGGAGGAGAAGGGGCCAACAGAGGATGAGATAGTTAGATAGGATCACTGACTCAATGGACGTGAGTTTGAGCAAGCTCTGGGAGATGGTGGAGAACAGAGTCAGACACGACTTGGTGACTAAAGAACAGCAAAAATTCAGGGGTGGGACTGGGGAGGGAAATAAGTCCCTTATTCCAATCTTGCAATTTTTGTTACTTTGAATTGATTCCTAATTAAGAAGAGGCAGAATAGCAGCAACAGCAGAAGCAGTGGCTGGGCTAATACTCCCTTGGCATTTGCTCTCCTTTCCTCCCTGACTCACTCCCTTTCCCCTTCCTCCTGCTTTCTTCATGCTCTGTAGTCTAGAGAACCCTTTCTAAGTTAGTGGGCAGTTCACAGAATCTACACTGGTTCCCAGACCTATGGAATGTGAAGCATTACAATATTAGTAGAAAGTAAAACCGAAAGCCTTTATATCTACATCTTTGTACCAAAATAATGCGTGCGTGCATGCTAAGTCACTTCAGTCGTGTCCAACTCTTTGTGACCCCGTGGACGGTCACCTGCCAGGCTCCTCTGTCCATGGGATTCTTCAGGCAAGGATACGGGAGTGAGTAGCCATTCCTTTCTCCAGGGGATCTTCCCAGCCTAGGGATCGAACTCTCGTCTCTTATATCTCCTGCACTAAGCAGGTGGGTTCTTTACCACTAGTGCCAAATAGAAAGTCACAGAAATATCTTATATCTGGTGAACTGCCCATGAGGCAACAAAGTCACCTTGCAATCAAACATACCCATCATAAATGTGGGTAATCTAATCCACAAAGCCATAAAGGTAGGCACACACAGTGATATTTCCTTTTGAGTGGTAGTGATACATGAAAGAAGGCACTTACGCAGACACTGGAGACACAATTAGGCATCATAAGCAGATGGTTCCCACTTACCAGAGCTTCCATTCCTGGTACACTGTTATTTCTCTTTTAATCCACACCAATGGTCCCTGGAGGAGGAAATGGCAACCCACTCCAGTGCTCTTGCCTGGAGAATCCCATTGACTGAGGAGCCTGGTGGGCTATGGTCCATAGGGGTGAAAAGAGTTGGACACAACTGAAGCAACTTAGTATGGTCATATGATGATTTCATCATGACCAGCTGATTAGGAAGAAACGGGCTGAACTATGGGTTGTGAATAGTTTTATATGATTTGAAGATGCACAGTAGAAGCAGGGAGGCCCTAAACTACATAGAGAAAGAAATATTTCTGGTGAGAAGAAATTTTCAGGGTTACATTCGGCTATCACTCTGCCTAGGAGAGTTGGCTAGAGTTATACATCCACATTAGTTCATAGATGGTGGTAGATGGTTTCATCAGATGATAAGGGACTTGGAAAGGATGATCTTGGGGGCCTGAGGAAAGGGAGATCCAAGGAATAGCTAAGTGCAGGGACTTCTCAAAATTTGGGAATATGGCTTTCCCATCAGAATTCTCACTAACCACGCCTGCTTCCTCCCACTGAAATGACTTGTTGAGGGCTCAAAGCCATAACATTTAGGGCTTTGTATGCTGTAACACAGACCTGGAACACTTAGTAACACACATGCACACCAGAGGGCAGGAGAAAAATCCCTGAAAATCTAGGGAAAACCACCTCAGGGAATTTCCTGAGAGAAGACTCAAATTACTAAAATCAGGAATGAAAGAAGGAACATAACTCTCAATCTTATAGAAATAAAAAAGATTATAAGGGAGTGCTATGTATTAACTTAGGTAAGGCAGACAAATTCTTGTCATTGTTGTTCAGTTGCTAAGTTGTGTCAGACTCTTTGCAACCCCATGGCCTGTAGCACAACAGACTCCCCTGTCCTCCACTATCTTCTGGAATTTGCTAAAATTATGTCCATCAAGTCGGTGATGCTATCTAACCATCTCATTCTCTGCAACCCCCTTTTTCCCTCCTGCCCCCAAGGTTTCCCAGAATCAGGGTCTATTCCAATGAATTGGTTCTTCACATCAGGTGGCCTGACTGGAGCTTCAGCCTCAGCATCAATCCTTCCAATGAATATTCAAGGTTGATTTGCTTTAAGATTGACTGGTTGGATCTCCTTGCAGCCCAAGAGACTCTCAAGAGTCTTCTGCAACACCACAATTCAAAAGAATCAATTCTTTGGTGCTCAGTCTTCTTTATGGTCCAATTCTCACATCATACATGACTACTGGAAAAACCATAACTCTGACTAGACAGACATTTGTCAGCAAAGTGATGTCTCTGCTTTTCAATATGCTGTCTAGGTTTGTCATAGCTACCCTTCCAAGGAGCAAGCATCTTTTAATTTCGTGGCTACAGTTACCATCTGCAGTGATTTTGGAGCCCAAGAAAATAAACAGTCACTGTTTCCACCTTCCCCCATCTATTTGCCATGAAGTGGTGGGATGGGATGCTATGATCTTAGCTTTTTCTTGTTGAGTATCAACCCATCTTTTTCACTCTCCCCTTTCACCCTCATCAAAAGACTTTTCAGTTCCTCTTCACTTTCTGCCATTAGAGTGGTATCATCTGCATATCTAAGGTTATTGATACTTCTCCCAGCAATCTTGATTCCAGCTTGTGCTTCATCCAGCCCAGCACTTCCCATGATGTACTCTGCATAGAAGTTAAATAAGCAGGGTGACAATATACAGCCTTGGTCATACTTCTTTCCCAGTTTTGAACCAGCCCATTGTTCCATGTCTAGTTCTAATTGTTGCTTCTTGACCAGCATACTGGTTTCTCAGGAAACAGATAAGGTGGTTTGGTATTCCCATCTCTTTAGGAATTTTCTACAGTTTGCCGTGATCCACACAGTCAAAGGCTTTAGCGTAATCAATGAAGCAGAAGTAGGTGTTTTCTGGAACTCTCTTGCTTTCTCCATGATCCAAAAAATGTTAGCAATTTGGTCTCTGCTTCCTCTACCTTTTCTTTTTTTTTTTTAATTTTTTTTTCATTTATTTTTATTAGTTGGAGGCTAACTACTTTACAATATTGTAGTGGTCAGTTCACATACTAGCAAGGTTATGCTCAGAATCCTTCAAGAACTTCCACATGTACTAACCAGGTTTAGAAAAGGTAGAAGGGAATACATGTAAATCCTCTATCTTTTCTAAACCTGGTATGTACATCTGGAAGTTCTTGAAGGATTCTGAGCATAACCTTGCTAGTATGTGAAATGACCACAACTGTACAATAGATGGAGCATTCTTTGGCATTGCTTTTCTTTGGGATTGGAGTGAAAACTGACCTTTTCCAGTCCTATGGCTACTGCTGAGTTTTCCAAATTTGCTGGCATATTGAGTTCAGCACTTCAACAGCATCATGTTTTAGGATTTGAAATAGCCCAACAGGAATTCCGTCACCTCCATTAGCTTTGTTCGTAGTGATGTTTCCTAAGGCCCACTTGACTCCACACTCCAGGATGTCTGGCTCTAGGTGAGGGAAGACAGCACAGTGGTCATCTGAGTCATTAAGACCTTTTTCGTACAGTTCTTCTGTGTATTCTTGCCACCTATTCTTAATTTCTTCTGCTTTTCTTAGGTCCTTACTGTTTCCGACCTTTATTATGCCCGTCCTTGCATGAAATGTTCCCTTTATATTTCCAGTTTTCTTGGGGAGGTCTCTAGTTCTCTCCCATTCTATTTTTTTCCCTCTATTTCTTTGCATTGTTCATTTAAGAAGGCCTTCTTATTTCTCCTAAGACAAATTCTTACCTCTCCTAAGAAAAATTCTTAGAAAGACACAAACTATCAAAATTGGCTCAAAAAGAAGTATGAAATCTGAATATACCTATATTCAGAGATTGAATAAGTAATTTTAAAACTTCCTATAAGGACAAACCTGGAATCAGATAGCTTTACTAGTGAATTCTACCAACACTTAAAGAACTAATATCAATCCTTCATAAATATTACAAAATACAGAAGAGGAGGGAATACTTCCTAACTCATTTTATGATATCAGTATTACCCTGATACCAAACCAGACCAAGATATCACAAGAAAAGAAAAACTACAAACCAATATCTGTTATGAATACAGCTGTAAAAATCCTTAATAAAAAAACTAGAAAACTGAACCCAGCAACATATAAGAAGTATTACACACCTTGACCAAGTGGATTATCTTAGCAATGCAAAGCTTGCTTAACTTACAAAAGTCAATCAAGGTAGTATACTGCAAAACTAGAATAAAGAACAATAATCACATGATCACCTTCATAGGTGGAGCAATATGCTTGACAAAAATTCAAGGCCCATTCAAGATAAAAACTCTCAGAAAACTAAGAACAGAAAACAGCCTTCTCAACCTAATAAAGGGCATCTATGGAAAACCTAGAGCTAACATCACACTTACTGGTGAAAGACTAGAATACTTTCCCCTAAGATAAGGAAAAGATAAGGATGTCACTTCTATTCAACTTTTTACTGGAGGTTCTATACAAACCAATTAGGCAAGAAAAACAAATACAAGTCATCCAGATTGAAAGAGAGAGTGAAGATTCTGGCTTAAAACTCAACATTCAAAAAACTAAGATCATGGTAGCCAGTTCATTACTTCATGGCAAAGAAAGGAGGTGGAAATGGAAATAGTGACAGACTATTTTATTAGGCTGCAAAATCATTGTGGACGAGTATCCACACATCTATATAACTATGAAAATCAGAGCTTATTTACTAGCCTAAGATCTTAAAAAAGAAAAAAAAAAACTCTTTAAGACTGTAAATTTTCATGTTTCTTGATCTAATTTCAAAATTACAACTGTTCAATAATTTATACAGCTGGAACTAAAACCTAACAATTATTTAATTGAAATAATATAATAAAATTATTTGATGAGCTATCATACTTAAATCAATTGTCCCAATTACTCAGTTTTACTTCATCTCACAGTTTTTTGCATGTACTTGTTAGTAGTTGAATTAGCCATATGGAATGCCTAGAACATTGCTGCAGGGGACAACACGGAGAGCATCTGTTTTGGTGGAATGAGACATACCTAGTGATTTGAGTCCTTAAATTTCAGCAGTTAAACCTCACAACAAAAACAATTTTCTTCTGAAAAAAGTTCCATACTCTAATAATATTTAGTTTTGTGACATGGATAGTTAAACAGAACAGCAAGTTAACTTCACAGTTGCAATTAATGTATCTTCAATTTGGGTAAGATTATACCATTTTGATTAAAGAAATATACTGATATCTCACAAAATATTTCTTAAAATAGAAGCTCACATTATACTGGACTTAAATTGCTTATGTGGATGAAAAAATGAGCACTTCAGATTTCCATAGGCCATCTTTTTCTCCAGTAAATTTTGTGGTCATCATAGAAAAATTGTCAAAATTGTCCCATATGTCATAAAATTTGACAAAGATTTACACTGAACACTCTTACTGTTGTGTATAAATTACTTTTCCATAGTATATTCCAGCAGGTGACTAATCACTGAGGTTTATGAAGACCCTTATTTACATTTTGTATTACCTATATTTTCTATCACCCAAATGAAAAGTTATGTTTTCCTAAAATATGGCTTGCTTAAAATTTATGAGTTTTTACTGCAGGTTCTGTACAGAAGCAGCTTGAATGCAGGTTAGAGCCTCTTAAATACAAATATAGGATATATATAGGCATTTTTTTTTAAAAAGCCACTAGGAAATTAGGCTTCTAGATTCTTTCACAAAAATACATCTTGTTGGGCTCCTCTGAGAGTATGTTGATTTTCCAGCTATCTAAAATTGGACTTGTTCCCAATAAGTTTGTAGGTCTTTACCTGATGGTCTTGGGATACCTAGTATTGGTTTAGTTGCTCATGAATGACTGTCAAAAACCTGTAGGGGGTTATAACATCGGTAGTTCAGTGTAATCTGCCATTATGGAATTTCTCTGACCTCCTTCATGGCAAGAGTCCAGTCCTTCATGTAGTTTCCCTTAACGTGTATGTTTTTAACAGATGGATTTTGATTTCTGAGGGCTAAACTGAGGCATAGAGACTCAAGACTGTTCACTGTGATAGTGCACTGATACCTTTAGTAGACTGACTGAGTGATACTATGCCACAGCTCACAAAATCCATACTAAATTAGTGAGGATATTCATATATCATACATTCATAGTAGACATATATTCTGTCTTTCAAAGCACCACAAACAAATTAAAACATAAATTCGATAACCTTATTTGTCTTTCTCTTCATTGAGTATGTATGCAAACCTATAATTGAAAAGGATTTTATACAACAGCTCCACAAATTCACAGTACAGAAGAATATTTAGGGACTTCCCTGGTGATCCAGTGGTTAACATTTTGCCACCCAATGCCTCACAGTGGGTGTGGATTCCATCCCTGGTAGGGAAGCTAAGATGATCCCACATACCTCAGGCCCCAAAACTCAAACATAAAACAGAAGCAATATTGTAAGAAATTCAATAAAGAGTAAAAAAGGTCCACATCAAAAAATGTTTTTTAAAAAATAAAAACATTTAAATGCTTGTTTTAAAAGTGTAAAAATAGCACCTAGTCAGATGTCCTTACCATTTCTAGTTATTTGAGGACCATACATATGAAAAATGAAGTAGTAGCTGTAAAATAGACTTTGCCAAGAGAGGAACTGAAATCTACATTTCCAAAATACATTTTTTTTTCATGAATCAGGATACAATATTTTAGTTTTTGACTACTAAAAAATTTTTTTCCTAACTTTGCTTCACTAGCTTGCTTTTATTATTGGAGATTTAAACTTAACCATAGTTTTTTTTCCCACACAAACACACATTTTAGGCAAAGAATATGCAGGATTATTTATAATCGGAAGATGAAATAAGTAGTGTATGCTCTCTGATATAATATTGGACATAGTATTTATATTCATAAAATAAATTTCTAGAAATTTACTGGTTTGGAAACTTATTTCAAATAGTTGCAAAATGTCTGGAAGACAAAGAGTGCTATACAAATGTTTGTGTGAATGTTTCAGGCCCTGTCACATCTTAAGGAAGAAGGAGAGTTTTTGGAAAAGGGTGTTCGCCTTGTGTAGGTAAAAACCGCTAATATACATTATGACTCACTCATTAGGAAATTGTTAGCAATTTATTCACAGGAATTTCCAGGCAAAGAATCATGTAGAATTGCCCAGGAGATTCCTAGAGGAAGTAATAAGCATTATTTCCATATTTATTTACAAGATGGACTTAGTGAACTCCAGTCAAGAAGAGTATTTGTCTCTTGTAGTAACCACTCGAATATAACAATTTACTGTTCTGACCTCTTTTCCACTGTGTAATTAATGGCCTAAAGCAACGAAGAAAAGAAGTATATAACATAGAGAGACTGATTTTTCTATGCAAGTTTGTATACTGTTGTTCAGTCACTCAGTCATGTCTGATTCTGCAACCCAATGGACTGCAACATGCCAGGCTTCCCTGTCCTTCACTATCTCCCAGAGTTTGCTCAAACCCATGTCCATTGAGTTGATGACGCCATCTAACCATCCCATTCTCTGTTGCTCCCTTCTCCTCCTGCCCTCAATCTTCCCCAGCATTAGGATCTTTTTCAATGAGTTGGCTCTTCACATCAGGTGGCCAAATATCATAGCTTCAGCTTCAGCATCAGTCCTTCCAATGGATATTCAGGGTTGATTTGCTTTAAGAGTGACTGATTTGATCTCCTTGCAGTCCAAGGAACTCTCAAGAGTCATCTCCAGCACCACAGTTGGAAAGCATCAATTCTTCGGCGCTCAGCCTTCTTTATGGTCCAGCTTTCACATCCATGCATGACTAATGGAAAAACCATACACTAGATGGAGCTTTGTCAGCAAAGTGATGTCTCTGTTTCTTAATATGCTGTCTAGGTTTCTCATTGCTTTTCTCCCAAGGAACAAGGATCTTTTAATTTCATGGCTGCAGTCACTGTCCATAGTGATTTTGGAGCCCAAGAAAATAAAATCTGTCACTGTTTCATTTTCTCCCCATCTATATGCCATGAAGTGATGGGACCAAATGCCATAATCTTATGGCATTTGAGTTTTAAGCCTGGAATGTTGAGTTTTAAGCCTGCTTTTTCACTCTCCTCTTTCACCTTCATCAAGAGGCTCTTTAGTTTCTCTTTGCTTCCTGCCATTAGGGTGGTATCATCAGCATATGTGAGGTTATTGATATTTCTCCTCCAGATTATGCTTCATTCAGCCCAGCATTTCCCATGATGCATAGAAGTTAAATAAACAGGGTGACAGTCTACAGCCTTGTCATATTCCTTTTCCAATTTTGAGCCAGTCTGCTGTTTCATGTCCAGATCTAACTGTTGCTTCTTGACCTACATACAGGTTTATCAGGAGCCAAGTAAGGTAGTCTGGTATTCTCATCTCTTGAAGAACTTTCCACAGTTTGTTGTGATCTACACAGACAAACACTTTAGCATAGTCAATGAAGCAGATGTTTTTCTGGCATTCCCTTGTTTTTTTTCTATGATCCAATCTATGTTGGCAATTTGATCATTTGTTCCTCTGCTTTTTCTAAATCCAGCATGTATATCTGGAAGTTCTCGGTTCACATACTAGATCTTTAGTTTTTTCCCATTCTATTATTTTCCTCTATTTCTTTGCATTGTTCACTTAAGAAGGTTATACTAAAATGATTCATATTCTTATGTTACTGCAAAGTCCTAAACTGCAATCAGTTGCTTCTCCATTGCCGATTTCCATCACTCTGAAGGCTTTTATTTCTTTTTTAATTTTAAAAAGTCTTTTATTGGGGTCAGAACATATGTTATTTATCTATTTATATATTACCCTCTACTCAAGGTAGCCTTCTAAATGTTTTAAAAATACTAATCCAATTAATCCTTAGAAACACTCTAAGGTACATTCTGCTTTTATCCCCATTTTACAGATGGAGATGGAAGAGAGCATGGCAACCCACCCTAGTATTCTTGCCTGGAGAATCCCATGGACAGAGGTGCCTTGGCAGGCTACAGTCCATGGGTTGCAAAGAGTAGGATACAACTGAGCAACTAATACTACAGATGGAGAAACTGAGGCACAACAAGGTAAAGTAACTTTCTCAAGATATCCAGATATTAATGGCAGACCCTGATGCTACTCAGGTCATCTGGCTTCAGCTTCTGCTCTGAACCTTCCACGTGACTGCTCAGATTCTCTTCCTTCCCTCTTCTGCTCCTCCCTGCACTTGAGAACACCAAATTCATTTATGAACAGTGAGAATTTCTTTGACAGACAATGAGAGAAAATGGGGAAGGGGAGGGCACAAGAGTGAAAGTCTGATAGAATGAGGCACTCATGCAAGGATTTTCCTTATCATTGAATGCTAAAAATGAAATCTCACTTGGGACACTTTCAATCACAGCCTAATGCTAATGTTTACTGGAGGTAATAAATATGTGATATAACTTCACACATAGAAGAAGTGAGAAAATCAGCATACCTACAAAGATAAGTGTGGTTCATGGGATGGTACTATTGTCAAATATCGGACAAAGTACTTGGGTTATATCACAGGAATGTGGGAAAGTTGCAGACTGTTTTACCAGGACACACATTGCCATAAACAGGAGACCAGAGATAAGCATAAAATAGATTAAATGCAGTAACCATAAAATTAAGATAACAATACCAACCTATATCTGAAAGATATTGTCATAGTAACCAATAAAAATGACTATAAGCAAGGGAAAAATGTTCTATTAAATTGAAAAGTAGATATCTCCTGACAATAATAAAAAAGAAAATTAATGCCTTCCCATTTAAGGAGGAGCCAAAACAAAAAAAAATTTATATAAAGCTGTCATTTTATTGGCTTTTTCTCTATATGCATTTCAAATGATATGAAGAATATTTATAAATGGACTAAAGTTACACTAATACTGCCATCTATTCATGAACTGGGAAGAATAAAGTTTGTGATTAAATCAAATTAATCTTTGAGCCTTAATCCAAAAGAAGGAATTCTTGGTAAAACTAATGATAGTCACTGGTCTAAGTGGGTCCTAGAGACCTCAAAAGTCTGTGCATCTTCAGAAATATTTACTGCAAAAAGAGGTGTGAATGACAGTCTGATGTCCACCAAGTGTCTTCTACTACCTACTACTACTACCTACTACAATAGATTTAAAACCCTTCCTCCTTGTCAGAGAGAACCCACAATTTACTACTATGGAGATCCATTAAACCTCAGAGAGCCACACATGGCATTCGGGTGCTTGTATAAAACATCCCAATTGATAAGCAACAAGCCAGTAGAGAAAGTGCCCTTGCAACTGACCCCATGGAAGCTCTTCCTTGAGAGAGAGGGCTCTCTAAATTTTTACTTAAATTCTAAAGCCAACTAGGACACGAGCATTTATTCTAACAGTTATTACTCCTTCATGGGTCAGAATCATTTCTAAATTCCAAAATCTAGTACAGCTGATTTTGTAAATATATAATTTAATTTGCAGTTCAATTCAGTCAATCAGTCATGTTCAACTCTTTGCAACCCCATGGACTGCAGCATGCCAGGCCTCCCTGTCCATCACCAACTCCTGGAGTTCACTCAAACTCACGTCCATTGAGTCAGTGATACCCAACTATCTCATCCTCTGTTGTCCCCTTCTCCTCCCACCTTCAATCTTTCCCAGCATCAGAGTCTTTTCAAATGAGTCAGCTCTTTGCATCAGGTGGCCAAAGTATTGGAGTTTCAGCTTCAACGTTAGTCCTTCCAACGAATATTCAGGATTCATTTCATTTAGGATGGACTGGTTGGATCCCATTGCAGTCCAAGGGACTCTCAAGAGTCTTATCCAACACCACAGTTCAAAAGCATCAATTCTCAGCCCTCAGCTTTCTTTATAGTCCAACTCTCACATCCATACATGACTACTGGAAAAACCACAGCCTTGACTAGATGGACCTTTGTTGGCAAAATAATGTCTTTCCTTTTAATATGCTGTCTAGGTTGGTCAT
This sequence comes from Cervus canadensis, assembly GCF_019320065.1. Taxonomy (NCBI): domain Eukaryota; kingdom Metazoa; phylum Chordata; class Mammalia; order Artiodactyla; family Cervidae; genus Cervus; species Cervus canadensis. Next base: position 33,613,955 of record NC_057404.1, read on the forward strand.
AACTTTCCTTCCAAGGAGCAAGTGTCTTTTAATTTCATGGTGGCAATCACCATCTGCAGTGATTTTGGAGCCCCAAAAAATAAAATCTGTCATTGTTTCCACTGTTTCTCCATCTATTTGCCATGAAGTGATGGGATGATATTAGTTTTCTGAATGCTGAGCTTTAAGCCAAATTTTCACTCTCATCTTTCACTTCCATCAAGAGGCTCTTTAGTTCTTCCTTGCTTTCTGCCATAAGGGTGGTGTCATCTGCATATCTGAGGTTATTGATATTTCTCCCGGCAATCTTGATTCCAGCTTGTGCTTCTTCCAGCCCAGCGTTTCTCATGATGTACTCTGCATACAAGTTAAATAAGCAGGGTGACAATATACAGCCTTGACATATTCCTTTTCCTATTTGGAACCAGTCTGTTGGTCCATGTCTGGTTCTAACTGTTGCTTCCTGACTTGTATACAGGTTTCTCAAGAGGCAGGTCAGGTGGTCTGGTATTCCCATCTTTTTAAGAATTTTCCACATTTTATTGTGATCCACACAATCAAAGGCTTTGGCATAGTCAATAAAGCAAAACTAGATGTTTTTCTGGAACTCTCTTGCTTTTTCGATGATCCAGCGGATGTTGGCCATTTGATCTCTGGTTCCTCTGCCTTTTCTAAAACAGCTTCAACATCTGGAAGTTCATGGTTCATGTATTGCTGAAGCCTGGCTTGGAGAATTTTGAGCATTACTTTACTAGCATATGAGATGAGTGCAATTGTGCAGTAGTTTGCGCATTCTTTGGCATTGCCTGTCTTTGGGATTGGAATGAAAACAGACCTTTTCCAGTCCTGTGGCCACTGCTGAGTTTTCCAAATTTGCTGACATATTGAGTGCAGCACTTTCACAGCATCATCTTTCAGGATTTGAAATAGCTCAACTGGAATTCCATCACCTCCACTAGCTTTGTTCGTAGTGATGTTTCCTAAGGCCCACTTGACTTCGCATTCCAGGATGTCTGGCTCTAGGTGAGTGATCACACCATCGTGATTATCTGGGTCGTGAAGATCTTTTTTGTACAGTTCTTCTGTGTCTTCTTGCCACCCCTTCTTAATATCTTCTGCTTCTATGAGGTCCATACCATTTCTGTCCTTTATCAAGCCCATCTTTGCATGAAATGTTCCCTTGGTATCTCTAATTTTCTTGAAGAGATCTCTAGTCTTTCCCATTCTATTATTTTCCTTTATTTCTTTGCATGGATCACCGAGGAAGGCTTTATCTCTCCTTGCTATTCTTTGGAACTCTGCATTCAAATGGGTATATCTTTCCTTTTCTCCTTTGCTGTTTGCTTCTCTTCTTTTCACAGCTATTTGTAAGGCCTCCTCAGACAGCCATTTTGCCTTTCTGCATTTCTTTTTGTTGGAGATGGTCTTGATCCTTGTCTCCTGTACAATGTCACGAACCTCTGTCCATAGTTCATCGGGCACTGTGTCTTATCAGATCTAGTGCCTTAAATCTATTTCTCACTTCCACTGTATAATCGTAAGGGATTTGATTTAGGTCATTCTTCAATTTAAGTCTGAATTTGGCAATAAGGAGTTCATGATCTGAGCCACAGTGAGCTCCTGGTCTTGTTTTTGCTGACTGTATAGAGCTTGTCCTTCTTTGGCTGCAAAGAATATAATCAATCTGGTTTTGGTGTTGGCCATCTGGTGATGTCCATGTGTAGAGTCTTCTCTTGTGTTGTTGGAAGACGGTGTTTGCTATGACCAGTGTGTTCTCTTGGTAAAACTCTATTAGCCTTTTAATTGGCAAGTTTCATATAAATAGTTGTGTGAACTGAAGTTGATGGTAGCAAAAGAAAACCCATTCTTTATAATATTCTGATTTTCTTTTTTTTTTAATTTACAGAGTTGTCTTTATTTATTTATTTTGGACACACTGCAAGGCATGTGGGATCTTAATTCCTCAGTCAGGGATGGAACTCATGCCCCCTGCATTAGAAGGCAGAGTTTTAACCACTGGACCACCTGGGAAGTCCCTAGGGCTTCTTTTTTGAGAATGACATCTTCCACCTTTTTCTTACCTTTTATTCTTGGCTTTAATAAAGGAGAAAGGATTTTGTATGGTGCGTTTCAGACTTCTTTCAATGAGACTCCTGCTTTAAGCATTCTTAACAACAGATTTTAAAAATCAAAAAGTTAGGTAACAGTATTGACAGATTTAATCATTCAATTTAAGTATTTATTAATAATATAATTAATGATGGACAGGTGCTATGGTGGGGGATATGGAGAAGGTGGAATACTTTGTGAGATTTCAAATTTAATGAGATAAAATCTAATCAAAAGCTGAGTAATAGTATAGCATGTGTAGATTAAAATACCCTGGACCAAACTAAGACATCCAATGGCAAGTGGTTCTTTTGTGTATTAAAGTTTGAGAATTTCTTTTCTGAGAAACCAAGATATCATGCATGATACTTTCAGACTATAGCAGATCATTGATGTAGTTTGTTGATAGTTAAAACACTTTCTCAAAATGAGTAAGGATTTACTGCCATTAAAAAGGTTTCCCCTCTACCTTGGTAAATTTTTTCCCAAGGTAGAATTTCTAATAGGCTTGATGGGAACACAAGTCAGAGCAGAACTCAGGATCACCCACAGATAATCTTCATGCTAGCAGTATCTGATTCAGTGTCAGATAAATGGTCCCACAAGAATTTAGTGAAGTAAGATAACTGCATGATTCTGACATGGGGAAGGCATCGCGATAAATATGTACCATATAGTTTGATTTGGTCCAAAGGAAAAAAGAGGCCACTGCAGGTGGGAAAGAGTGTGGGCAAAGACTTGAAGTTGGAACTGCCCAGGGGATATAAGCAGAGGTGTGCCACTGGATGAGGGTGGGGGCAGGGAAGGATTAAGAATTAGAATTCACATCTGAGGAGCAGCATGTCACTTACATCTCCACACATGCATACACACATACACACACACATATTTATGTGTGTACGATGTCTTCATTTATGTACATCTATGATGAAGAAACCAGCGTAAACTATTGATTTGCCAATACATTAGGAGTTAGTAGGGTGCCTGTTAAAATGATGGATTTCTAGACCCTAACTTGTAAGTGATAACTGCAGGGAATAGGACTTGGGATCTTCAGTTTTATGAATTTCCTGATTTTGTAGTTTTAGCATATTTGGAAACTGTTGGAACTTAATGAACTCTTTGAGTTTTAATATTTTAAGATTCTGTTAAATCTTAAAATAGGAGATAAAAGAACAATTCTGGAACTGAGCATTTGATATAATTTTGATGAGATTAAAAAAGAACGTTGAGGCAAATTTATAAAAAACAAGCTAAAGAGGTTATATACATTCTGGGTACTACAGAAAGCCAAAGTCTCTTAGAAATTTTATTGTTCTTAACATACATTTTTAATATAAATATATAAATCCAAGTGAACTACTTTTTAAGATATGGAGAGGCAGAATGTACTCTAAAGGTATGTTTTTGTTTATTTTGGATATTACTGAAATTAATTAATTAGTATTATTTGTCCAACCTGCACTTTTATATATAAATAGATGTATATATACATATACAGATGTGTGTGTATTTATATATATATATATATATATAATATATCCACAAACATATATATAAATGCAGGTTGGACAAATAATATTAATTAATTATATATGTACATGTACCAATGATGTTTTGTTATCTGCCATCTGAATTTTTTTAATTAAATGTCAATACATTGAGTGGTAAGTCTTGTTGAAACCACTCAGCCTGTATCTTCTACATAATGCTGTATATGTATGCTTCCTAAAGACTTTTTAAGAAAAAAAAATACATAACAATGATATTGAGTGCATCATAAACCATATTTTCCAAAGCTAGACATGATTCTGTCAGTGAAAATATCATTTAATTGAGTGCTGCCTTCAAATGGAATTCTCTACTGGATGTCATGGAGATATGCAAATGAAGTTAAAGACATTGTCCTCATTCTCAGAGAATTTACAATATAATAGGGGAACAAAATGCAGATGAAAAGATATAACAACACAGGCAAAGATGACATGAAACCAGGTACAAATTAATGTAACAACACAGGCAAAGATGACATGAAACCAGGTACAAATTAATGTAACACAAAACACAAGCGCTAAGAGAAATGGAATAATGAAATGATCAGTGTGAAGCAGAATTCAAGTGGCCTTGATGAAGAAAACTTATTTTAAATGGATATTTGATAGAGACACAAATATAGACCAAGAGACAAATAAGGGAAAGGATATTCTATTCAGAAAGCATGGCAAGACCTCTGGGGAAGAAAGGGTTAGAAGAAAGGTACAGTTGCTAAAAGATAAAAAAGTTGTGCCCAAATATAAATATTCTCCTTTGATTCTGTTTAGAGTGAAACCTTCTTGATCAAATCACATATTTTCCATTTCATGGGGGATAGGGAGACCTATTATCAAGGATTCTGTGGAACTTTAGGGTTTCAACATTCACTGAAAACCAGTGGCTAAAGAATACTGAAATACTGGTAAAGTTATTTAAAAAAACAAGTGATGGGGTTTGACCTAAGATGAACATTTTTAAAAGTTTACCTACACCTTAAAAATATAACTGCACCGCTCCTGCTCTTATGCAAGAGTCTTACAGTTGGATCAACATTGCAATGATCGGTTCTAAAAGCACAGACAGAAGTTTTAAATTTAAAAGATTATTCTAAGAAAATTTCTGGAAATCTAATGCAAAGTGTCTCCTGGTTGACCACTTCCAATTTACCTTGATTCATGGACCTAATATTCCAAGTAAAATGGACAGGAATGGGCGAATTGAATTCAGATGACCATTATATCTACTACTGTGGGCAAGAATCACTTACAAGAAATAGAGTAGCCATCATAGTCAACAAAAGAGTCTGAAATGGAGTACTTGGGTGCAATCTCAAAAACGACAAAATTATCTTGGTTCATTTCCAAGGCAAAATATTCAACATTACAGTAATCCAATTCTATGCCCCAACCACTAATGCTGAAGAAGATGAAGTTGAACAGTTCTATGAAGACCTATAAGATCTTCTAGAACTAACACCAAAGAAAGATGTCCTTTTCATTATAGGGGACTGGAACACAAAAGTAGGAAGTTAAGAGATACCTGGAGTAACAGGCAAGTTTGGCTTTGAGTACAAAATGAAGCAGGGCAAAGGCTAACAGAGTTTTGCCAAGAGGATGCACTGGTCATAGCAAACACCCTCTTCCAACACAAGAGACGACTCTACACATGGACATCACCAGATGGCCAATACTGAAATCAGACTGATTATATTCTTTGTAGCTGAAGATGGAAAAGCTCTGTACAATCAGCAAAAACAAGACTGGGAGTTGACTGTGGCTTAGACCATGAACTCCTTATTGCAAATTCAGACCTAAGTTGAAGAACATAGGGCCTACAAAGGTCTGTATAGTCAAAGCTATGGTTTTTCCAGTAGTCATGTTCAGATGTGAGAGCTGGACAATAAAAATGGCTGAGCTCCAGAGAATTGACGTTTTTGAACTGTGGTGATGGAGAAGACTCCTGAGTTCCTTGGACCATCAGGAGATCAAACCAGTCAATCCTAAAGTATATCAACCCTGAACATTCATTAGAAGGGCTGATGCTGAAGCTCAAGCTCCAACACTTTGGCCACTTGATGCAAAGAGCCAACTCAATGGAAAAGAACCTGATACTGGGAAAGACTGAAGGCAGGAGAAGGGATGACAGAGGATGAGATGATTGGATGGCATCACCGACTCAAGGCACATGAGCTTGAGCAATCTCCGGAAAATGGTGAAGGGCAGGGAAGCCTGGAGTGCTGTAGTCCATGGGGTTACAAAGAGTCGGACACGACTGATTGAACAACAATGCTAAACATGGATATATTCATGTCCATAATAAATGTTTATTATACAAATTCATTCATAGTTTAAGAATAAAATTAGCACTGAAGACCAGTGAAGATTTTGTAATCTCATAGACACATAGCTCACCTCCACCCTTCTTTCTAACACATTTGTAATTGTTTGGTGAAATCAATGGTCAGAGTTTACAGCACTGTCACTGTAAATATTGTATGCTGCCAAGTATACTATAAGCACACATCCTAAAGGAGATCAGTCCTGGGTGTTCATTGGAAGGACTGATGCTGAAGCTGAAACTCCAATACTTTGGCCACCTCATGCGAAGAGCTGACTCGCCGGAAAAGACCCTGATGCTGGGAGGGATTGGGGGCAGGAGGAGAAGGGGATGACAGAGGATGAGATGGCTGGATGGCATCACTGACTCGATGGACATGAGCCTGAGTAAACTCCAGGAGTTGGTGATGGATAGGGAGGCCTGGCATACTGCAATTCATTGGGTCACAAAGAGTCGGACACAACTGAGCGACTGAACTGAACTGAACTGATACTACAATTATGTTTTTGTTTTATATGATTATTTTCCCTAGTTAATACATTACTTTTTAAAAATTGGTCTGTAATGTGCTTACCTCTAATTTTCCCCAAAGATTCAAAGAGACCTAGCAAATTGTTTTCCAAATTTTCAACTACTTCAGCTCATCTATGCTGGAGATGTCAGTTCAGCTCCTCCTGCTCCATTGCAGACTGTCTGCTCTCTCCATCTGGTACAGAGTCATCATCCTAATAATTCCCTTCTTAATGTCTTCCCCTCTTTTCAGGACTCCACATTTTCCTATTTCTTGATCTACTCCTTCATTTTAGCTGAATATATCCTCCCATCAATTCCTACAGGGGAAAAGGGCGAATGAGAGGTCACTTTTTGAGACCCTGAGAGTTTGAAAATATCATTATCCTCATACCTGAGTAAGAAATTTGTCTTTCATTTGTAAGGGCATGACTCTATTTTCTTTACACTTCGGTTTCATTCTTGAGGTGTCTAATGTCATTCTTATTTCTGATCTTTTATTCATGACCTGTTTTACCTTCAGGAAGACTTTAGGATTTTTTTTTCTTTATTCCTATTCTGAAAATTTATGATGATATCCCATTATATGGGCTTTCATTACATTAGGCACTTTTCATGGGAAGAAATTCAAATTTCAGTATTTTAAGGTGTTTTCTCTAGGGTCATTCATTTTTTTATACACATTGCTTCAGAAATGCTAGGAATGAAGAAAGTGACTGAGGATCCCACAGTTCATATTTTCACTAAATACCGTGTTTTCAGCCCATCTCACCCTTGTACTCTTAAATGCCAAGTACTCCATGGTTCTGATTAAAACTCTCCTCCCCTGAGACATGAAAAAGGATCTATGTTCATCCTTCGCAGTACTTGATACTGTCAACTGATGAATCTCTTATAGGTTCTGCATGGTGATTAACTTACATCAGTAGGCCCCCACTATAATCACTTAGATCATGGGTCCCCAGTCTCCTGGAGAAGTGGCATGAAAATGGATGAAATGGCTGGATGGCACCACCAACTCAATGGACAGGAGTTTGAGCAAACTCCAGGAGATAGTAAAGGACAGGGAAGCCTGGCATGCTGCAGTCCTTGGCATGGGGTTGCAAGAAGTCTGACAAGACTTGGCAACTGAACATCCACTCCAGACGCTAGGCCAGTACTGGTCCATGGCCTGTTAGGAACTGAGTGGCACAGCAGGACAGAAGTGGAGGAAAGCAAGCAAAGCCTCATCTGTATTTATAGCCACTCCCCATTGGTCGCATTACCACCTGAGCTCCACTTCAGCAGTAACACTAGATTCTCAAAGGAGTGTGAGCCCTACTACACTTGAATCAACGTGAAACCATCCTTCTCCCCTCCCCTTTGGTCTGTGGAAAAATTGTCTTCCACAAAACTGGTCCAAAAACTGGAGCCAAAAAGGCTGGGGTCCACTGACTTTGATGATAACCCAACTAATTTAGTTTTCATTCCTTTAATTTCCAGCTTCCAAAAATTTATTGAAATCTTGTTTATGTTATTGTCCCATCTCCAATTCTTTTAGCAATACAACAAAAAGAAGGAAATGGCAAAACAGCTAGATAATCTGCAATACTTATCTCATTCTTCTTGTGGTTTAAAGTTGTAGCTCTTAGATTTATGTGTCCTTATTAGTTCCCGAGTTTGAAAGCTATTTTAAATCATGGAATTATATGACTCTGAAAGGTCTTGGAAATTAATATTACAGATGAATTAATGGCAGAAGCAGAAAGTAAATATTAGTTTCAGGACTCTCATTAATATCATTATATATATTAGCAGAGACAATTCCACTAAGTAAAATGAAGAAATGTGTTGGTCATGATACCAATATAATTGAGAAATTTAATTGCCTAAGAAGAATCTGAAGGCAAATGAAATTATATACAACAAAGGACTATTTATGTTAATGTACAAAGAGTTAATTCAAACCCAATTAAAGAAATTTATAATATAAATCCAGCAAATAATTCAAAATAAAATAAAATGAGCACATAAATCAGGGTAAAAACTAGGCTGATGTAATAAAACAGGCCCAAAATAAAGTAGCTTAAGGAACATAGAAGTTTATTTCTCTCTCTTATAACAGTCATGGGTGACAAAGTCCAAGTCAGCTAGTGGTTTTGTTTCACACTATTGTTCAGAAATACCATTTTCTCCCATATTGTAGTTCTGAAGTTCCCAAACACATTGTCATAGGCTCACCCATGTTTCAGGGGAAAGCCAAGGGAAAACAAAACATGGGGAAATAGGCATTCAGTGTTTTAAGGCCAAGTTCCACAAGTGGCACATGCCCTTCTACTTATACTACCATAATCTGGCCACAAAGTGAAATCTAGCTGCAAAGAGGGCTGGGGAATGAGGCCTGTAACTGGGCAGACATAAGGAAAAGAGGGAAACTATGGCCTCATGCTGCAGAAGAATGGAAGAAGGGATTTTGGTGGCAAATGGCTGCCTCTGACACAAGGAAATACTACTTTCCATGGTTCCAATAAACAAATATCTCAAAATGATAGTATACAGTGTTAGCAAATAGCTGAAATGAGCACATTCATATGTTCATGATGGAAGATTATCTGGTAAAATCTTCTTGAAAAGCAACTTGGTGATGCTTATCAAAAACCTTGAAAATAATTATGCCATTTGAACCACTAATATTAATTCCAGGAATTTAGAAAAATGGAAAAAAAAATCACAAAAGGCCTCAAATATCCTTATATCGAGCATATTTAAGAATTTTTTATAACAGTGAAAAAGCTGAAAAGATATGAAGAATTTTACTAGTTACCTTCATCTAAGGTCACTAACTTATGCTTCATCATATAAATATTTCTGGTCATACTAGAGCAGATGTTTTATGACTTCTACCTGTTAGCCCAACTACACTTCCACTTTGAAGAAAACTTCCAGTGTAAATTCAAATCTAAATGTCAATCATTGAGATTTATTTACTTAATAATATAATTTCAAAGTAGATAAAACAAAAAAGCATAGAACTTCAAGGAGAAATTGCTGAGTCCACAATTATGGTAGGAGATTTAAATGGCTCCCCTTCAGATATCAACCGAGCTTAAGAAATTGATGATTTTAATAATATAATTATTAAGCTTAATCTAACATACATAAAGTATTTTTTCAAACACTTTATGGAACATCTGCCAAGATTTTCCATATGCTAGACTAGAAAATTTAAACCAACTAACATCATGCTTCATTACTCTTAGAAAATTGAGCTTAATACTTAATTTACTTTTGATTAAGTAATTATACTACACTCAATGTTGATAATTTGGAAAATACAAATAAAATACAAAGAAGATGAATTATAAATCATTCCAACTTTCTAAAATGTGCACATCCAAATTAATGAATTCACTTCCCTAAATTAAAAGACTAGTGTAAGTTGACAGTTCTTTAAGTAACAACATGTTTCCAGTCATTAAATATCTTTGAAATTGTGATTTTTTAATAAATATGTTGGAATAATAGTCCATTATATAGTTGTATACATAGTGGCATATACTAATCATTCCTTTTTGAGGACATTAAAATATTTCTAATTTCTGTAGTTTATAAATAAACAACAAACATAACCAAAAGAAAGAGAGGAAGCCTCAGCAAAGCCAAATCCAGTACAATTAGAAATAAAAACAAAAGATAATCCCCTGTCTTCCAATAGCCAATAAAGAACCATTTATATCTGGAAATTTTAAAACTCACTTCTAAAAGTTCATTTGTTGTTCAGTCACTAAGTCATGTCCAATTCTTTGCGATCCCATGGACTGCAACACACCAGGCTTCCCTGTCCTTCTCTATCTCCCAGAGTTTGGTCAAATTCATGTCCACTGAGTCGATGCATTAAATCAAAATGAAATTCATAGTATAGTTACAGCCAAATTAGTATTATGGTGCTGCTCTGCTGTGCTTAGTCACTCAATTGTGTCCAACTCTTTGTGACCCCATGGACTGTAGCCCACCAGGCTCCTCTGTCCATGGCGATTCTCCAGGCCAGAACACTGGAGTGGGTTGCCATGCCCTCCTCCAGGGGATCTTCCTAACCCAGGGACTGAACCCAGGTCTCCCACATTACAGGTGGATTCTTTACCATCTGAGTCACCAGGGAAACCCGAAAATAGTGGAGTAGGTAGCCTATCCCTTCTCCAAGGGATTTTCCCAACCCAGGAAACAAACTGGAGTATCATGCATTGCAGGTGATTCTTTACCAGCTGAGCTACCAGGGAAGCCCCTAGTCTCATGGTACTTCACAGCAAATCTATTGGTAGAAACTTCCTAGTTGAAGAGAGTAGCATAATTTTGTCACTTCCTTCTTCCTATATATCGCTTAAAAATAACAAAGGGGATGTGGAAGAGAAAGTCTTACATGAATCTGCAAATCATAAAACTGATAGGCTTCCAAAAGCAGTGACAATCAAGGTAGGCAGGAGCATTAGATGAGGAGAGCCTGTGCTGTGCCCCGAGCAGGGCTGATCCCAAAGAGCATTTTCCAAGCTGGAATGCTTACTCCAAGATCCAAAATGAGATCCATTTTTAGGAACAAGACAGAAAAAAAGTATAGGCTGGTGCTAGGAGCTTCCCTGAGCCTGATAGAGTCCCAGAAGCAGAGATATATGAATGAATGAGGGATCAACTAGATAGAGCACCTTTACAGAATGAAGTGTGCATAAACTTACATTTCCTGTTTTCTTACAGGCTGGCTAGGAAAGAAATGGCTGTCAGAATGCAAATTCACAAACTTTGTTAATAATGAAAATTTCTTCTATTCTGTAAACACAACCCTATGTTCTCCATACACAAATTTCCTATAATAATAATCCAAGAGAAACCACTGTATTTGTTAAGATAATAAAGTGTGAGGATGAAAACAAAAAATACAAGGGAGATAAAATGCCTGATGAAAGGGTTACCACCTCAGTCTTGCCCATCAGAGGAAAAGCAAATAAACAAACTCAGCACAAATCTCACCCTACATGAAGCTTACACAAACCACTGGACCAAGCTTAGAGGGGCAGAAATGAAAAGGAAGAAAGAATTCAGCCTTGAAGGCTGGGAAAAGGCAACCTCAAACACAGTAAGTTAAAAATAATAATAATGAAAAGGCAGAGAAATACTCCACAAACGAAGGAACAAGTTAGAAACACAGAAGTCCAAATAAATGAAGAGGAAATAGGTAAACTACCTGGAAAAGAATTCAGAATAATGATAGTAAAGATAATCAAAAACCTTGAAAATAAAATGGAGAAGATGCAAGAATCAATTAACAAAGACCAGAAGAATTAAAGAATAACCATACAGAGACAAACAACACAATTACTGAAATTAAAAATACTCTAGAAGGAATAAATAGCAGAATATCTGAAGCAGAACGAATCAGTGATCTGGAAGATAAAATAGTGGAAATAACTTCTGAAGAGCAAAATAAAGTAAAAAGAATGAAAAGAACTGAGGACAGTCTCAGAGACCTCTGGGACAATATCAAAAACCTCTGTATTCGAATACCTCTGTATTCAAATTATAGGGGTTCCAGAAGAAGAGAGAAAGAAAGGGTATGAGAAAATTTTTGAAGAGATTACCAGTTGAATATTTCCCCAACATGGAAAAGGAAATAATCAGTCAAGTCCAGGAGGCACGAAGAGTCCCATACAGGATGAATCCAAGGAGAAACATGCCAAGACACATACTAATCAAACTAACAAAGACAGACACAAAGAAAAAATATTAAAAGCAGCAAGGGAGAAGTACCAAGTAACATACAAGGGAAACCCCATACACTTAACAGCTGATCTTTTAGCAGAACTCTGCAGGCCAGAAGGGAATGGCAAGATATAGTTAAAGTATTGAAAGGGAAAAATCTACAACCAAGATTACTGTACCCAGCAAGGATCTCATTCAAAATTGATGGATAAATAAAAAGCTTTTCAGACAAGCAAAAGTTAAGAGAATTCAGTACCACCAAACCAACTTTACAATAAATGTTAAAGGGACTTATATAGTTAAGAAATACAAGAGAAGAAAAAGGATTTACAAAATCAACCCCAAACAATTAAGAAAATGGCAATAGGAACATATATATCAATAATTATTTTAATTGTAAATGGATTAAAAGCTCCAACCAAAAGACACAGACTGACTGAATTGATACAAAAACAAGGCCTATATATATGCTGTCTACAAGAAACTCACTTCAGACCTAAAGACACATATAGATTGAAAGTGAGAGGATGGAAAAATATATTTCATGCAAATGGGAAGCAAAAGAAAGCTGGAGTAGCAATCCTCACATCAGACAAAATAGACCTTAAAATAAAGAACATTATGAGAAATAAGGAAGGACACTACATAATGATCAGGAGATCAATCCAAGAGGAAGACATAGCAATTGTAAATATCTAGGCATCCAACAAAAGAGCACCTCAATACATAAGACAAACACTAACAGAAATAAAAGGAGAAATTGACAGTAACAGAGTAATAGTAGGAGACTTTAACACCCCACTTACACCAATGGAAAGATCATCAAAACAGAAAATTAATATGGAAACACAAGTCTTAAATGATACATTAGATGAGATGGATCTCATTTATATCTTTAGGACATTCCATCCAAATGCAGAAGAATACATCTTCTTCTCAAGTGTACATGGAACATCCTCCAGGATAAACCATATCCTGGGTCACTAATCAAACCTCATTAAATTCAAGAAAATTGAAATCATATCAAGCACCTTCTCCTACCACAACACTATGAGATACGATATCAATTACAAGAAAAAAACTGAAAGAAACACAAACACATGGATATTAAACAACATGTTTCTAAATAACCAACAGGTTACTGAAGAAATCAAAAGGGAAATCAAAAAATTTCTAGAAACAAATGACAATGAAAACATGACAACTCAAAACCTATGGGATGCAGCAAAAGCAGTTCTAAGAGGAAGGTTTATAGCAATACAATCCTACCTCAAGAAATAAAAACATTGAATAGACGACCTAACTTTACACTTAAAGTAACTGGGAAAAGACAAACAAAAAACCCCAAAATTACTAGAAGGAAAGAAATCATAAAGATCTAAGCAGAAATCAATGAAAAAGAAAGAAACAAGAGCAAAGATTAATGAAACTAAAAGCTGGTTCTTTGAGAAGATAAACAAAATTGACAAACCTTTAGCTAGACTCATCAAGAAAAAAAAAGAGAGAAGGATCAAATCAACAAAATTAGAAATGAAAAAGGAGAGGTTACAATAGACAATGCAGAAATACAAAGAATTACAAGACAGTATTATGAACAACTATATGGCAATAAAATGGATAACCTGGAAGAAATGGACAGATTCTTAGAAAAGTTCAATCTTTCAAGACTGAACCAGGAAGAAATAGAAATTATGAATAACCCAATTACAAGCACTGAAATTGAAGCTGTGATCAAAAATCTCCCAAAAAACAAAGCAGGACAAGATGGCTTCACAGAAGAATTCTATCAAACATTTAGGGAAGAGCTAATGCCTATCCTTCTAAAGCTCTTTCACAAAATTGCAGAGGAAGGAACACTTCCAAACTCATTCTATGAGGCCACCATCACCCTAATACCAAACCAGACAAAGACAACACAAAAAAAGAAAACTATAGGCCAATATCACTGATGAACATAGATGCAAAAATCCTCAACAAAATTTTACCAAACAGAATTCAGCAACACATCAAAAAGCTCATACACCACGATCAAGTTGGGTTTATTCCAGAAATGCAAGGATTCTTCAATGTACACAAATCAATCAATGTGATACACCATATTAACAAACTGAAAGATAAAAACCGTATGATCATCTCAGTAGATGCAGAAAAAGCCTTTGACAAAGTTCAGCACCCATTTATGATGAAAACTCTTCAAAAAATGGGCACAGATGGAACCTACCTCAACATAGTAAAGGCCATATATGATAAGCTTATAGCAAACATTATTCTCAATGGTGAAAAACTAAAAGCATTCCCCCTAAAATCAGGAGCAAGACAAGGGTGTCCACTTTCCACATTATTATTCAACATAGTTCTGGAAGTCCTAGCTACAGCAATCAGAGAAGCAAAAGAAATAAAAGGAATCCAGAAAAGAAGAAATAAGGCTCTCCCTGTTTGCAGGTGGCATGATACTGTACATAGAAAACCCTAAAGATGGTATCAGAAAATCACTAGAGCTAATCAGTGAATTTAGCAAAGTTGCAGGATTCAAAATCAATACACAGAAATCATTTCAATATACTAACAATGAAAAATCCAAAAGAGAAATTAAGGATTCAATCCCATTCACCATTGCAACAAAAAGAATTAAATATCTACAATGTATGGCAAAACCAATACAATGTTGTAAAGTAAAATAAATAAATAATTTTTAAAAAAAGAATTAAATATCTAGGAATAAACTTACCTAAGGAGACAAAAGAACTGTACCCAGAAAATTATAATAATGAAAAAAAATGAAAAAAAAAAGACAATAATGAAAGAAATCAAAGATGACATAAACAGATGGAGAGATAGGTAGGAAGAATCAATATTGTGAAAATGACTTTACTACTAAATGTAATTTACAGATTCAATGCAATCCCTATCAAATTACCAATGTCACTTTTCACAGAACTAGAACAAAAAATTTCACAATTCATATGGAAACACAGAAGACCCCGAACAGCCAAAGCAGTCTTGAGAAAGAAGAATGTAGCTGAAGGAATCAACTTTCCTGACTTCAGATTATACTACAAAGCCACAGGCATCAAGACAGTATGGTACTGGCACCAAATCAGAAATATAGACCAATGGAACAAGATAGAAAGCCCAGAAATAAACCCATGCACCTATGGGTACCTTATTTTTGACAAAGGAGGGAAGAATATACAATGGGGCAAAGATAGCCTCTTCAATAAATGGTGCTGAGAAAACTGGACATCTACATGTAAAAGAATGAAATTAGAATACTTCCTAACACCAACACAAAGATAAACGCAAAATGGATTAAAGACCTAAATGTAAGACCAGAAACTATAAAACTCTTAGAGGAAAACATAGGCAGAACACTCGACATAAATCTAAGCAAGATCCTCTATGACCCACCTCCTAGAGTAAAGGAAATAAAAACAAAATAAACAAGTGGGACCTGATTAAATTTAAAAACTTTTGCACAGCAAAGGAAACTACAAGCAAGGTGAAAAGACAACCCTTAGAATGAGAGAATATAATAGCAAATGAAGCAACTGACAAAGGATTAACTCCCAAAATATACAAGTAGCTCATACAACTCAATACCAGAAAAAAACAAACAACCCAATCAAAAAGTGGGAGAAAGACCTAAATAGACATTTCTCCAAAGAAGACGTACAGATGGCTAACAAATAAATGAAAAGATGCTCAACATCACTCATTATTGGAGAAATGCAAATCAAAACTACAATGAGATTGACCTCACACTGGTCAGAATGACCATCATCAAAAAGTCTACAAACAATAAATGCTGGATAGGGTGTGGCGAAAAGGGAACGCTCTTACACTGTTGGTGGGAATGTAAATTGATTCAGCCAGTGTGGTAGACAGTATGGAGATTCCTTAAAAAACCAGGAATAAAAGCATATGACCCAGCAATCCCACTCCTAGGCATATACCCTGAGGAAATCAAAATGGAAAAAGACATATGAATCCCTTGTTCATTGCAGCACTATTTACAATTGCTAGAACATGGAAGCAACCTAGATGTCCATTGACAGATGAATGGATAAAGAAGTTGTGGTACATATACACAATGGAATATTACTCAGCCAGAAAAAGGAGCACATTTGAGTCAGTTCTGATGAAGTGGATGAATCTAGAACCTATTATACAGAGTGCAGTGAGTCAGAAAGAGAAAGATGAATATTGTATTCTAACACTTATTTACAGAATCTAGAAAGTGGTATGAAGAATTTATTTACAGCGCAGCAATGGAGAAACAAACATAGAGAATAGACTTATGGACATGGGGAGAGGGGAGGAGCGGGTGAGATGTATGGAAAGAGTAACATGGAAACTTACATTACCATGTGTAAAACAGATAGCCAAGGGGAATTTGCTGTCTGGCTCAGGCAACTCAAACAGGGGCTCTGTATCAATCTAGAGGGGTGGGATGGGGTGGAAGATGGGAGGGAGGTTCAAAAAGGGAGGGGATATATGTATACCTATGGCTGATTCATGTTGAGGTTTGACAAAAAACAACAAAATTCTGTAAAGCAATTATCCTTCAATAAAAAAATAAATGAAAAAAAATGGCTTATGAAGCCAACCAAAAAAAAATTTTTTTTAAGTCACAGATCAAATATTAGTGTGGCCCATCATTTTGCCATGAATTATAATAGT
The DNA here is from genome assembly GCF_019320065.1 of Cervus canadensis. Lineage (NCBI taxonomy): Eukaryota > Metazoa > Chordata > Mammalia > Artiodactyla > Cervidae > Cervus > Cervus canadensis. Next base: position 33,630,830 of record NC_057404.1, read on the forward strand.
AATAATAATAAAGTATCTTTATAAAACAAAGCAGAGAGCAGAGGTGCAAGAGCTTAGGAAAGAGAAGAGAAAAGTTAACTGAGTCCAGGAATAAAATGGAAGAATACCACAGAAATAACGTAAAAACTGGAAGCATCACAAAAGAGAATAGGTACTGCTAAAATGCCAGTAAGGGATATAGTGGACCTAAGTGAGAAAATTAAATAGGTAAGAAGTAAAGAGGATTACAAAGAAGAAAAAGGAGGCGAAGAAAGAAGAGAGAGAAGAGTAGGAAGGAAAAGGAAGGAGGAGGAAGAGGAAGAAGCAGAGAAGAAAAAAAGGAGAAGAAGAAGGGGAAGGAGAAGGAGGAGAGGAGGAGGGAGAAGAAGGTGGTGGTAGGGAAAGAAGGAGGAGAGGAGGGGAAGAAGGGAAAGAAGAAGGAGAAGGAGGAGGAGGAGGGGAGGAACAAGGGGAGAAGCGAGGGAGGAGGGGAAGAAGTGGGCTAGAGAAGGGGGAGGGGTAGGAGGAGAAGGAGGAAGAGAGAAAGGGAGAGGGAGAGAATAAGAGGGAGGAGAATAGGAGTTTAAACTGATTGGAAAAGCCTATCATACCTGAGGAGGAAAAGTATATAAACTGGTCAAACTGAGTTATAATATAATTATTAGACATGAAATATAATGAAATACTTATTTTAACATCCTAGCAATAACATCAACTTACAATCAATAAGATCAGCTTACAATATTGTTAAAAAGAATGCATGGACAATAGGCATGAATTGGGACTAACCCACAAGTCAGTAAAGGAGAACAAAATCAGTAGGTCTCCAAGTCAACACTCTCCATGAAAGAGTCACTGAGCACTGCCTACAGATTACTAAAAAAAGACAATGCTACTTAATAAAAAATTATACCTGACCTTTTTATCATCCAAGTACAAAAGTAAAACCACTTTGAAAAGAAAAAAAAAAATAGATTTAAGAATCTCATTCAAGTAAGAGATGAAGGGGGAGAAGGAAATGGCCACCCACTCCAGTGTTCTTGCCTGGAGAATCCCGTGGACAGAGGAACATGGCAGGCTACAGTCTGTGGGATCGCAAGAGCTGGACACAACTTAGCGACTAAATTACTACTACTAAAATTCACATTGGAGAAGGAAATGGCAACCCACTCCAGTATTCTTTCCTGGAGAATTCCATGGGCAGAGGAGCCTGGTGGGCTGCAGTCCATGGGGTCACAGAGAGTCGGACACGATTGAGTGACTAACACACACACAAGAGATGAAGGAAAACTGACAGTGAATATTAATGCTATATAACCATAGGACCAAGAGTAACACAAATGTTGGATTATGGTTATATTGTCAAGTGAAAATGGTATAAACTTTGAAAATACAGAAATGAAGATCTCTCATAAAAATTATAAAGTACATTGAAATCTTATGCAACTAGGGTTTAACATATACCACTTAAATGCAGAAAATAGTATATATTAAAAAAATACTTTCAAGTATATTTGCCTCTGGGTTTATATAGTAAAAGTTAAACAGTAAGAAATGTATTATAATTAAGCAAAATGAAGATGAAAGAAAAATGGCTTAAAGAATTGGAAGAAAAAAGAAATACCTAATTTTGCTTATTATCCACAGAAGGAAATTAACAGATAACTATTTAAAATAATAGAGGATTAAGAGTATTATTATGTAAAGTAACAGTTATAAATGTAATAAATAGAACATGAAAACAAACCTTTAAAACATATAATTAAAATAGTAAAAACAAAGCAAAAAACTTTAAACCCACAAAAGAATTCTAAAGCATAACATAATGTTATAAAAGTATGACTCCAAAAGTACATGTTATATCAACAAATGTCTAATCTAATCTAGTATAAAATAAGAAAAATACTTTCAAATATATTTCACTTTGGATGATTCCTCAATTATGTCTTTTTAAAAGTCTTGAAAGGCAGTCTGGACACACCATTCTAGGAACTACGTCACATGGCAAGTGAAAGTGCTTGACTTTGTGTGTCTTTCTGTGGATACATAAGGCCACGCTATGTGAGTGATATGACCTTTTTTTATAATATTGTTTGGGGGGACACAATTAAATGTCACTTCAGAAATATGTACATCTTTATGTTTGAAGGAGAGACTTAGTTGGTTTGACCTATAAAATGCCTGAATCCATTTTAAAATGAGCCATTTTGGGTACTCTACATTTTTATCCAATTATTTCAATCAGTAAACTCTGTATTCTAGAAGCCAGTTGAATCAATTATTCATCATTAGTAAAACTTTGGCAATAACCCCTTTTAACTGGGAAGCCCCCTGAAGTACTTGAGCCCACGTTGGCCTTGCACAGTTTGCCGTTAGTATCATTATGGGAATCATCTTGGCCCATCCTTCATAATATCCTTTATTTAAATTTTGAAGATTAATTCTCATAGGTGACTGAACTCAGTTAAATGGCCCTGATTTCAGGTGTTACAGGATGTTAGCTTCTTAACGTGAAATAAAGAATTTCTTGTTTTAATTGTAAAACAAAAATTCCAAGCATTTCTTAAAGGAGTTTAGATCCATTAAGAAATCCTGGAGAGGCTCTGAGTTAATTTGCCTCCAACATTTATTTCTTTTTCATTAACAAGATTGGGACAACACCACCTAGGTGGTTAAATCTGTTTTTGCTTAACGGATCACTGATCCTTCATGGTCTTTTCAAAACCAATCCACCAGTTAACTTTTCAAAAACAGGTTCTCAAAACATCCACATACACATGCAAATGTGGACTCTCAAAGGAAAAACACAACTACTGCAGAATTTCATGCCCAAAATGAAGCCTAAGACTGAGGGAATGTAGGCGGCAAGTTGGAATTTAGTGTCCAGGACCCATTTAATCCAGAGCATTCCTTGATGCTGCAATCATTTTGCCAAGAAGCTCTTATTCTGAGGAAAGAAAAAATTAAGTTGTTTAGTATTAACATTTTGACCCATGTTTACTGTGTTAAAGAGCAGGGGAGGTGGGAGGGGGCGTTCAGGATGGGGAACACATGTATACCCATGGCTGATTCATGTCAATGTATGGCAAAAACCACTACAATATTGTAAAGTAATTAGCCTCCAATTAAAATAAATTAATTAATTTTTTTAAACAAGAGTTGTATTCTATGGTTTTCTTAGAGCATGTATAAAATTGCTAGGTGATCAGTATGAACAATTTAACCATATCATACACAATTTTTTCCTGTTATTGATAAAGTATAAGCATAGTAATAAAAGTTATCACATACTGGCTTTTCAAATACATTAGCACTAACTTTTTCACGTTGAAACTTACAAAGTTTTCTATTCTAGACTAGTATTTTACATTTGTGCTTTGGGAATTTTCAAACGATTTTTTTTTTTTTTTTTAATCTCATTTATTTCTCTGGACAGAGGAGCATGGTGGGCTACAATCCATGGGGTCACAAAGAGTCGGACATGACTGAGCTACTTTCACTTTCACTTCTTTGTAAGGCAGGGAGAACCAATATTGTTCTCTCCATTTACCAGCGAGCAAGGAATCACTTGGCACTCAGTAGATAAATTTCAGCTTCCTGTGTCTCCTCAGTCTGGGAGCTTTTCCCTAGTATTGTCTCTCCTGAAGTTAACAAACCCATTACCATCTATTTAGGAAGTTCACACATGTTACAAGTTTGAAACAAATCTAGGCTTCTTAGGGAAATATGAAGAAGAGAAGAAAAGCAAAATAAAGCACTATCTGTTAAAAACAGCAAGTTACTTTACAAGCAAAATAAGTTTATTCAAGGATAGCAGAGAATTGCAATTAGGGACAAGCATGCTGTGGCAAAAACTATAGGCAAGTCCAGCAAACAAAGGAAAGTAACTGTTACTTTATAGAGAAGAGGGAAAGGCTGGGAGGAAGTGTTTTGAATGAAAATCCATTGGAGGAAAGTGAGAATTTAGGTTAGTGATGGCTTCCCATTGGCTGAATGGCAATGTTCTTATTGGTGGCACTTGTCACTGGGCAAGGAGAAAATCTTCCTCCTGCTGGGGTAGTAAAGTAGTAACCTTTCTCCTGTTAGAGACACAAGGTATGTCTGTTCCTTTGGGGGTCCGCAGATGGCAATGAGTGGTAGCGTGTGAGGGCTTCCCCTTTTGGATTCCCAATTTCAGTTTAAATGAGGTTTCCTGTATTCAGTGTCACACTCCCAATCGAAGAAATTCAGTACTAAAGAACCTTTGAAACAGACTCTCACAAACCCAACTTATGTACCCTTGCCATAAACGGCACCCAGGCTAATTCTTCCTAAAAATCCACAGAGGGAAAATTGTTACAGATTAACTAAGGACTGAAGCATTCTTTGGCTATTCACTTTGTGCAGAACGGTTCAGTGAAAGATTTAACCAGAAACAAGGCTGTCTCTAAGCACAGAATATTTAAATGCTTGCTGTAGTTTTCTTGCAGATATTTGAATATATATAACAAGTATACACCTGTTGCACTTTCACCTACTAAAGATTTGCTAAAAATTTGTTCATTTTCAATTCCAATTTCATGTGGGGAAGTAAGATTTTTCTGTCAAATCATTATGTTTAAATAATAATCTTGTATATCTTTGTTTTTACTTCTTATATTGGCTCCCTATAAGAAATGACTTCAAGTTTATCAAACTGTTTAAATCTGGATAACAGGGTATTAAAGTAAAGATTTACCTCAAGTGCAAGTTGAGGGAAACTTCTCATATTTAGAGAAGCTGTTCTTATGCCTAAAGATGAGACTACTTTTGACCAGACCTTCTTTGTTTTGGGTTGAGTCACTTGAATGGCCCCACTGAGTTATGTAAACTCAAAACTCATAACATTAGTGTTATCTTTGTCCTTCAGGAAGTTGTAACAGGACAATTCATTTGTTTGTTTACTTAGTGATTTACCAAAACTAATCAGGAGAGTTGACTGCTAGGGTGAGGTAGAGGAATTTGTATGAGGAGGCTTCAGCTTCCTGGGAGAAAAAAAAAAAAGTTCCAACCTCCACTGTTGTGACAGAGGGTGAGATGGTTGGACGACACCAATCAATGGACATGAGTTTGAGCAAACTCCGGGAGATGGTGAAGGACGGGAAGCCTGGTCCAGTGCTGCAGTCCATGGGGTCGCACAGTCAGACACAACTTAGTGACCGAACAACAACAACCTCTACCGTTCCTATTCCTCAAAGTTCAGAGTTGAGGAGTATTGTTGGCATAGAGTAGAACAGAGGGGTACAGGATAAGGCCCAGGTGTAGGATAGATAAAAGACTAAAGTAAAAGAAAATTTTCCTGAGAAAAGTAGGATTCTGGGCCAAATACTAGAGTTCACAAAATGCCCAAAGATATTTTTTCAAGGAAAACATCTTCTGGATGCTAACAGAAGCTCTGCTGGGCATACTCAGTCTAGCATGCTTCTGGGCACTGGGGAGCAATGGCCGAGTGCAGAAATGTGAAACAGCTGTAATGTTGGAGCTCGTGTGACAACCTGTGGCCCAAATAAGATCTGTATCAGCAGTGGACCAACATCTGTTGAAATCCATCTTTAACGACTACTCCATGGCCATGGAACAACAGACTGGTTCCAAATAGGAAAAGGAGTACGTCAAGGCTGTATATTGTCACCCTGCTTATTTAACTTATATGCAGAGTACATCATGAGAATACTGGGCTGGAAGGAGCGCAAGCTGAAATCAAGACTGCCGGGAGAAATATCAATAACCTCAGATATGCAGATGACACCACCCTAATGGCAGAGAGTGAAGAGGAACTAAAAAGTCTCTTGATGAAAGTGAAAGAGGAGAGTGAAAAAGTTGGCTTAAAGCTCAACATTCAGAAAACTAAGATCATGGGATCTGGTCCCATCACCTCATGGGAAATAGATGGGGAGACAGTGGAAACAGTGTCAGACTTTATTTTTTGGGGGGGCTCCAAAATCACTGCGGATGGTGACCGCAGCCATGAAATTAAAAGACACTTACTCTTTGGAAGGAAAGTTATGACCAACCTAGATAGCATATTAAAAAGCAGAGACATTACTTTGCCAACAAAGTTCCATCTAGTCAAGGCTATGGATTTTCCAGTGGTCATGTATGGATGTGAGAGTTGGGCTGTGAAGAAAGCTGAGTGCTGAAAAATTGATGCTTTTGAACTATGGTATTGGAGAAGACTCTTGAGTGTCCCTTGGACTGCAAGGAGATCCAACCAGTCCATCCTGAAGGAGATCAGTCCTGGGTGTTCATTGGAAGGACTGACCCTGAAGCTGAAACTCCAATACTTTGGCCACCTCACACGAAGAGTTGACTCATTGGAAAAGACCCTGATGCTGGGAGGGATTGGGGGCAGGAGGAGAAGGGGGCAACAGAGGATGAGATGGCTGGATGGCATCACCGATTCGATGGGCATGAGTTTGAGTAAACTTCGGGAGCTGGTGATGGACAGGGAGGCCTGGCGTGCTGAGATTCATGGGGTCGCAAACAGTCGGACACAACTGAACGACTGAACTGAACTGAACTGAACTCCATGGCCAGGGGAAGTAAAAGCAAAGGAAGACTGATTAGTCCTGTTTTTTTTCTTTTCACAGCGTTTGGATGAAAAGTGACTCTGATTGACTGAGAAAGGCCTTGGAGTTCTTAGGCAATTCAAGAGTTGAGGGAGTTTCAAGAGAAACTCACAGGCAAATTAGTTACTAACATTTAAAAATAAGAATTTTCTATCAGCACTGTTGTCTATACCATCTTCCTATAAAGTTTCAGTAGAATAGACTATTGGCTTTTTCTGATTTGTTTGAACTTACTAATAGTAAATTAAATGTCTGTTACATGAAGTAGTTTGAACTTTTTCTATGGCATTTGACTTGTACCTATTACAGGACCAGTGAGTAGAAATTAGTCACTTAGATTTTGAGAACACTTATGGGGCTTCCCTAATAGCTCAGTTGGTAAAGAATACACCTGCAATGCAGGAGACCTGGGTTCGATCCCTGGGTAGGGAAGATCCCCTGGAGAAGGGAAAGGCTACCTACTCCAGTATTCTGGTCTGGAGAATTCCAGGGACTGCATAGTCCATGGGGTTGAAAACAGTTGGACACGACTGAGCAACTTTCACTTCACTTCACTTCAGCAGACCATCCAGCATCTAGATGTATTTAACTGAGACTCACATGCATATTTTATGTAGAAAATTTAATGTTATAACTGTCTTGTGAATGTAAATCTCATAAAAATCTTAAAAACTGAAATAAAAATAAGAATTTTCACATAAAGTTCTTTGGGGGGAAAATAGTTCTCTTGTAAAAAACCATCTGAGAATCTTGTAACATTGGACTCAAATTCTGATTGTAAATTCCAAATGGAGCTAAAGAACAACTACCTGCTTTAGATGTGATATGCGTCCTCCAGTTTACCACACCCCATTTCGTCACTGACTGAGCCAGATGATACTTGCCATTTTTTTCACTCATTGTGTTTTTATCATGACACAAGTCCTGGATTTAGTACTAATTCCAGTTATTCACAATACTTACCTGGCACTGGAGTTCATAAATTCTATCCTAGACTCTGTCTTTCAGATGGTATTTGTAATCTCAATTCCTTAGTATATTTCTAGTCCGCATCAGCAGAATGTCCTGCTGAGTGGAGTCCACCTGATTTTTTTCTCTACTCCTCTAACTCTTCTTCTACCCTTGTTGACAATTGTTGCAACTTGTCAACTATAAAGTTGTCCACAGATTTTGAATGTTCCCCTCAAAATTCTACAGGAATTAAATCCAACAACACAAAGCAGTTATTAGAGACACCCAGGTTGCAGGAAAGAGAGTGGTTCAGCTCAGTTCAGCTCAGTTGCTCAGTCGTGTCTGACTCCTTGCGACCCCATGAAGAGAGTGGTAGGTCTCCCCAGTTAAATACAGACTCTTACTTCCTTTTCTCGGCTGTGTTCTGAAAATGGGGAAGGACCCAAAAATAGCAATACTACTATTAATAATTGAAAATTCAACTTTTAACATATTTTTCTGATGAAAGTAAAAATTTCCTTTTAAGAGGTTTTGACTTCATACTGGAGGCTAAGGAGACATGAGAAATAAACACAATGTGAGATCCTGGAATAGATATTGGGACAGAGAAAGGATATTCATGGAAAAAAAATAAGAAATTTGAGTAAGACTTTTAGTTTAGTTAACATTGTTGTAGTAATGTTACTTTCCTGGTCTGTATCACTGTACTGTAGTTATATAAGAAGATACCATGAGGGGAAACTGGGCAAAGATTATATAGGTACTCTGTACTATTTTTGCAACTTTGTCTAAAATTATTTCAAAGTAAATGTTTTCACAATTTAAAATAAATTTTATATTTTTCTTTATGGGCTTCCCAGGTGGCGCTAATGGTAAAGAACCTGCCTGCCAATGCAGGAGACGTAAAGAGATGTGGGTTCAAATCCATAGATTGGGAAGATCCCCTGGAGGAAGACAAGGCAACCCACTCCAATATTCTTGCCTGGAGAGTCCTATGGACAGAGGAGCCTGGCGGGCTATGGTCCATAGGGTTGCAAAGATCAGACACGACTGAAGTGACTTAACCCATAAGCACACAAACATTTTTCTTTAAATGCATCTGTTAAAACATATATCTATGATGTCAAAAAGAGTGAATATGTCCAATACTAAACAGTACTGAAATATTTAGAAAAAGATATCTGTACATTTGTGTAGAAATCCTTCTGTGATGTATATACATTCCCATGGCACACACTATGTTACCAGTTGTTAGATTATCCATGGTCTGGCTATCTCCCTGGTTGTATTGCTCTATTTTAGTCTCTTAGTATCAGCTTTGCCTGGACTAGGTCCAGAGATAGCCAGTGTTCTTCAACATTATGTGCTGTGTGTTCTACATGCAGTGGGCCAGTTGCCCAAGCACTTCTCTTACCCTAATAGGAGGATCTAACTGAGTCTAGCCAGTTTCACATGTGTGATACTCTAAGGGCCACTGTGCTGTGCCCATTCATGTCCGAATCTTTGTGACCCCATGGACTATGGCCCGCCAGGCTCCTTTGTCCGTGGGGATTCTCCAGGCAAGAATACTGGAGTGGGCTGCCATGCCCTCCTCCATGAGATCTTCCCATCCCAGGGATCAAGCCCAGGTCTCCCACAATCCTGCAGGCAGATTCTATACAGTCTGAGCCACCAGGGAAGCCCCTAATGGGACACTACCTTCTCCCTTAAATACACCATTATGAGTCAAATCTCTTTTTCATCAACATTGGTATTTGCTACCCTTATATCTTAGTTCACTCAATAAATATTTATTGAGCATCTGTTATATGTAATGGACTGGGCTACACCATGAAAGCCGACTCATTGGAAAAGACCCTGATGCTGGGAAAGACTGAAGGCAAAAGAAGGGGCAGCAGAGGATGAGATTGTTAGACAGCATCACTGACTCAACAGACATGAATCTGAGCACACTCTGGGGGACATGTTAGATAGCATCATTGACTCAATGGACATGAACCTGAGCAAACTCTGGGAGACAGTGGAGGACAGAGGAGCTTGGCGTGCTTCAATCCATGGGGTCACAAAGAACAGACACAAATTAGCTACTGAACAACAAAAACAACAAAGCAATGAGATTACAGATAAGAAAACATCTTATCTTTATGGAACCAGACACATACTTGGTGTGTGTACTTAATGAATGAATAATTGGCTGTTTTCTTCCTTCTTTCCTTCCACTTTATTCCCTTTTTTTTTTCTTCTTCTCTTCCATTTCAGGTCTTGAATGATAACTCTCTCTGGCTCCTAAAAATATTTTTAAAAATCTATTTCAGTCACCAATTTATTGTATAAAAGAATCTTGATTATATAAAATTAGCTCAACTTTGCTAATATTAACATCTATAACTTTTGTTTTTGAAAAATACTGCATGGTCAACAGGTTTCATTGTATATGGCTTGTCATTCAATATAAAATTTATATATTTGTGAGCATAGGTATAAACATGCAAAGACTTGGAGGCCTCGAGTCTTGCTCTTTTCAACAGCCTGCTTCCATGGCAACAGAGTCTATTAGAAGCAACCTTGTCACCACAACTTTAGGTTCAAATAATTTCACAGAAAAGATAAAAAGGTATGTGGCAACTCTATCTTGCTCCATCTTTTATATAAAGTAATTTCTCAGAAACATGATCAGCATTTGAGACGACCGTGATTAAAAATTAAAAGGCCCTGAGAAAGAGAAAAATACTATCCATAACATGGATTTTGAAAACTTAATGAAAGGTAGAGGAAACATGGTAGGACTGCAGTCTTTAACGTTTTCTGCAAAGTGAACAATTGATCCAAAGTTTAAAACACGAAGCTTTAGCTCATCACTGGGAGACTAAAATGTTTATCCTTAAGAGTTTATACTTAGAGGCTCGTGGAAAACAAAAACATTTTTATCCATTAAGGTTGAAGAAATCCTCAATTTATAGTGTCACTTATTACTTGGATCAGAAAGTCAAACATGAGTGCAAATATATCATTATGTCCTTTGAATGTTAGAGGACTTTTTCCAAACCCATTGTACAACAAAGGCAGAGGGGCCCTATGTGTGTGTGTGTGTGTGTGTGTGTGTGTGCGCTCAGTCATGTCCAACCAATGGACTGTAGCCCTCCAAGCTCCTCTGTTCATGGGATTTTCCAGGCCAGAACACTGGAGTCGGTTGCCATTTCTTACTCCAGGGGATATTCCCGACCTAGGGATCGAACCCACATCTCTTGCATCTCCTGGATTGGCAGGCAGATTCTTTACCACTATACAACCTGGAATGCCCTAAGAGGGGCCCTAGGACGACACAGAACTGTCAGCCCAACATTTTTTGTTCTTGGTTCACTGGCTTTCCACATCTCTGTGCTCTAAAACACTCTGTGTCAATTTTGTTGAACTCAATAGGTCATGGAGTCTTCTCATAAGGTCTCAGTCATAGAATTAATTCCTGTGTATATTAAGTTTTATGGTCACAGACAGCACCAAAATTTCCACTAACCATAAGAAAAACTGGGCCAGCCAACAAGACTAAAAACTTCATCTTCAAGATTGTTTACTGAGGTTATTATAATGATTAAATATAATCAAGTACATTTTACCCATTTGTATTTAGTTTTATTAGAAGATTTAGCTCAGGTTGGGATTGTTTGGTCAAAGCAGCCCCTTCAGAGATAAGGACAGAGTAATTTCTGTAAAGAACAATAGACACAGTCTGGTCACTGGATATACCATTTAAAAATTTACTTATAACTTAGATAAATGTAACATGAATATATATGTAATCAATATCTAATATTGTCTGATGTCCATAGCAATATACATACACATATGCAAATTTGTCAATATGCAAATTTTAAATTCAGGATTTAAAGTTGGAATATTAGGGACTTAAATTCATAATATTAGATCAAAGTGTTGGTGCTTTTAAATTCTGCCCCAGCCTAGTTCATGGAAAAGAGTCTGGCAAAAAAAATCTATCTGCATTCTTGATAAGGCCTAGCATGCTATAGTTCATGGAGTTGCACAAGAGTAGGACACAATTTAGTGACTGAAAAATAACAACAAAAGTATTTTTTTTAATAAATGTCTTTCCCCACCAGAATACAAACTCCAAGAGCCCAGAGACTGTTTACATTGAACTCAGCATAATCACCAGCAGGCAGTAAATCAAATGTAGACTAGTTGAAGAGAGCAAGTTAAGTTCAAGAGCTACTTTTTGTTAAATTTCTTTTCATTTTTAAGCTTAGAAGTTACAAAAATTTAATTTTTAGATAATACTATACTTACAAAAAGTTGAAGAAATACTATAAAGAATTCTTATACACCTTCCATCATATTCTATAAATATTAGCTTACATAGTTCAGATGGTAAGGAATCTGCCTGGAAGGTGGGAGACCCAGGTTCAATCCCTGGGTTGGGAAGATTGCTAGAGAAGGGAATGGCAACCCACTCCAGTATTCTTGCCTGGGAAATCCCATGGACAGAGAAGCCTGGTGGGCTACAGTCCATGGGGTCACAGAGAGTCAGACATGACTGAGTGACTAACACTTTCACCTTCTATATAACCACAGTGAGTGCTAGAGTTCTAGTCACTCGGTTGTGTCCAACCCTTTGCAACCCCATGGATTGTAGCCCACCAGGCTTCTTCTCTTCATGGGATTTCCCAGGCAAGAATACTGGAGTGGGTAGCCATTCCCTTCTCCAGGGGATCTTCCCGATCCAGGAATCAAACCCAGGTCTTCCAAACTGCAGGCAGATTCTTTACTGTCTGAGTCACCAGGGAAGTTCCATATAACCACAGCATTATCATTAAAATCAAGAAATTAACATTAAAATCAATCTTAACATTAAGTAACACTATTATCTAATTTACAGACTTTCTTCAAATTTACCAATTTACCCACTAATATTCTCTATCTGGTTCAAGATCTAACCTACTATCATGTGATACATGTAGTTGTCAGGTCACTTTACTCTCCTATAAGCTGAAGTAGTTACTCAGCCTTTCTTTTTCATGACCTTGACACTTTAAAGAATGCTAGCCAGTTATTTTCTAGAATGCTGCTCAATTGGAATTTATTTGATGTTTCCTCATGATTGAATTCAGATTATTCACTGTTGGTAAGAATACCACAGTAGTGATGCTGTGTCCTTCTCTGTGCATCATATCAGGGGGCACGTGGTATCAGTTTGTCCCATCATAGGTAGTATTAACTTTTTTTTTTTCCATTTATTTTTATCAGTTGGAGGCTAATCACTGTACAATATTGTAGTGGTTTTTGTCATACATTGACATGAATCAGCCATGGATCTACATGTATTCCTCATCCTGATCCCCCCTCCCACCTCCCTCTCCACCTGATTCCTCTGGGTCTTCCCAGTGCACCAGGCCTGAGCACTTGTCTCATGCATCCAGCCTGGGCTGGTGATCTGTTTCACCATAGATAATATACATGTTTCAATGCTGTTCTCTCGAAACATCCCACCCTTGCCTTCTCCCACAGAGTCCAAAATTCTTTTCTGTACATCTGTGTCTCTATTTCTGTTTTGCATATAGGGTTAACATTACCATCTTTCTAAATTCCATATATATGCGTTAGTATACTGTATTGGTCTCTATCTTTCTGGCTTACTTCACTCTGTATGATGGGGGTAGTATCAACTTTGATCACATGACAAAGGTAAAAACAGCTGGTGGAGAACAGTATTGTGTAACAGCAGCCCAAATAGATTAAAATAAGAATATCTACGACATACACAAAATACATTAAGACACTCTATTAAAAAAAATCAGGCATGAAATAAGAAGAAAAAATGCTACTTTTCTAATCAATCAATAAATCTATAACAATATAGGACTCTTTCAAATTTCTGTTTTATCTTGTGTCAGTTTTGGTAAGCTGTATTCATCTATTTCACTTAAGTTGTTCAATATATGAGCATAAAGTTGTCAATATATTCTCTTATTGCGCCTCCCTTGTGGCTCAGCTAGTAAAGAAGCCATTTGCAATGCGGGAGACCTGGGTTTGATCCTTGGGTTGCGTAGATCCCCTGGAGAAGGAAAAGGCTACCCACTCCAATATTCTGGCTGGGAGAATTCCATGGACTATATGGTCCATGGGGTCACAAAGAGTCAGACACAACTGAGCGACTTTCACTCACTCACTCATATTCTCTTATTATTCTTGTTATGTCTATAATATCTATAGTGATGGTCCCTCTTTATTCGTTAGAACATCAAATTTTATTTTCACCACCAGACACATCCACAACTGTCATTTCTGTTTTGGTCCAGCCTTTTCATTCTTTCTAGAGTTATTTCTCTGCTCTTCCCAAGTAGTATATTGGACATCTACCAACCTGGGGACTCATCTTCCATTGTCATATCTTTTTGCCTTTTCATACTGTTCATGGGTTCTTGAGGCAAGAATACTGAGGTGCTTTGCCATCCCCTTCTCCCTGAACAGCCTGGCTCGTAGCTTCATGGAGATACACAAAGTAATGCTCAAAATCCTTCAAGCTAGGCTCCAACAATACATGAACCAAGAACTTCCAAATGTACAAGTTGGATTCAGAAAAGACAGAGGAACCAATGATCAAATTGCCAACATACACTGGATCATAGAAAAAGCAAGGGAATTCCAGAAAAGCATCTATTTCTGCTTCACTGACAAAGCTAAAGCCTTTGTGTCAATCACAATAAACTGAGGAAAATTCTTAAATGAGAATAAATACCAGACCACTTTACCTGCTTCCTGAGAAACCTACATGCAAGTCAAGAAGCAACAATTTGAACTGAACGTGAAACAACAGATTGATTCAAAACTGGGAAAGAAATATGTCAAGGCTGTATATTGTCACCTTGCTTATTTAATGTATATGAAGAGTACATCATATGAAATGCTGAGCTTGATGAATCATGAGCCAGAAATCAAGAGATTGCTGGGAGAAATATCAATAACCTCAGATATGCAGATGATACCACTTTAATGGCAGAAAGTGAAGAGGAACTAAAGAGCCTCTTGATGAGAGTGAGAGAAGAGAGTAAAAATGCTGGCTTAAAATTCAACATTCAAAAAATGAAGGTCATGGCATCCAGCCCCATCAATTCATGGCAAATAGATGGGGAAAAACTGGAAACAGTGGCAGATTTTATTTTTTTGGACTCCAAAATCACCACAGATGGTGACTGCAGCCATGAAATTAAAAGACCTTTGCTCCTTGGAAGGAAAGCTATGACAAACCTAGACAGCTTATTAAAAAGCAGAGACATCACTTTGCCCACAAAGTTCTGTTTAGTCAAAGCTATGGTACAATGGATGTGAGAGTTGGACTATAAAGAAGGCTGAGCACTGAAGAATTGATACTTTCAAACTGTGGTGCTGAAGAAGACTCTTGAGAGAGTCCCTTGGACTACAAGATCAAATCAGTCAGTTCTAATGGAAATCAACCTCAAATATTCATTGGAAGGACTGATGCTGAAGCTCCAATACTTTGGCCACCTGATTTGAGAGCCAACTCATTGGGAAAGGCCCTGATGCTGGGAGATTGAGGGCAGGAGAAGAAGGGGACAACAGAGGATGAGTTGGTGGGATGGCATCACCAACTCAATGGACATGGGTTTATCAAACTCCAGGAGATAATGGAGAACAGAGGAGCCTGGCATGCTGCAGTCCATGAGGTTACAAAGGCTCTGACATGACTTAGCAACTGAACAACAACAACAATGTGTATGTATATAATTTATGTCCCCTCTCTCTATTTCTTGATCTCCCTAGCTAGGAACTTAATCAATTTTGCTGATCTTTCAAAAAAACTAACTCAACTTTGTTAAATTTTTCAATTGTCTCTCTACTTTCCATTGATGTTATACCTTTTGCCTTTTCTTGTTAGAGTATTTTAAAGCCATAAGTTTCCCTTTAAGTACTGCTTTAGCTACATTGTACAATTTTTATAATTTTGTGTTTTTATGAGTAGTTTAAAATGTTTTCTAAATTCATTAGTGAGCTTTTCTTTCACCCATAGCTATGTATCAGAAAAACTAGAAATAGCAAGTGTTGGTGAGTATGTAAAGAAAGGGGAATCTTTATGGGCTTTCCAGGTGGCTCTGACAGTAAAAAGAACCTGCAGAAGACCCAGGCTTGATCCCTGGGTTGGGAAGATCCCCTGGAGGAGGGCATGGGTACCCACTCCAGTATTCTTGCCTGGAGAATTTGCGTAGACAGAGAAGCCTGGCAGGCTACAGTCCATGGGGTCACAAAGAGCGGGACATGACTGAGTGACTAAGCACAGCCAAGGCTAAGACACACTGCAGTTGTAACAAGAAAAATGTTGCAGCCTTAAGATGTGAAATTTACATAGCGGATTTTACTGTAAAGCAGATTGAAGAATTCAACATAGGAAAGAGACACTTAGCTAATGTGATGGGAGAAGATCCAGAAAGTTTTACCCAAGAGAATATTGACAGAGTGATTACTTAGCTTTTCCCCAGGGGTTTGAGAAGTAAGCCCAGCCAATAATGAAGAATCCTGAAGAGATTTTTCCAAAACAAAGAGCAATCCAGTGGGGAGAAGATGGCCACCCATTTCATTTTCTTTTTATACTGGCAAACAAGCACACTACTCATGAATGCATGAGGCACACAGAAAGCTACTAGATGTGAAGAAAAAAAAAACCAAAAAACAAAAACCAGTTGTGAGCTCAAGGTCTGTTTTCAGAAAAAACTAAAAACCAAAGACCCAATTGGCAGTAGATGACTGATGAAGGAGGAACTAGAAGAAATATTAGTGGAAAAACTGTCAGATCAAGAATAAGCTCAGTCCATTTGGCTGCTGAAAAGATTATCAATGTTGCCCTCTGGTGCTATTGAAGAAGAATTTGTGTTCATAAGCAAAAGTAATGACAAACTATAAAAATAATTTCAGCCTTTAGATAAAATGTTGATCTTGATATTTTCCTCTGTTGTGTTAAGAAAAAACAGCAGTATGTTATTTACTTTCCAAATTTTGAGATTTTCTAAATATCTGATATTTTCACTGAATATAGTGAATAAGTCTTGTCAGACAGTTTTCTTTCAGTGTCTTAAAGATATTTTTCCAGTGTTTTCTGGACACCATTGTTATTGATATTTAGTCATTTATATTCTTGTCCTCCTGTATGTAATGTGTCTTTTTTTCCTCTTGTTAATACTTTCTCTTTATTTTTCATCAGGATGTGCCTAGGGTGGTTTTCTGTTTTTCTGTAGTGAGACACTTAAATCAAAAATTAAGATTTTTTTCTAGCTATTATTTGTCATATATTCTCCACTTAAATTAACCATATGTTAGACTTCTTGCAATTGCTCCGCAGATACTGAGGCTCTGTTCATTTTCTAAAAAATCTTATTTCTTCTGCTATTCAGATTGAATAATTTCTGATGATCTATCTTTAAGTTTACTGTGATTTCTTTGTCATCTTCAGTCTTCTGCTAAACTTCCAGTATTTTTAAATTTCAGATATTTCACATTTCAGTTCTATAATTTTCTAATGGTTCTCTTTCATAGTTTGTATTTTTTGGCTGAGCTATCCTATTTGTTAACTCTATGGGGTCATATTTTTCTTTATGTTCTCAAACACAGTTAAAATAGTTGCTTTATAATCCTTATCTGGTAACTTCAATACCTGTGTCATCTAAGAGTCAGTCTTTACTGATCATATGTTCTCTTGAGTGAGAGATGCAATTTTCTGTTTCTTCATTTGTCGAATTATTTGGAATTGCATTATGTGATTGATATTTTATAAATATATATTTTATCTTGTGAGTTATATATTATAAAGATTCTGGATTTTCTTATATTCTCACAGAAGCATTGTGGGTTTTGTTGTTGATGTTTCAATGGAGAGTTAGTTTGACTGAACTTGAACTCCAAACTCTGTATCCCTGTAGAGTGAAATAGCTGAAAGTCTATTCAATTATTTTAGCCTTAGTTACTCCATACTTGTGCAATTCAGGGGTCAGCCAGAGATTGTGGAAGATTTTATACTCAGAATTTGAGGTATCTGGTATTGATTTTCTCTTTCCCTATGTTTTCTCTCTGTATTAGTTTCCTAGAGATGCTATAACAGAGTATCACAAACTAGGTGGCTTAAAACAAGAATTTGTTCTCTTACAGTTCTGAAGGCTAGCAGTCCAAAATCAAGGTATTAGCAATATTAGCTTGCTTCTCCTGGAGGCTCTGAGGAAGGATCTGTTCTATGCCTCTCTCATAGGGTTTGGAGGTTGCCAATAATAACTGGCATTGATTGGTTTGCAACTGCATATTCCAATCTCAGAGTAGAGAGTTCTGACAAAACATGATCCACTGGAAGAGTGAATGGCAAACCACCCCAATATACTTGCCATGGGAAAATCAGGAATTGTATAAAAAGACAAAAAGGTATGAAACCAAAAGATGAGTCCCCCTCGTCAGAAGGTATCTCATATGCTACTGGGGAAGAGAGGAGGACAACTACTAATAGCCCAGAAAGAACCAAGTGGCTGGGACAAAGCAGAAATGATGCTCAGTTGTGGATATGCCTAGTGATGAAAGTAAAAGCCAATGCAAAGAACAGTATTGCATAGGAACCTGGAATGTTAGGTCCATGAACCAGGGTAAATTGGATGTGGTCAAGCAGGAAATGGTAAGAATAAACATCAACATCTTAGAAATCAGTGAACTAAAATGGATGGGAATGGGAATTTAATTCAGATGACCATTATATCTACTACTGTGGGCAAGAATCCCTTAGAAGAAACGGAGCAGCCCTGTTAATTGACAAAAGAGTCTGAAATGTAGTACTTGGGTGCAACTTCAAAAATGACAGAATGATCTCAGTTTGTTTCCAAGGTAAGCCATTCAACATCACAATAATTTAAGTCTATGCCCCTAACAATAATGCTAAAGAAGCTGAAGTTGATCAGTTCTATGAAGACCTAGAAAAACTCTTAGAACTAACATCAAAAAAGATTTCTACTCATCATTGGGGTTTGGAATGCAAAAGTAGGAAGTTAAGAGATACCTGGAGTAAGAGGCAAGTTCAGTCTTGGAGTACAAAATGAAGCAGGGCAAAGGCTGACTGAATTCTGCCAAGAGAATGCATTGGTCATAGCAAACATCATTTTCAACAAAACAAGAGATGACTACACATGGACATCACCAAATGGTCAATACCAAAATCAAATTGATTACATTCTTTGTAGTCAAAGATGAAGAAGCTGTATATAGTCAGCAAAAACAAGACCTGGAGCTGACTGTGGCTCAGATCATTAGCTTCCCATAGCAAAATTCAGGTTTAAACTAAAGAAAGCGGAGAAAACACTAGGCCATCCAGGTAGACTTAAATCAAATCCCCTATGAATATGCTTATTTAACTTATATGCAGAGTACATCATGAGAAACGCTGGGCTGGATGAAGGACAAGTTGGAATCAAGATTGCCAGGAGAAATATCAATAACCTCAGATACACAGATGACACCACCCTTATGGCAGAAAGCAAAGAACTAAAGAGCCTCTTGATGAAAGTGAAAGAGGAGAGTGAAAAAGCTGCTTTAAAACTCAACATTCAAAAAAGCAAGATCATGGCATCTGGTCCCATCACTTCAATGCAAATAGATGGGGAAACAATGGAAACAGTGACAAAGTTTATTTTCTTGGGCTCCAAAATCACTGAAGATGGTGACTGCAGTCACGAAATTCAAAGACGCTTATTCCTTGGAAGGAAAGCTATGATCAACCTAGATAGCATATTAAAAAGCAGAGACATCATTTTGCCAACAAAGGTCCATCTAGCCAAAGCTATGGTTTTTCCAGTAGTCATATATAGATGTGAGAGTTGGACTATAAAGAAAGCTTAGCACCGAAGAATTGACGCTTTTGAACTGTGGTGTTGGAGAAGACTGTTGAGAGTCCCTTGGACTGCAAGGAGATCCAACCAGTCCATCCTAAAGGAAATCAGTCCTGAATATTCATTGGAAGACTGATGCTGAAGCTGAAGCTCCAATACTTTGGCCACCTGATTTGAAGAACTGACTCACTGGAAAAGACCCTGATGCTGATAAAGATTGAAGGCAGGAAGAGAAGGGGATGACAGAGGATGAGATGGTTGGATGCATCACCGACTTGATGAACATGAGTTTGAGCAAGCTCCAGGAGTTGGTGATGGACAGGGAGGCCTGGTGTGCTATAGTCCATGGGGTTACAAAGAGTCAGACATGACTGAGCAACTGAACTGAACTGATGAATATGCAGTGGAGGTGACGAATAGATTTAAGTGACTAGATCTAGTAAAGAGTGTGTCTGAATAACGATGGACAGAGGTCCGTACTACTGTACAGGAGGCAGTGAACAAAACCATCCCAAAGAAAAAGAAAGGCAAGAAGATAAAGTGGTTATCTGAGGAGGCTTTACAAATAGCTGAAGAGCAAGGGAGGAAAAAAAAAAGCAAGGGAGAAAGGGAAAGGTACATCCAACTAAATGCAGAATTCCAAAGAAAAGCACAGAGAGACAAGAAGGCCTTCTTCAATCAACAGTGTATAAAACTAGAAAAAAACAACTGAAGGGTAAAGACTAAAGATCTCTTCAGGAAAATTGGAAATATCAAGGGAACTTTTTTCTCCAAAGATGGGCATAATAAAGAACAGAAATGGTAGAGACCTAGCAGATGAAGAAGAAATCAAGGAGAGATGGAAAGAATATATGAAAGAACTATACAAAAAAGATCTTAATGAACTTGATAACTATGATGTGGTCAGTAACCCAGAGCCAGACATTCTGGAATGTGAAGTCAAGTGGGTCTTAGGAAACTGTCAGTAGAGCTGGTGGATGCGATGTAATTCCAATAGAGCTATTCAAAACCCTAAAAGATGATGCTATCAAAGTGTTGCACTCAGTATGTCAGCAAATCTGGAAGAGCCAGCAGTGGCCACAGGACCAGAGAAGGTCAGTCCTCATCCCAATTCCCAAGAAGGGAAGCACTAAAGAATGTTCAAACTATTGGACAATTTTACTCATCTCCCATGCTAGTAAGGTCATGCTTAAAATCTTGTATGCCAGGCTTCAACATTATGCAAACCAAGAACTTCCAGAGGTCCAAGCTGGATTTAGATAAGGAAGAGGAACCAGAGATCAAATTGCCAACATTTTCTGGATCATAGAGAAAGCAAGGGAATTCCAGAAAAACATCTACCTTTGTTTCACTGACTATGCTAAAGCCTTTGATACATGTGGATATTAAAGAGATGGGAATACCAGACCATCTTACCTGTTTCCTGAGAAACCTGTATGTGGGTCAAGAGGCAACAGTTAGAACCCTGTATGGAACAACTGATTGGTTCAGGATTGAGAAAGGATTATGACAGGGCTGTCTGTTGTCACCCTGTTTATCTAATCTATATGCTGAGCATATCATGACAAATGCCAGGCTGCATGATTTACAAGCTGGAATCAAGATAGGTGGGAGAAACATCAACAACCTCAGATAACCTTCTGCCACTCTAAAGGCAGAAAATGAAGAGGAACTAAAGAACCTCTTGGTGAGGGTGAAGGAAGAGAGTGAAAAAGTCGGGTTAAAACTAATTAAAAAAAAACTAAGATCATGGCATCCAGCCCCATTACTTCAAGGCAAATAGAGAGGGGAAAGGTGGGAGTAGTGACAGATTTCCTCTTCTTGGGCTTTAAAATCACTGCAGACAGTTACTGCAGCCATGAAATCAGAAGAGAATTGCTTCTTTGCAGGAGAGCTATGACAAACCTAGACAGTGTGTTGAAAAACAGAGACATTACTCTGCCGACAAAGATCTGTATAGTCGAGGCTATGGTCTTTCCAGCGGTCATGTATGGTTGTGAGAGCTGGATGTGAAGAAGGCAGAGCGCTAAAGAATTGATGCCTTTGAACTGTGATGCTGGAGAAGACTCCTTAAAGTCCCTTGGACAGCAAAGCAAGGGAAATTAAACCTGAATACTCATTGGAAGGACTAACGCTGAAGCTGAAGCTCTAGTATTTCGGTACCTGATGCGAATGACTGACTCATTGGAAAAGTCCCTGATTCTGGGAAAGACTGAAGAGAGCAGGAGAAGAGGGCATCAGAGGATGAGATGGCTGGATGCATCAGTGGATGCAATGGACATGAACTTGGGCAAACTTCGGGAGACAGTGAAGGATAGGGAGGACTGGCATGCCACAGTCCATGGGGTTGCCAAAGAGTCAGACACAACTAGGGGACTGATCAGCAACAACATTCCCATCTCTGCCTCCATCTTCATAAGGTAATGTCCCCTCTTGGGTGTGTCTGTGTCAAAATTTCCCTTTTATATAAAGATACTGTTATTGGATTAGCACCCACTCTAATTCAATATGATTTTGCCTTAATTAGATCTGCAAAGTTTCTATTTCCAAATAAGGTCATATTCACAGATTCTGGATTGGCGTGAATTTTGAGGGAACATTATTCAACCCAGTACTTTTCCTTACTTCCCAGTGCCCAGCTACGGTGCCCTCACACTCTGCTGCCTAATTCTTTAAGCCATTAAGACTACAGATTTCTATACAAGTATTAGTGGTGGCTCAGATGGTAAAGAATCTTCCTACAATGCGGGAGACCTGGGTTTGGTCCTTGGGTTAGAAAGATCCCCTGAAGAAGGGAATGGCAAGCCACTCCAGCATCCTTGCCTGGAGAATCCCATGGACAGAGGAGCCTGCCAGGCTACAGTCCATGCGGTTGCAAAGAGTTGGACTTGACTGGGAGACTAACACTTTCGCTTTCTATGTCACTGAGTGGGCCTGGACTCAGGTAAAAAGCTATCAAAAAAAGTAACTCATAAGGCATATTCTCTTCTTCCAAAAATCATGTCCCTTCCAGATTTTGCCTGCTTTTATTTACTGTATATTACCTAGACCATTCAGATATGACCTAAATCAAATCCCTTATGACTATACAGTGAAAGTGAGAAATAGATATGAGGGACTAGATCTGATAGACAGAGAGCCTGATGAACTATGGACGCAGGTTCGTGACATTGTACAGGAGACAGGGATCAAGACCATCCCCATGAAAAGAAATGCAAAAAGACACAATGGTTGTCTGAGGAGGCCTTACAAATAGCTGTGAAAAGAAGAGAAGTGAAAAACAAAGGAGAAAAGGAAAGATAGTCCCTTTTGAATGCAGAGTTCCAAAGAATAGCAAGGAGAGATAAGAAAGCCTTCCTCAGTGATCCATGCAAAGAAATAGAGGAAAACAGTAGAATGGGAAAGACTAGAGATCTCTTCAAGAAAATTAGAAACATCAACGGAACATTTCATGCAAAGATGGGTTCGATAAAGGACAGAAATGGTATGGACCTAACAGAAGCAGAAGATATTAAGAAGAGGTGGCAAGAAGACACAGAAGAACTGTACAAAAAAGATCTTCATGACCCAGATAATCACGATGGTGTGATTACTCACCTAGAGCCAGACATCCTGGAATGTGAAGTCAGGTGGGCCTTAGAAAGCATCACTACGAACAAAGCTAGTGGAGGTGATGGAATTCCAGTTGAGCTATTTCAAATCCTGGAAGATGATGCTGTGAAAGTGCTGCACTCAATATGCCAGCAAATTTAGAAAACTCAGCAGTGGCCACAGGACTGGAAAAGGTCTGTTTTCATTCCAGTCCCTAAGAAAGGCAATCCGAAAGAATGCTCAAACTACCGCACAATTGCACCTATCTCACACGCTGGTAAAGTAATGCTCAAAATTCTCCAAGCCAGGCTTCAGCACTATGTGAACTGTGAACTTCCAGATATTCAAGCTGGTTTTAGAAAAAGCAGAGGAACCAGAGACCAAATTGCCAACATCCACTGCATCATCGAAAAAGCAAGAGAGTTCCAGAAAAACATCTATTTCTGCTTTAGTGACTATGCCAAAGCCTTTGACTGTGTGGATCACAATAAACTGTGGAAAATTCTGAAAGAGATGGGAATACCAGACCACCTGACCCACCTCTTGAGAAACCTATATGCAGGCCAGGAAGCAACAGTTAGAACCAGACATGGACCAACAGACTGGTTCCAAATAGGAAAAGGAGTCTGTCAAGGCTGTATATTGTCACCCTGCTTATTTAACTTATATGCAGAGTACATCATGAGAAACGCTGGGCTGGAAGAAGCACAAGCTGGAATCAAGATTGCTGGGAGAAATATCAATAACCTCAGATACGCAGATGACACCACCCTTATGGCAGAGAGTGAAGAGGAGCTAAAAAGCGTCTTGATGAAAGTGAAAGAGGAGAGTGAAAAAGTTGGCTTAAAGCTCAACATTTGGAAGACTAAGATCATGGGATCTGGTCCCATCACCTCATGGGAAATAGATGGGGAAACAGTGGAAGCAATGGCAGACTTTATTTGTTTGGGCTCCAAAATCACTGTGGATGGTGACTGCAACCATGAAATTAAAAGATGCTTACTCCTTGGAAGGAAAGTTATGACCAACCTAGATAGCATATTAAAAAGCAGAGACATTACTCTACCAACGGTCCATCTGGTCAAGGCTATGGTTTTTCCAGTGGTCATGCATGGATGTGAGAGTTGGGCTGTGAAGAAAGCTGAGTGCCGAAAAATTGATGCTTTTGAACTATGGTGTTGGAGAAGACTCTTGAGAGTTCCTTAGACTGCAAGGAGATCCAACCAGTCCATCCTAAAGGAGATCAGTCCTGGGTGTTCATTGGAAGGACTGATGCTGAAGCTGAAACTCCAATACTTTGGCCACCTCATGTGAAGAGTTGACTCATTTGAAAAGACCCTGATGCTGGGAGGGATTGGGGGCAGGAGGAGAAGGGGACAACAAAGGATGAGATGGCTGGATGGCATCACCGACTCGATGGGCATGGGTTTGAGTAAACTCTGGGAGCTGGTGATGGACAGGGAGGCCTGGCATGCTGCAATTCATGAAGTTACAAAGAGTCAGACATGACTGAGCAACTGAATTGAACTGAACTGAACTGAACCTTTGGTAATTGGGGCTTCCTAGGTGGTACAATGGTAAAGAATCTTCCTGCCAATGAAGGAGATGTGAGATTTGGGTTCGATCCCTGGATTGGGTAAATCCCTTAAAGGAGGAAATGGAAACCCACTCCAGTATTCATGTCTGGGAAATCCCATGGACAGAGGAGCCTGGCAGGCTACAGTCCATGGGGTCCAAAGACATGCCTGAGCACACATGTATGTACCTCTGGTAATTGCCTTTTTAAATCTTTTCTGTGGTTTATAGTTACTCTCAATGGGAAGGTAAATCTTATAGGAACTACTCAATCACATCTAGAGTAGACTCACCTGTTTTTCTAATAAGCTTAATAGAAGAAAATTAAGAATTAACATTTAGTTTCATGTTAAATAATGTATATGAATTATGTTATATTTTTTACTGCTATTTAATATCTTAAATATTTCTACTTTATCTCTGTGAAGCTGTTTTTCTCCATCAGAAAGCATGCACAGTGTCCAATGAGTAAAACATTAATAATAATAGCATGTACTACTTAATGTTTCAATTACTCTTCTAAATGCCTTATATATATGTTACTTCAGTAAATCTTCACATCAACATACAACTTAGGCAGTAGTTTTACAGAAGAATAATTCCCATTTTACAAACAAGGAAACTAAGGTCCCAGAGGTTAATCTGCACCTGTTCCACAGGTAGTATATGATGAATTATAAGAGTTCATGCCTATAACCATCATTCAGTACTGCCTCCTAAAAGCACAAATTGTTATCTCTGACACTAGTTTGGATCATTATTAACCCCCAAACCTTATTATTTATAAGGTTTCATTTGTCTAATTTTGCCTAACTTCTAATGCAATGTGTGGAGTAAATAAACATTGTAGATATATGATTTTATTAAATGGAATAGTTTAATATCAGCACCAGTTTATTTCATTATTTTTTATTTTTCTAGTTTATATGAATGATTTATCAGAAATTCTTTAAGCACTAAAGCAAGCTTCAGAATTCTCAAACTTACACATTTTAAAAATTTATCTACAAAGTAAGAACTATAGGAAAATTAGATTCAACTTAATTAGTGCATAATCTGCAATAGTTGAATTATATTTTATATTATAATGTTAACTTTTGTCATTAATAAAAATCCCTTTCTCTCTCTCCTTCTTCTCTCTCCTCTTCCCTCTCCCTCCTTCCCTCTCTTTCTCTGTCTCAGCTATTTGCTCTTATCATAAACATGACAAGCTGTAAGACACAAACAAGTGTGTACTTAAGCAAAATAGTTATTTCCTTAACATGACTCAGCAAGGCACCCTAGAGATTAATGCTGTTACTGATTTCACAGGTCTCTTGTGCATGTGAATTTCCATGAGAGTCTATTCAACTGGTGTGACTAAGAAAGAACAATGTTCCTCTATACAAGGTGGGTTTTGCATTGTCCCACACATAGCCTGCTGATGGCCGTGGGATGGCAAAGTCATCTTCATTAGACGGAATTTAATAGTGAATCAAAGTTCTTGTGGAGAATAGACTGATCTAAACTTTAGCCTCCCTTGGGTCCCGCTGAAAGATTAGAGGGAAAGAGTAGGGCCTTAGTAAGTTGAATGTATCAGATTGTTTTTCACTAATAGTTCTCTTGTAAAACTCTGAAAACCACCCAGTTTAACCCTTAAAAAAAGGAGAAAGAAGGAGGAGTGGGATGGGGGGGAGGGAAAAAAACTCAAATAGTATACCACAGGCATTGATTTCATTGATTTCTGAGGCATGCTGTTACTCCTGTAGCAAGTTCCACAGTGTGGATTATGCACACATGACCAAAATTTGTCCATCAAAAGTAAACCAGTTTGCTTGCTCCATTTAACAGTCCTTGCCAAACGCAACAATACTAAGACTTTAATAGTTTATAAAATTTAATTGCCTTTAAGTTTTGCTCTATGTGCAGTCCTTCAATAAAATCTTTTCAAAAATATTCTGAATCTGAAAAGAGTTAATGGTGGAAGAAAGAGGAGGCGTGACATGGGTGAAATGTATCAACCACACCTGTACAGCAGGATCGGACACAGTTAACGAGAAAAAAGGAAGGAGAAACAAACGCGTTAGATGATCTTCAGTCTAAAGAAATCTCTGTTGGGCAACGGGGGCATTTTGCTCCTTGCCTTTTATTCCAACTTCCTTTCAAACAATTTGTTAAGTGAAAAGAGAGATGATGGCAGCTCAGCATATCAAAGCTCAGTTATCAGTTGGCTTATTCTAGCATCTTTGGTCTTTTGTGGATGCCTTATGATGTGTTGTGTGGTAACACTGGAAAGTCAATCTTATACCAGTGATTGCCACATAAATGTTAAGGAGTCTGAAAAAAAAAAAATCACAAAATAGAAATCGTTGAGCTCTCAGGTATAAAGTGGCACTGATAAGAATTAATGTATCCAAAAAGATTTGGGTAGGTTTCTTTTTCCTTTTATGGGGGGAGGATGGGGGTGTGTAAAGAGGGGCTGACTTATTTTTCACTAGGGTGAGAAGGAATGTCTAAGGGAATGAAAAGGCATAATGGAAACTTTTTCATTATCAACTCTTAGAATTGGCTGTGAGCATGCTGTCCCAATTAATGACAAACCTGAATAAAAAAGCTCACTGCCATGACAAAGAAATCTTTTTCCTTTCATGTAATATTTTTATTTTTAAAATTCAGAGGAACTCTTAAAAAATAAACTGAACTTTAAAATCAAAGTTCACCTTTTGGGGGACAAACGTACTGTTGCTAAATCTATAATAGGAAGACTTTTAAAACCCTTGGAGGATAGTGTACCGTCAGCAGGAGACACCTTCATAGGGATAGTGAAGAAAACTGAATGAAAGAAGGTATGATTTCAGAGCTCTGTGTAGGAGTACGGGAACCAGTAAGAGACGGTGAGTCGGCCAGAGACAAGTCCCAGGAACCCATCACCAGTGGAAGGGTACTGGGCAAGGGGAAGAAGCAGCATTTTCAGACCAAGTGAGAGCTCAGCCCCGTGAGAGGGATACAGCCACTGAGCCAAAGCCAGAGAGAGAGAAGAAATACCTTGACCTCTTTCTCCTCCTGTCCACTCATCTCCTGCTGTGCTTCCAGGAGCCAAGCCCCTTCAGAAGCCCAAATGAACTAAGTGCGGCTGTCTTCAGGATCAGACCTCTTTCACCAGCTCAGGGCACAGCTCAGATCAGAGACAGGAAGGAAACTGACAGTGGGGTTTACAGATGCATGACCAATAGAGATACTGAAAGAGAAATCACTTGTTATCGAGAGCCAAGAGAGCCTGAATCACAGTCCTTAAAGCATGAGGAGTCAATTTCCTGTGACTAAGACTGTATTTCCGACTATAGCCTCAGTAATGATCTCTTAACTGTGGTGGATCACAATAATGCAATCTTCTTTCAGAAAAAAAAATGTTTTTAAAAGATAAGGTAAAAAGGAAAACTAAAAAGGTACATGAGATTTTCTTTATGGATAATTTTACCCATAAAAATGACAAGTGTAATCTGTTTTATTCTGGTTAACCATACTAATTCTTATTTTTATCTTTGTATAACTATATGAGTTAGTGTCTTTATTTTGTGATAGCTGTATGACATAGCATGACAAATTTTCTTCACAATCACTTTCATCTAGCCCTTAGAATGTTTTAACACTGGGTAGCACAGTATATTGACTTTAGTCTGCAAATCTTCTCTAAAAGGGAAGAAAATTGCAACAAGACCAGTGTTTTGATGAAGAGCTTCCTTAGGAGATCAAAAATACATCATGTATCATAACACTTCAGAGTTGAAAGGGACTTTGAAAATCAAGTATAAACCTTTTATTTTACAAGTGAGGACAAAAGTCTAGAGGTAATTGTAGTTTTCCTCTTATAATACAGTAATGGGTTTTAGCAATTAGGACCAGAACCCAGATTTCCTGAGTCCTTATCTGGTTTACCCATCTTCTCATGGTATGCATGTGTGCTGTGTTGCTTCAGTCATATCTGACTCTTTGCAGCCCTGTGGACTGTAGTCCTCCAGGCTCCTCTGTCCATAGGATTCTCCAGGAAAGAATACTGGAGTGGTTGCCATTTCCTCCTCCAGGGGATCTTTTGGACCCAGGGATCAAACCTGCATCTCATGTCTCCTGCATTGGCAGGTCGGTTCTTTACCACTAGTGCCACCTGGGAAGCCCCTCCCATGGTACAGTTCTCATTTATATTCTTATTATATAGTAAGGTCAATTTTATTTCAAGGAAACAATACATTCCTTCCTAAAGCAGGCTATACAAAAGTGCACCAAGAAGATGTACTTATCACGTTAATATTTCTCAACCAAGACTTGAAGAGACCATGCAGAGTAGAAATGATGTCCTTGTGGCTTGCCAGAAGCTCTGAGAATTGCCTGTGCTCCTCATCTCCTCGAGGACCTCAGATCTATCATAAGCCCACTGGCCAATTGTGTACGCAAAGGTTCAAGCTCCCTTGGCCTCCTATTTTCTCCAACAAACGCAGTTCATTATTTTGCAAGACCTATAAATGAAAGAATTTTATCTTGTGTGTTTTAACTCCATGAAAAAAAAAAAAATTATCAGGGCTCAAAAGGAGTCTCCTAGATAAAAATCAATTCATTTGACTTTTGGTTCTGTCTTATCTTTTCACTTTCACACTCCTATTGCTTAATCTGATCATTTACTATTCCCGTTTCCTCTTTAATGTCTGCAATTTTTAACTATGTTGTCTTGCTTTATTATACTTCCCTGCAGTGAGCAATGACATATAGAAAGAGGACCCAGCCTTTTAGGCAGGTGTGTGCTTGCTGTGTGCTGAGAGATAGGTCACTGAAAGTCCATGCAAATTAGAGCACTTCACGGGGAAGCCAAACTTCATCTGGAGCAGCAGGTGTGTGGTAGAAGAGAGCTGTAAATGCCTCTGTGTGAATGATGGCTGTTGCTGTTTGTCTATGCTTTATTCTTGCAGTTCACCTAATGGGTCAGGTTATTGACATCTGAACTCTGCAGAAATGATCATGCTAAGCTCTTGTCTCATGTTCCACTAGTATGGGCCACTGATCTTCTTAGGACAAGAAAATCACCAAGTGTTCTGCCTCCATTCCTCTCAAAAATAAAGATTTGCAAATTTCAGCAATAAAATAATTGTTCAAGGAACATAGGAATATAAGTTGTTTATTTGGCCTCTGGGAATAAAAGCTTTAAAAAGTTTTAGTCTTCTACTATGAGATTATAAAAGTAAAACAAATTAAATTGTATTAAAGCAGGTAGTATTTGGAATTTGTTTTTCAAAAAGTTTCCACAATCAGAATAGTATTACACTAAAAATACTCATCATAAAGATTTTAAGGAGTGAAATAGACTTACATCTTTCTAGAATATCTTAAACTCTTGCTTTTTTATAAAGTAGGTTGGAAAATCTGTTGTTCTCAAATGTTTGTTTTTGGACTAAGGCCAGTCTGTGGCAAATATTTAACCAGTCTATACTGAAAAGAGAAAAATAATATTAAGGGCAAAGGAAAGAGAAAAAGAGAATTCTAAAATGCCAAGTTTTATTTCCTGAGGGAAGACCCTAGTTTCCTCTAGGATTTTGCCGTTCTTTTCTTGGAGAGTTAATAATATGATGATAAATGATGGCAAAAAATTTTAATGTCCTTTCTTAACAAAAAGTATTTGGTAAACCCATGTCAATATTCTTCACTTTTTTCTTAATTTAAAATTGTTGCTGATCTGTGAAATGCACATGTCTAGGAAGGTTCTTATAAACCCTATGATGCCAAACCTGATTCTACTGAAGAGCCGGACAATCAAATGTAGCTGAACTATTCTATTTATGAATTATAGTAACTGTTGTTATCAATTCCAAATGCTGCAGACAGTGAGACAGTATCAATCCCTACCAACTGAAGGTGAACTGCAAATTTTAATCTTGTTAAAAAATACTTACACCGTTGGATTTTCCTCATTGTTCTCACTACCTCTATTAACTTTCTCCTTATACTTCAACATGCCCACTCAGCTGTCTTTTCTATCGAATTGACCCTGGAATTTTCTGGATGACTCCATATCACTACATGCTGCTTATATTTATATTACCCAACAGGCCAATCCTTATAAACTGAAAAATTATCTCCAAACCTCCTGCACTGGAAAATTGAAAGCACCGGCAAAAAGTTAACAATAACAATTCAAAGAAGCAGGTGATATGAGATAAGAAAGTGGCTTTTCTATTAGGGAAAAAAAATGAACTCCTTATTGCCAAATTCAGACTTAAACTGAAGAAAGTAGGAAAAACCACTAGATCATTCAGGTATGACCTAAATCAAATCCCTTACGATTATACAGTGGAAGTGACAAATAAATTCAAGGGATTAGATCTGATAGAGTGCCTGAAGAACTATGGGTGGAGGTTCATAACATTGTACAAGAGGGGGTGATCAAAACTACCCCCAAGAAAAAACTGATGCTTTTGAACTGTGGTGTTGGAGAAGACTCTTGAGAGTCCCTTGGACAGCAAGGAGATCCAACCAGTCCATCCTATATGGAGATCAGTCCTGAATATTCATTGCAAGGACTGATGCTAAAGCTGAAACTCCAATTACTTTGGCCACCTGATGTGAAGAACTGATTCACTTGAAATGACCCTGATGCTGGGAAAGATTGAAGGCAGAAGAAAAAGGGGATGACAGAGAATGAGATGGTTGGATGGCATCACCGACTCAATGGACATGAGTTTGAGTAAACTCCAGGAGTTGGCAATGGACAGGGAGGCCTGGCATGTTGCAGTCCATGAGGTTACAAAGAGTCTGACACAACTGAGCAACTGAAATGAACTGAAGAAAAAGAAATGCAGAAAGGTGAAATGGTTGTCTGAGGAGGCCTTACAAATAGCTGTGAAAAGAAGAGACGTGAAAGGCAAAGGAGAAAAGGAAAGATATACCCATCTGAATGCAGAGTTCCAAAGAATAGTAAGGAGAGATAAGAAAGCCTTCCTCAGTGATCAGTGCAAAGAAATAGAGGAAAACAATAGAATGGGAAAGACTAGAGATCTCTTCAAGAAAATTAGAGATACCAAGAGAACATTTCATGCAAAGATGGGCACAATAAAGGAAAGAAATGGTATGGACCTAACAGACGCAGACGATATTAAGAAGAAGTGGCAACAATACACTGAAGAACTAAACAGAAAAGATCTTAATGACCAAGATAACCACAATGGTGTGATCACTCACCTAGAGCCAGACATTTTAGAGTGAGAAGTCAAGTGGGCCTTAGGAAGCATCACTACGAACAAAGCTAGTGGAGGTTATAGAACTCCAGCTGAGCTATTTCAAATCCTAAAAGATGATGCTGTGAAAGTGCTGCACTCAATATGCCAGCAAATTTGGAAAACTCAGCAGTAGCCACAGGACTGGAAAAAGGTCAGTTTTCATTCCGGTGAAAAGAAAGGCAGTGTCAAAGAATGTTCAAACTACCGCACAATTGCACTCATCTCACGTGCTAGCAAAGTAATGCTCAAAATTCTCCACGCTAAGCTTCAACAGTACCTTGAGTACAGTTTCTCATCCTCCTCATCATCATGGCCTTCTCCTTTACCTACTCTTCTACACACTCTCAAAGACCTGCTCGAACAGTGCATTCCCAGGGAAGCCTTCTCAGAATCCCAGCTAGATCAGACCCTCCTGTCCTGTGCTTACAGCATCTCGGCTGCCCATTCAGAGCTCAGTGCCAGTTCTGAAAGCATATGTTTGACCATGTTATTTGACTACAATCTTCCAGTGACAAATACGTCGGTTCTGCTCTTTTCTTTATTCTTAGCATCTACAAGTTACCTGGCATATTCTATTCAGTATATTTTTTCTGTGTGTAATTAAATGACTAAGTGAATGAATGAATGAGTAGATTAGA
The DNA here is from genome assembly GCF_019320065.1 of Cervus canadensis. Lineage (NCBI taxonomy): Eukaryota > Metazoa > Chordata > Mammalia > Artiodactyla > Cervidae > Cervus > Cervus canadensis. Next base: position 33,663,268 of record NC_057404.1, read on the forward strand.
ATTGAGTTGAACTGAATAAAATATGTGAATGAATGTTGTTGCTAAGGCTTATATCTGCCTAAATTTGAAGCATATATAGTTATTAATATAATTTAAAATTTCTGAAGAATTAAAAAGCTTTCTTCATTATTTTATAGTCTATTACCTGTTTTATCATTTAAAAATTATGCTTTACTTTCTCATCTAAATCACTTTACATTTGTTTTTTATTTTAAGTTATAACCATCTTAACCACAAGTTTCTTTACAATTCATCTAAGGCTTCCTTGAAGTTCATAGGCCAGGGTCTTACACATAATAGAATTTACTATACACAGCATTAACTTGCTTCTCTAAATTATGGAGTTTTGTTCTGCCTAGTGAAACTTAAGCATTTGTCTGATTTGTTTTCACTGAGCGATATAACATAGATAACTTGACTTTTACTTTTATTTTCAGATTTATTTTCATCATAAGACCTTTATAAAGAATGTATTAATTTCTGATCTTTTTTTTTTTGGCTTGGTTTTTCTTAGTTATTATGCCTTGATTTCTTTTTTGCGTTTATTTTTTCAGGATTTAATTATTATCAAGCTTAAGGACTTAAGTGTACATTTTCTATGAGTGCCTCATAGAAAATGTTTTTTAAACATGGTGGAGTGGAGCACTATTTAAAGGAAAGTATACTATTTTGATCAGCTTTCCATATTTAATTTACAATTCTGAAGTTGGCTTTTTTTTTTTTTTTAACAGTTTACATGTTAAATCAAAATATGTAATTATACATACAATTGGCATCTTAGAAATTTTGCCTTTGAAATGGAAGTGTTCTGATCTTTATTATTCTTGGGTTTTCCCTCAAGTTTAATGCTAAATTTATTGTTTTATCCTACTATTTTCTTTTAACTTATTTTCTCCTTTAATTTAGTCCAGCATTTGTCAATACTTTTCAGGACCTCTTTACATTCTTAAAAAGTATTGATGATCCCAAAGATCTTTTGTTTGTGTGGGTTATATCTATCCATATTTATAATATTAGAAATTAAAACAGAAATACTAAAATTTTTATTCAGTCACTTAAAGTAACAATAAACTCTTCATATGCTAACATAAACAATTTAATAAAATAAGTCATATTTTCCAAAACAGAAGAAAAATAGTGATAAGAATAGCATTGTTTTATATATTTGCAAATCTCTTAATAGAAAAGACCTGTTTCAAGAAACTAGCCTGGTGGCTGGTTAACAGGAGTGAGAGGATGGGGGTGACTGGAGATATTAATCCAGGAGTACAAACTTCCAGTTATAAGATCAATAAGTTCTGGGGATCTAATATACAGCATAGTGCTCATAGTTAATAACACTGAATTACATACTTGAAAGTTGCTAAGAGAGTAGATCTTAAATATTCCCACCACAAAAAAGAAATGGTAATTATGTGACATGATGCAGGTATTAGCTAATCTTATGGTGATAAGTGTACCAAATCAACATGCTGTACACCTTAAATTCACCCAGTGTTATATAGCCACATCATCTCAATAAAGCTGGAACTTTTTAAAATTTTTAAGTAAGTAATGTATAAATATAAAAAGAGAACAGCTATTTCAAGTCATGCTGAAAGGTCAAGTAAAATTAGGAGTAAGCACTGATCACTGAACTGAACAACGTGATCCTGGATCACACTGGTGACTCCTCACTGCTTCACTCATCTGAGAAATTAAATTTTTAGTTAGACATCTCAAAAATACAAGAGAGCTTCTATTCTAACATAATCCACACACCATATTAATCTTAATGGTGGTCTGCCCTTGCTGCTGTTATTGTTCAGTCACTCGGACACGTCCAACTCTTTGTGGCTCCATGGACTGCAGCACACCAGGCTTCCCTGTCCCTCACAATCTCCAGGAGTTTGCCCAAGTTCATGCTTATTGCATTGGTGATGCTGTCCAGCCATCTCGTCCTCTGACGCCCTCTTCTCCTTCTGCCCTCATTCTTTCCCAGCATCAGGGACTTTTCCAATGAGTCATCTGTTCCCATCAGATGACCAAAATACTGGAGCTTCAGCTTCAGCATCAGTCCTTCCAGTGAATATTCAGGGGTTGAACTCCCTTAAGATTGATTGGTTTGATCTTGCTGTCCAACAGACTTTCAGGAGTCTTTTCCAGCACCACAGTTTGAAGGCATCAATTCTTTGGCATTCTGCCTTCTTTATGGTCCAGCTCTCACAACCGAACCATGACCACTGGGAAGACCATAGCCTTGACTTATATGGACCTTTGTTGGCAGAGTAATGCCTCTGCTTTTCAATACACTGTCTAGGTTTGTCATAGCTTTCCTGCCAAGAAGCAATCGTCTTCTGATTTCATGGCTGCAGTCACCATCCGCAGTGATTTTGACTTTCAGGTTATTTGAACTTATGAAAGATTTTTTTACAGTTAATCATAAAATAGAATTAAAGATTACATTAAACATTTGTTGAAGTGCAGAATATCTCTATAAATAATTTTTTAAGTACTGACACATTTTTTAAAATAAACAAAAATAAGAGAAATTTTAAAACAACTTTCATTATCATGGATACACCATCAAGGAAACTTTTCAATAATTCACCAATAAGGTAAATTTACGTTATTTACCTTATTAATTTACCAATACACTGAAATAATAAAAAGCAAATCAAGGTCATAAAATATAAAATACCTTTTTATGTAATTATTTTCCATTGCCATATTATTTCTTGATTATTTTATTTATAAAATTATTTATACACCCTATATATGTACCTAGAAAGATGTCCACAATATGTATGTATGTGTGCTTAGTCGCTTGGTTATGTCTGACTCTTTGCGATCCCATGAACTATAGCCCGCCAGGCCCCTCTGTCCATAGGGATTCTCCAGGCAAGAATACTGGAGTGGCTTGCCATGCCCTCCTCCAGGGGATCTTTCCAACCCAGGTATCAAACCCAGGTCTCCTGCATTGCAGGAGGATTCTTTACCATCTGAGGCACCAGGGAACCCCACGAATACTGGAGCAAGTAGCATATCCCATCTCCAGGGGAACTTCCTGACCCAGTTGAGCAAAACAAACAAACAAAAAGTAGTTTATATAATATTGTGATTAGTATTATTTCATTCAGGATTTTTAGCAATCTATGTAAATTACATTATGTTTTCAAATATGTGGGAAGAAACTGGGAAAATATATGTCAAATTATTGACATTATTTATCGCCCTAGTAAGGGGTTAAAAGAAAGGATTGTGTTTTATATAGTTTCATGTTGTTTGGGATTCGCCACTATAAATACTAACTTCTATCTCTTTACGATATATTAGATTGTCAGAAACAAAGTTTCTTCTTTCACTGTGGCAAAATATTTGTATTAGTATATATAATGTCTATAAATTAGATTATATATACTTCTTATATATTAAAATATATATTAACAAATATTCCTGTTTTAGTAACAAGAGGGTTTTTTTTAACAAATTAGAATCAGAATTTTAGGACTTCCATTATCTAGATTTTTAAATAATCACAGTTGCATAGGTGTAAAATCTACAAGACAGCAAATCACGAATGACTGCTAGAGATAGCCTGCATATTTCTCTTAATATAAAATCCTATTATGAAATAATACTTTGTGGTTCTCTGAAAATTGAAAAAAATCTGGTTGTAATTACTTAAGTTTTATAAGTTTTTTTAGTCAATTGCATTTTCTAGATATCTTATTGGATTGAGGTAAACCAAGATTTCATTCTGCTGTCTTTAGTTCTATGTGCCTATTTTCTAATATGCTGCCATATGGATAAAGAAGAAAGAAAGAGACTTTATGTCTAGTGCCAATTTGTTCTAAAAACGAGCCCATTTTTCACAAATATACACAAAGTACCTCAAATTACCAATGACTCACCAAACATCCAAATACATTTATTACATATTATGCAATAATACAACTCTCATCTTTAGTATCCTATATAAGATGGACAGGGAGACCTGGCATGCTGCAGTCCACGGGGTCGCAAAGAGTCGGACACAACTGAGCGACTGAACTAAACTGAACTGATAAGAGACTATTTTCTCAACCTTTTTGATTTACCTTGAAAAAATTGTGTAAAAAGCAAAGTGAAATGGCTAGCAGATCATGCTCACCAAGACAAAGCAGCATCTCACAGAAAAATGTCAACCTGCAAAACATGAGTCTGCATCCCTTCACTTGTGAGAAGAGTCCAAGTATCTGATGCAAGAAATCTAGCAGGCAGCAAGAACCCAGCCCAATTAGAAATAAAGCAGAGAAAAAGAGCTTGCAATTGGCTGAAACTACCCACTCCAGTGTTCTTGCTTGGAGAATCCAGGGACGGGGGAGCCTGGTGGGTTGCCGTCTATGGGGTCGCACAGAGTCGGACACAACTGAAGCGACTTAGCAGCAGTAGCAGCAGCTATCTTTTCAGGGAAGAATTTCTTTGAATTCCAACCAAGACAGCTCTGTCTTGTAGACTGGGGGTGACTTTGAGAGATGGGCTCATGGGAGTATTACTAATCCTCTGACTTACAATAGCAAACCTCAAAGGTCTAGCCTTCCATACTATACGGTTCTGACTCAGACATGGTAAATATACTTATTGGGCTTTAGCTAATCAAAATAAGTTTGTGGTAGCAATTTTACTGAAATTCTAACTAACTGAAAGCAAAAGGAAATCGTAATTTGCAAGTTTCCTTATCTACTGAGTAGGAACCAATGCCAATTTAGATTTATCAGAGGGCTCAGTACACTCTGATTTGATTATGCTTCACAAAGCCAAATAAAAAGACACCTTTTAAATTATTTCACGTAAGTAATATTGTTGACACACACAGATTCCACTAAAAAAAAGCAAGGTAATTTTCCTTTTTTCTTCATATTTAAATCAGTAATTATTTACTAAATATATATGATATACAGAATACTCTGCTAACCATTCAATTTAAGCTAAGGATAGGAAGTATTTATTCTTTTCCATTGTACCTTTAAAATATTTTTATCATAAGTATTTTTGATTGCTTTTTCCAAAACATTGCTCCTCTTGCAATAGTCTTGTATAAAAAATATATGCTTTTCTTATAAATGATCCAAAGAAAACCTATAATATCTTTACCTTTTTCCTAGGGTAAAGACAGGAGGCGGGGAAATGCCAATTTATTTTCCTTTTATGGGGAAGACATACTCCTCCTATTCTGGAGATATTCATTCACACTATTTCCTAGATGGTAAAACTCTGATTTTAAATATTTGACCATGTCAAAGTCAGAAACAAATTTACTAAATGGCAGCTTGCTGTCTGTTTCTTTATCAAAGTGTGTCAGCAAGAGTTCCATCAAAAAAACAGCTAGGAAAAGCAGAAGCTGCTCTAGATACTTCAATCAGAAAACAGGTAATTCTTAGAAAAATGGCTCAGAGGCAACTATAAAATCTCCTATCTAGAGAAGGCCACTTCCTGCTGCTGCCAGAGGAAGGGCAAACATGGCGCTGACTTCTCTCACCTTGCAGACCTGATACAAATGCATCTCTTGGCAGAATCTCAGAACATGGCTGTCAGGGATTCTGGGAATGTAATTGCTAAGTGTCCTGCTATCTCCATACAAGGGAGAAGGAAAACAAAGCAGGGGGGAAGTGATGCTAAATTGCCAACCCATAATATGTAGGCAGGAGACAGGACTGAGGCAACTTCTCTCCCGGTGCTAACGTTCAAATAGATCTAAGCTGTGATTTAACAACTCATTTTACAATTACGGAGGTGAATAATAGTTATAATCTACCCTCAATTATCCATTTAGGGAATTTTGTTCTTTGACCCTCCAATTTTTATTTCCTTGGCCACTTGGATAGGAAATTTAAATCTCCTAAATACTTTCTAAATACTAATTTCAATGATCTAACAGATAAAAACTATAAATTCCCATATACCTGCATCTACATTACTACACATCTATTGAGAATGTACTAGGTGCAAGGTATGTGCTGGAAGTCACTCTTTCAGATGCAAAGATGGCGCCTGCCTTTCAAGTGTTCACAATTAGTGGGAAGCAAAAGAAAAACATAATCAATATAACTCAAGGCAGATTGTGTGCAACTAACAAGGGGCAGAGGAAGAGTTAGAGCAGGAGAGATTCTTATGAAGTAATAATGAGGAACTGAAGAAAGCCATGGGGAACAAATGCTTTTGAGGTGTAAGTACTCTGACAGATGGAATTGGAGACTTGCTAACGTTAAACTAGCAACAGATACCACAAACTCAGATGCCCAGAGGAGCCAGCAGTAATGGAAATGAAGCAGCCCATGTGGAGGCTGTGGCCAGAAAACGCACGCACGAGACACCTAAAGGAGGAGTCCCTGGTGAGAACGTCAGCCCAGCGTTATCAGAGTTTTCAATTGTACAACTGAAGTGAAAACTCATATTCTAAAGTAAAACTCCAATTTTAAAATGTTAACAGCTAACTAAAACAAAAATAAAAAATCTAAAGCCTTGTGCAAGTCAAATATAACACATCTACAGCCTATCTATGGCCCTATGGCTATCCATTTTGCAACTTCTGGTCAGATGCCCTCTACAACCCCATCCAAGGAATTCTTGTTTCAATCATGAACTTCATTCTCATTGAAAAACATATGTTCATCTTTGAAAATTACTCACATTAAGCATTACCTCCGAAATTTTTCTTCCTATAAATTGTGTATCTTTAATTTTCTTCACAAATCATTGTAGAGCTCTTAAGACTTTCATTTGCAAGGGTCCTAGAGCAACGTGTAGAAGTGACAAGAAAGGGAAAACAGAAAGAAGATAATTAGAAATGCAGATACTATAGACATTTACCAGTGTAACTAATATTTATCAATCTCTGAGGATAAAAGACTTGTGATTTTATTTTCACTAGCTAGCTAGTGTTAGTTAGCTAACTAAATAACTAACTCACTCACTCATTGAGACCCCCATGGACTGTAGCCGACCAGGTTCCTCTGTCCGTGGGATTCTCCAGGCCAGAATACTGGAGTAGGTTGCCATGCCCTCCTCCAGGGGATCTTCCTGACCACAGATCAAATCCACGTCTCTTATGTCTCCTTCATTGGCAGGCGGATTCTTTACCACTTGTGCCACCTGGGAAACCCCTTAGTAGAGGTATAATCTGCTAATATACCCAATGAATACAGTTGTTTAAAATCCAGCCTACTGTAATATATAAAATATCCCTGTATATTTGTGGATATTCTTTATTTTTCTCAAAATTGATTATCAACTAATTTTCCCCCCAAACTGTGTGTTCACACCATCATACATAACAGGAAAAATGGTAGTAGTAACAGGGTACATGTCAGAAGTAAAATAGGGACTTCCCCCATGACACAGTGGGTAAAATCCGCCTACCAATGCAGGGGAAATGGGTTCAACCCCTGGTCTGGAAGAATTTCACATGCTGCGGAGCAACTAAGCCCGTGGGCCACGACTACTGAGACTGCGCTCTGGAGCCCACAAGCCACAACTACCGAGGCCATGTGCCAGAACTACTGAAGCCCACATACCTAGAGCCTGTGCTCCACAAGAGAAGCAACCAGAAAGAGAAGACTGCGTACCACAAAGAAGAGTAGCCCGTTTGCAGCAACTAAAGAAAGCTGGTGCAAAGCAATGAAGACCCAGCACAGCCAAAAATAAATAAATAAAGGAAGTAAAATAAATGCCTAAAAAGTAGCCTTGGTGCTGTCTTGCTTTGCAAGCAGTTTTAAACTGAGTTGAATGCTGTGCCAGTGAAAAAGAGAAAAAAATTGGCAAGAAATTAAACAAAAGCAGTAAATAATATCACAAGCCATTAAAGTTTCTACTTTCAATCAAACAGGCCAATGTTAATATTGAAATATCCATGTTACTACTTCTGATTCACATGTCTTCTTTGTGTGATCTGCCACACACAGGGGAAATTGCCTTTATCTGAGTTTCAAGGTGGGATGGAACTCCTCAGGAGAACCTCTTTTAATATTGTCATTACGCATTCAGAAAACATTTCAAACTAGAAACTTGGATAGATATTTGAATTGAGCTTTTTCCAACAGTGGTGCTTTTTCAATAACACAGTAGAGTACCTAATGGAACATAATGAAAAAGATCAACAATAAAATCACCAATTTCAGAAAAAGAAAAAAACCACCTGACAATGTTCTCTTTTCTTATGAGTTACCGCTTCACAGAACAAGCACTATAGAGTGTAGGTAAGCATACATACTTCCAGCTTCAGAGCAAAGAATAAAAATCTAAAAAGGTAAAAATGAAAATGTGTGCTGTTCTGCTGCAATGTGGCTGAGAGTTATAAAGGTCCTATGAACAATATTGAGTTTGTGATGGCACAATCACATCACAAAAGATTTACCTTCACTCTGCAAACTCAATATAGGCAATAACAGTCTATTACAAGCAGAGCAATACAACATCAAAGGAATGTTTAAAAGAACCAGACAGAACCTTTAAATCAACACAATCGAGTTATCTTCCCCCAAAGGAAGTACCATGGGAGAGTGCATAGCATGGTTTTTCAAGAGGTATTACTAATTTACTATAAGTTATATTTAATACACTTTTAAAATGTGGTTTGTAATCTTTCTCCACTTTTTAGAACACAGAACAATAAATTAAAAAAGAAACAGTCCCCAAAGAGCAAGAGACTTGGAGGAAAAAAATGATAATAATTTTATTCTTTGGGTTTAGCATTTCAAATAATTTTTCCACAGCTGAAAAGGTTGTATTGGATCTTTTCTTTCTCAATTTCAATAAGATTCTTTAACAATGGATCTAGAGGAATAATAGTAAACTTTTACAACTTATATTTATAAAATTAATTAATATTCAAATTCTGTTAAAATAGCAACATTCATCATAACATTTTCAAAAATAATAAGACATTCTCTTTAACACCATCAATAAAGAAGTAAGCAATTGTATTTTGCCTTATGACTGAGATGAATATTAGAGAGGCTGTGTTTCTTATCCAAGTCATGTCAAAAATGGTAGTAGAATTTATTGTAAAGTAGCACTGTTCATTGTCAGTTCTTAGGTATTTTCTCAGCATTTTACTATTTCCAATGCATTTCTTAATTTATGTAAGTGTGTTTCTTGTAATATTAAAAAGTATTGATATGAAATATTACTTTTCTATGCATAAAAAGATTTTACTTTTCTACAAGCATAGCACAGGTTTTGTTGTTATAAATTTTAGTCTAAATCCATATATTCATGTTTCCCATAAAGATAAAGGGAATACTTGAGTATTACCAAAGTTTCTCATCATCTATTAACACCTGATATTTGCACACATAAAGTCATAAACTTCTATACGATGCTAACAGAACTGTTTCTCCAATTCTTTCAAAAGTTTTTTGCCTTTTGTTTAATATTTTTGTTTTGGCTTAAGTTATCCTGGTTCATACCAGAGACATATATGTAAAAAGGCTTTAAATTCGAGATAATTTGTATCTATAATGGCTTTTCAGTAAGTGAATTTTTAGTACTAAAAACACACCCACAGCAGGTGCACGAAACTGCCTGTAACACATGGCATATGGGAACGTACAAGGGTTTGTCCCTTTTGATATAGAATGGTTTTATTGGCATCATACTGTATGAGTTTATAATAAATCAGATAGTATATGGATTTACACTTAAGTGTCTGGTGTTTGAAAATATTTAATTCATGTTTATAACGCTTTTAATTTTATAACCAGCTTCCTAAATTTTTCAATTGAGCTTTATGTCAAAACCATTTCATTTGAAATTGCCTATTACCAGATAATCTTTTTCAGATATTTGAGTTGTATTGCTGTTTTTCTTTTTTGAAGCATGTTCTTTTTTAAAGTCCATTCAACTTTTTCATACTAAGATTGTGAATTTAGATGCAAAATTCTGAGCCATACTTGTCACAGTCTTGCCTGGGTAGTAGCAAGTAATTTCATCAGTTATTACATACCTTTGGTGAGTCTTTTTTGGAAAGGTTTTTTTTTTTTTTTTGAGTTCCATTATTTGAAACAATGGCTGTGAATGTAATAGAATTTTCATATTTTATATTGATGTGATTGGGATAAGTGTTCCCAACATGTGTTGGTAGGTTTAGCGTGTTAGCTTGTTTAATTATCAGACCTGCTCCATTCAACTCATAACTAGGAATTCACATTTTCTCCCATCCATTCAACCAATTCTCTCACTAAGATCCAATGTCCAACAAGAAGCTTCATGTCATATGCAGTTCCTATGCCGTAAAAACAACCACACTGATATTTGTTCACTGTCTGACGTAAGCACAGTGGTTAAAAGAATACATACTCTGGAGTCAAACCTGACTTTGAAATTCTGCTCAACTACTTAATAGCTATGTGACTGTGCTCGTTTCTCTTCTATAATCAGAGATAACAATGATAATTATAGGTTTCTATAATGATTAATCAGTTTTTGTTTACAAAATGCCTAACATTATAGCATATACTAATAGTATGCCCTCATGAGATGTTAGCTATTCTTATTGAAAAAGTATGTTCAGAAAAGCTCTGACACCTTTCAATTCATGTTATGAGTCTCATAAAGTTTACCCAACCATGGAGCCTACTGGCTGTGATAAAACAAAATAAGAATGTTGACTCTTGTGCAGAGATTATAGAACCAACACCTGTTGCCTAACAGTAGTGGGACTCATACCAAATATCAATGAATGAGTAACCACCCTAAACAGCTATCACAGTCATAAGGCAGTTGGTTCTAGTCTAGACCTGTTTAAGAATTGAACCAAGTCACCTGCTGACTATAACAGCCATTCAGAAAAGTGATATAAAATTTAATGTTAGTGATTATCTCTTATGATATAACATCATGTATATATTGCCTTCCAAGTCTTGCTTAAAGGACATTTTAGAATTGATACTTGTGAGTATTTCAGTAATAGGATTGAAGCACCATCCATTTTTTCTAAATCATGGCCTATAAAAAAACTGCAATTCAATGACATTTAACTCATCAGCATTTTTAATTAAGGTAGAGAGGAGAATATGACTATTGTCAGAAACAGACAATTCATAGATGTTGCCTATAGAAACTTTCTAAAAATAGACCATATTTTTTACCAGTGAAGCATGAAATTAAAATTTACAACAAATGTTTTATTAAAGTTTATTAATTTTTTTCCAACATTGGTTATTAATTGACCAGCTTTATGCTTGGATTTTATCTGGGACCATTTCTTTTGCTGGACTGGTGTGTCCCTTTTTGTCCTTAGCTACTTTCTATAAAGTAGCAAAAGTAGCTCATCCTTTCACTATTCCTTGCTTGACTGCCAAAACTATGCTGGAAAATATTCTTCTTTCCTTCCTAAGACAATTCTGTGAGTGACACTGAAATAGTTAAAGTTAACACTATTTTTCTAGGTACATTCATAGTTCATTTAATATATATTCATTTCTTTTCATTTGTGATTATACATATTTATTTGAGCTTACTCTGTGTCTACTATTTTCCTTTGAATTCCCTCTAGGCAGAATTTATATTTTCTACTTTTTTCTCCAATTTCCTCTGTACTTGGTACAGTGCTCTTCAAAAGCACTTAACTATGGCATATAGTATGTACACAAGAACATCACAAAGGATAGGTTTGTTTAGGATCCATTCAAAGATCAAGATGTCTTTAATGATCTGAATGGTTCAAAGTCTTACATTTTATTATTTTTAAAATTTTAAGAAGCATCAAAATCTTTAAAGAACTGATGTGACTGGCATATTTTCAGATATTGCACAGCAAATATGAATAAGTAAATCAATTAATGAATGCATGAGGAAAGATAGGAGAGTTCCAGGGGTCTTTACATAAATCACAGCCAATTAATGCAAACTAAGAATTTCTAGTCATTAGAAGTGTTCTTTGTGGTCTTTTCAAATACAAAACAAAATGTAAGTATTGTATTACTTTATACCTCAATGGTAATTAATAGGCAGGGTGAGGTTCCCATGTATACCTAGTCTAGTTATTAAAGAGGACTTACTAAGTTTTTCAAATTAAAAACCTTTGATATCTTAATCATATTTCTTCTAAAACTTATGCAATTTTGAGTTATTTCTTAGATATGTATTTCTCATTAATGGTTAATGCAACTATACAGCTTTTAGTTAAGATTATCCTTGATTCGTGGGCTAAATTGAGAAGGTTTGCCAAATAAATCCTAATAGGAATAAAAGGCCAAGCACATGTCACCTCATCTTTGAGACCCTTTTTATGATATAGTATATTATGTGCCCTGATTTTCTTTCCCCACCCAGTGGCATATAGTCCATTGGATAACCCAACTATTGATTATGGAAACAGAAAACCTGTCCCCATAGTAGAAGGCTAAATAATTGTATGGGAGGGTGATTATGGGTATGAATATTCAGTTATGGTTTTATGAATGTATGTCTGTGGTATTTTAATTTAAATCATCAACTTTGCATTATGATTGTAGAGCAAGTTTTTCTTTGTTCTTTGTACAACCATGCTACAGTGTCTATAAAATAACATAAAATCAATGTCTATGTGGTTTTAATAATTCAAGGTGGCATTTATAATTTTGTTGCAATATGAATTAGTATGAGCTTATTGAAATAGTCAGTAGTATTAACACAATTCAAGGCATTGCCATAACTCTGGTATAGAAATTCTGGTTTATTACTCGAGATTGAAATTTAAAATTTAAAATTTATTTTAAAATTTTATTTTATTTATTTTAAAATTTTATTTTATTTATTTATTTTATTTAAAATTAAAAAACTTTATTTAAAATTCTCCTTAATAAAGCCTTCAAGTTGAATATAAGCCAATTACCCTGAGGAAGCCACTGATAAATCCTTTCAAAGAAAATCGACTACTGAAGCAGGCTTTTTGAGAATCAAATTAAGAAATTTGGCCAGAAAAAAAGGCACTGTGTATTTAAAAGTCAAACTGGACCTACGGAGTTGGTGAAATAACACTGAAAGGACCCTGTTTACCCTCTGTGCATTTGCAACACTATAGGATGGGCTCCAGGAATCCTGCCTTGCTGATACACCACTCCTGTGACCCATACAAGGCAGAGAGGCCTGTGACCGGGGTGTCATCATTTCTAAATGTGGTCATGTTTCTGTATGCTAACCATTAATGGGTACTACCATAAAACAAATCAATAAGTTCACAATATTATTTGAAAACCAAGCTTCCTGGTACTGGTTATACCATAGCAATAAAATAAACCTAGGATGTTAGAGCTGAATGGGCTTCCCTGGTAGCTCAGCTGGTAAAGAATCTGCCTGCAATGCAGGAAATCCCAGTTCAATTCCTGGGGTTGGGAAGATCCTCTGCAGAAGGGACAGGGTACCCACTCCAGTATTCTTGGGCTTCCCTGGTGGTTCAGATGGTAAAGAATCTGCTTGCTGGTTTGCTGGAAGATTTCTGATTACAGTTTCGATTTCCGTGCTTGTGATGGGTCTGTTAAGATCTTCTATTTCTTCCTGGTTCAGTTTTGGAAAGTTATACTTTTCTAAGAATTTGTCCATTTCTTCCAAGTTGTCCATTTTATTGGCATAGAGCTGCTGGTAGTAGTCTCTTATGATCCTTTGTATTTCAGAGTTGTCTGTTGTGATCTCTCCATTTTCATTTCTAATTTTCATTTCACTGTTGTGATCTCTCCATTTTCATCTCTAATTTTGTTGATTTGGTTCTTCTCCCTTTGTTTCTTGATGAGTCTGGCTAACGGCTTGTCAATTTTATTTACCTTTTCAAAAAATCAACTTTTAGCTTTGTTGATTTTTGTTATGGTCTCTTTTGTTTCTTTTGCATTTATTTCTGTCCTAATTTTTAAGATTTCTTTCCTTCTACTAACCCTGGGGTTCTTCATTTCTTCCTTCTCTAGTTGCTTTAGGTGTACAGTTAGGTTATTTATTTGACTTTTTTCTTGTTTCTTGAGGTAAGCCTGCATTGCTATGAACCTTCCCCTTAGCACTGCTTTTACAGTGTCCCATAGGTTTTGGGTTGTTGTGTTTTCATTTTCATTCATTTCTATGCATATTTTGATTTCTTTTTTGATTTCTTCTATGATTTGTTCATTATTCAGAAGCATGTTATTTAGCCTCCATATGTTGGAATTTTTAATAGTTTTTTTCCTGTAATTGAGATCTAATCTTACTGCATTGTGGTCAGAAAAGATGACTGGAATGATTTCAATTTTTTTGAATTTACCAAGGCTAGATTTATGGCCCAGGATGTGATCTATTGTGGAGAAGGTTCCATGTGCACTTGAGAAAAAGGTGAAAGTGTTGGCCACAGCAATCAGAGCAGAAAAAGAAATAAAGAATCCAGATAGGAAAAGAAGAAGTAAAACTCTCACTGTTTGCAGACGACATGACCCTCTACATAGAAAACCCTAAAGACTCTACCAGAAAATTACTAGAGCTAATCAATGAATACAGTAATATTGCAGGATATAAAATTAACACACAGAAATCCCTTGCATTCCTATACACTAACAATGAGAAAACAGAAAGAGAAATTAAGGAAACAATACCATTCACCATTGCAACAAAAAGAATAAAATACTTAGAAGTATATCTACCTAAAGAAATGAAAGACCTATATATATAAAACTATAAAACACTGATGAAAGAAATCAAAGAGGACACAAATAGATGGAGAAATATACCGTGTTCACGGATTGGAAGAATCAATACTGTGAAAATGAGTATACTATCCAAAGCAATCTATAGATTCAATGTAATCCCTATCAAGCTACCAACAGTATTTTTCACAGAACTAGAACAAATAATTTCACATTTTGTATGGAAATACAAAAAACCTCGAATAGCCAAAGTAATCTTAAGAAAGAAGAATGGAACTGGAGGAATCAACCTGCCTGACTTCAGGCTCTACTACAAAGCCACAGTCATCAAGACAGTATGGTACTGGCACAAAGACAGAAATATAGATCAATGGAACAGAATTGAAAACCCAGAGATAAATCCACGTACCTATGGACACCTTATCTTTGACAAAGGAGGCAAGAATATACAATGGAAAAAAGACAACCTCTTTAACAAGTGGTCCTGGGAAAACTGGTCAACCACTTGTAAAAGAATGATACTAGAACACCTTCTAACACCATACACAAAAATAAACTCAAAATGGACTAAAGATCTAAATGTAAGACCAGAAACTATAAAACTCCTAGAGGAGAACATAAGCAAAACACTGTCCGACATAAATCACAGCAGGATCTTCTATGACCCACCTCCCAGAATATTGGAAATAAAAGCAAAAATAAACAAATGGGACCTAATGAAACTTAAAAGCCTTTGCACAACAAAGGAAACTGTAAGCAAGGTGAAAAGACAGCCCTCAGAATGGGAGAAAATAATAGCAAACGAAGCAACAGACAAAGGATTAATCTCAAAAATATACAAGCAGCTCCTGCAGCTCAATTCCAGAAAAATAAATGACCCAATCAAAAAATGGGCCAAAAAACTAAACAGACATTTCTCCAAAGAAGACATACAGATGGCTAACAAACACATGAAAAGATGCTCAACATCACTCATTATCAGAGAAATGCAAATCAAAACCACAATGAGGTACCATTACACACCAGTCAGAATGGCTGCTATCCAAAAGTCTACAAGCAATAAATGCTGGAGAGGGTGTGGAGAAAAGGGAACCCTCTTACACTGTTGGTGGGAATGCAAACTAGTACAGCCACTATGGAGAACAGTGTGGAGATTTCTTAAAAAACTGGAATTAGAACTGCCATATGACCCAGCAATCCCACTCCTGGGCATACACACCGAGGAAACTAGATCTGAAAGAGACACGTGCACCCCAATGTTCATCGCAGCACTGTTTATAATAGCCAGGACATGGAAGCAACCTAGATGCCCATCAGCAGATGAATGGATAAGGAAGCTGTGGTACATATACACCATGGAATATTACTCAGCCGTCAAAAAGAATTCATTTGAATCAGTCCTAATGAGATGGATGAAACTGGAGCCCCTTATACAGAGTGAAGTAAGCCAGAAAGATAAAGAACATTACAGCATACTAACACATATATATGGAATTTAGAAAGATGGTAACGATAACCCTATATGCAAAACAGAAAAAGAGACACAGAAATACAGAACAGACTTTTGAACTCTGTGGGAGAATGTGAGGGTGGGATATTTCAAAAGAACAGCATGTATACTATCTATGGTGAAACAGATCACCAGCCCAGGTGGGATGCATGAGACAAGTGTTCACGGCTGGTGCATTGGGAAGACCCAGAGGGATGGGATGGGGAGGGAGGCGGGAGGGGGGATTGGGATGGGGAACACATGTAAATCCATGGCTGACTCATGTCAATGTATGGCAAAAACCACTACAATATTGTAATTAGCCTCCAACTAATAAAAATAAATGGGAAAAAAAAAAAAGAATCTGCCTGCAACATGAGAGACCTGCGTTTGATCCCTGGGTCAGGAAGATCCCCTAGAGGAGGGCATGACAACCAATTCCAGTATTCTTGCCTGCAGAATCTCCAAGGGCAGAGGAGCCTGGCAGACTACAGTTCATGTGGTTGCAAAGAGTCAGACACAACTGAGCGACTAAGCACAGCACACACAGCACAGAGCTGAATACTTCCTCTTATATTGCTTTATGAAGTTCTAAACAAAACAAGCAAAAAGCATTCTAGATAAGGTGTACATTTATTTGTTTCAATATTTTTAAATTTAAGCTTTATGTCTTTTCTGAACATGCAGAATTCAACTTGAAATGATTTAATGATATCACAGCTCAACTAAGTAAAATCTCAAGATATTTTTCATCTTATGAGTCTGTTAAAAATAGCCCTGTATCCTGTAATATGGAAAAGGATATGAAAAATATTTGTGTATATATACATGCATATGTGTGTGTATGTGTATATATATATATATATATATATGTATGTATATATCTCTCAATCACTTTGCTGTACACTAGAAACTAATACAGTGTTGTAAGTCAACTATACTTAAAACAAAATATCCCTCTTGGTACACCCAGTACCTAGATCTTGGTCTCTAATACCATTCTGCACCAAAAGGAATCAAGACTTCTTAGAGAAATGGCTGAGTTCAGAGCTGGCACAGGATATACAAGATGAGCTAGAACATCTTGTTAGGCCAGAGGTAAGGAAGTGCTAAAAATAAATAAATAATGGAGTACATTACAAAGACTAGGGAGATTGCTTGAAGGTACTCCACTGGTCAAACCAAGAACAACTTGAACACAAAATAATTAAGTACACTAATGAATTATAAGCAAGTCAAAAATTTGAAATCAAGATTCATATCAATTATAAACAGATAAATAAGCAAAGACGGGAGAAGGGAGTATGCTAGATTACATTAAAATGTTAAATGCCAACTGGCAAATAAGAAGGGAGTGCAAGAGATAGAAAATCAGCATTATGTAATCATCACAGTAAAGACTAGATCAGGCAAGAATCATCAATGAACAATATATATGGGGAGAAATTATGATGAATGGCATGTTATTTGCACTGTCTTTAAGGGTCTTTGGAGAATTGCATGGCAAACCACTCCAGTATTCTTGCCTGGAGATTCCTTTGGACAGAGGAGCCTGGGGGGCTGCAGTCCATGAGGTTGCAAAGCATCTGACACAACTAAAGTGACTTAGCATGCATGCACAAAGGGTCTTAGCATAGATCGCTTATTAGTTCCAATGGGAAAATGACAATTATACAGTGGGGAAATTAGACAATACATTGATTGGGTTATGAAAATTAACATCACCAATGAGGAGTGTATAGGCATCACATGCCTTCAGATGAGGTACCCTGAGAAAGCCATAATGTCACCCAGGTAGCATTCTGGCAAAGAGACTTAGAAAATATAAGCAGCATAAGTTAATATTAGATAAATTCCAAATGAGGAACACTTTTTAAAAATAAAAGCTTTTTTTTTTTACGGGAGATTGTAGTCTTCAAAATGTCAATAGCATAAAATCACAAAGTAAGGTAATGGAAATATTCTGGATTTTAAAAGACTACAGAGACTGCAAATCAAAACTACAGTGAAATACCACCTCACACCAGTCAGAATGGCCATCATCAAAAAAATTTTACAAACAATAAATGCTGGAAAGGATGTGGAGAAAACGGAACCCTCCTACACTGTTGGTGGGAAGGTAAATTGGTATGGCCAATATGGAGAAAAATATAGAGTTTTCTGAAAAAAACTAAAAACAGAGCTACCATCTGATCCAGCAATCCCATTTCTGGGTATATATACAAAGAAAAACAAGGTTCAAGAGGATATATGCACCCCAATGTTCACTGCAGTGTTGTCTACAATAGCCAAGATGTGGAAGCAAACTAAATGTTCACTGACAGATGAATGGATTAAGATGTGGTACATATATACAATGGAATATTACTAGGCCATTAAAAAGAATGAAATAATACCCTTTGTTTAACAACATGGATGGACCCGGAGATTATCATATAAAGTGAAGTAAGTCAGAGAAAGACAAATATCATATTATACTGCTTATATGTGGAATCTAAGAAAATGATACAAATGAACTTATTTATAAAGCACAAATGGACCCAGAGAACAAACATGGTTACCAGGGAGGTCAGGGCAGGGGTGGATAGATTGGGAGTTTGGGACTGACATATACATGCTGCTATATTTTAAATAGATAACCAACAAAGACCTATTGTATAGCACAGGGAATGCTGCTCAATATTTTGCAATAACCTAATTGGTTTTACAGAATATCCTTTAAAATTCAAAAGAATTTGAAAAAGAATAGATATATATATCTGTGTAACTGAGTCACTTTGCTATTCACCTGACACTGGCACAACATGGTTAATTAACTATGTTCTAACATAAGTTAAAAAAAAAGATTATAGAAATGTTCTAGATTTTAAAAGACTACAAAGACATGAGAACTAAACATAATACCACATCCTAGAGGGGACCCTCAACTGTAGAGGGAAAAGGTATTGTATTCTAATTTCAGTTCCTAATACTGAAATTGAAGAATGGTATATATGATAAAGGTATTCTTTCAGTCTTAAATTTACTGAAGTTGTCAACTGAACTGTGACTATGTAAGATAATGTGTCTATTCTTAAGAAATATCCACAGAAGTATAAGCAATAAAGGACCATGATATATATATATGTGTATATATATATATATATATATAAAACTCACCCTGTGGTTCAGAATTTATGTGTGTACAGCTGGATTTAGAAAAGGCAGAGGAACCAGAGATCAAATTGCCAACATCCATTGGATCATAGAAAAAGCAAGAGAATTCCAGAAAAACATCTATTGCTTTATTGACTATGCCAAAGCCCTTGATTGTGTGGATCATAACAAACTGTAGAAAATTCTTAAAGACATGGGAATACTAGACCATCTTACCTGTCTCCTGAGAAATCTGTATGCAGGTCAAGGAGCAGCAGTTAGAACCAGACATGGAACAGACTGGTTCCAAATTGGGAAAGGAGTACATCAAAGTTGCATATTGTCACACTGCTTATTTAACTTATATGCAGAGTACATCAGACGAAATACTGGGCAAGATGAAGCACAAGCTGGAATCAAGATTGCTGGGAGAAATACCAATAACCTCTTTAGGCAGATGACACCACTCTTATGGCAGAAAGTGAAGAGGAATTAAAGAGCCTCCTGATGAAAGTGAAAGAGAAGAGTGAAAAAGGTTTAAAACTCAACATTCAAAAAACTAAGATCATGGCATTTGGTCCCATCACTTCATGGCAATAGATGGAGAAACAATGGAAACAGTGACAGAGTTTATTTTCTTGAGCTCCAAAGTCACTGCAGATGGTGACTGCAGCCATGAAATTAAAAGACACTTGCTCCTTGCAAGAAAAGCTATTGGCCAACCTAGACAGCATATTAGAAAGCAAAGACATTACTTTATCGACAAAAGTCCATCTAGTCAAAGCTATGGTTTTTTCCAGTAGTCATGTATGGATGTGAGAGTTGGACTATAAAGAAAGCTGAGTGCCAATGAATTGATGCTTTTGAACTGTGGTGTTGGAGAAGACTGTTGAGAGTCCCTTGGACTGCAAAGGGATCCAACCAGTCCATCCTAAAGGAGATCAGTCCTGAATATTCTTTGGAAGGACTGATGTTAAAGCTGAAGCTCCAATACTTTGGCCATCTGATGAGAAGAACTGACTCACTGGAAAAGACCTTGATGCTGGGAAAGATTGAAGGCAGGAGGAGAAGGGGATGACAGAGGATGATGTGGTTGGATGGCATCACCGACTCAATGGACATGAGTTTGAGCAAGTTTCAGGAATTGGTGATAAACAGAGAACCCTGGCGTGCTGCAGTCCATGGGGTCACAAAGAGTAGGACATGACTGAGTGACTGTACTGAACATGCAGAAACAGGCTGAGAGAGAACTTGAACTAGTGATTAATCAAATGAGGTCAAATAACTGTAATAAATGTATCTTTGAAACAAAGTATCAGGATGTTATTTGAACTATACTTTTTCTTGAATCTTTTGAAAGATTGAAATTATTTCCAAATAGAAAGTTAAAAATAAGAAACCAGCTCTGCTGCATATACAAGAAGAAAAAACTGCTGTTTCCCACTGGCAAATTTATTTCAGCATGTAATGAAGTATGCTTAAAGCTATTATGCAGAAAACTAGGAATTATTGTGTGCCCACATCACAGGTGAACTTGATTCTGATTAATGTAGTAGGCAGCCTTGGTAGTTAACTAAACTGCTTTCAAATCAAAGGCAGTGTAGTGCAGGTCATAGGATTGGGTTAACTGTAAAAAGCCTTGTTCTTAAGTCCCTGGGTGATACCTGACACACTCAAGCACTAACTCTGTAGGCTTGGGTACAGAAGATAAGCAAAAAGTCACACAGTGGTTCCTTTGCATTTGTCCCAGCAGCCAAGTTTAAAAGGACAAACAGGCTGTCCTGCAAGGAAGGTTAGATGCTTAAATGTCAGAGAAGCCTTGTTAGGACCTATCTGTATGCACAGAAACTATCATGTGTTCCGAAAAGAAGAGAGTACATTTCATGAAGGGAAATGAGAATAAAAGACTGTATCCTGTTTTACCGTTCCCAGAAGACCCAGAAAAAAATCTCTTAACAATTTAGATGTTGTCAACTTTACTGACCTATGTATTGTGTCAGTCTCAAAACCAAGGGAAAACATACAAAATATTTACATATTTCTCATCCGAGGGCACAAAAGGGAAGCCAAACGGCATTAGTCTTCACTTTTAAAGGTGGCATCTACTTTCAAATATATTTCAGAACATCATTAAGACGTAAATCATGACTGATTCTTTGCCTTGTTCGCTCTCCACTACAGGCTCTTCTTATGAAAGGCTAGTGAAAGATTTGTTCCTTTCAAAAACACATTAGCTAAATAAAGCCTTCTCTTGTTTTTGCTTGCTGGGAGATAATTTTTTATTTTTCTTTTTAGTTCATCTTCTTAAAGTTTATTTCCTATACAAATGGAATTATTTAGCTGAAATTACTTGTAAAATAAATTATTTATTATAAGTGACAAATAGTTGATTTTTAGTCCTTTTCTCAATAAATTGAGATTCTTTGGATGAGATTGATAAGCTGTTCAACTCAGGGGGAATTTAACAGGGAGAAGTTTTAAATAACTGGGAGTTGAAGTTGTCAGAAAGGGGGATGAGGAATACTGACACTGCAAGGAGGGAGTTCTCTGATTGGCTTGGGCTGGATGGCTCAGCACTGCAATCTTAGGTACCCCTCTGTACCAATTCTGTATCAGTTTTGAAGTATTTCTCACTTTATAAAGCTCTTTGTTCAAAACAGAAGCCTTCTTTCTGTGTGTCATCTTCTGTTCTTTTATTTTATTAATGAGCGAGAAGATGGCAGTTTGGTTAATTCAAGAAGCAAATACAAATGGGAAGAAAAGTTAGGGTCTTAAATTACAATCCTCTGTGTTAAAAATGGGCTTCCCTGGTGGCTCAGATGGTAAAGAATCTGCCTCCAATGTGGAAGACCCAGGTTCAATGCTTGGGTTAGGAAGATCCTTTAGAGAAGGAATGCAACCCACTCCAGTATTCTTGCCTGGAAAATCCCATGGACAGAGGAGCCTGGCGGGCTACTGTCCATAGGGTCGCAAAGAGTTGGACACAACTGAGCAATTAATGCTTCCCTGTGGCTCAGCTGGTAAAGAATCCGCCTGCAGTGCTGGAGACTGGCTTCGATCCCTGAGTTGGGAAGATCCCCTAGAGAAGGGAAAGGCTACCCCCACTCCAGTATTCTGGCCTGGAGAATTTCATGGACTGTACAGTCCATAGCGTTGCAAAGAGTTGGGCACGACTGAGCGACTTTCACCAAAGACTAAAAGAGCAACTAACAACTATTAAAAATAGGTGGGGAGATTTTACCCTAGGGCAAGTCATTACATTTCTTTAGCTTTGTTTATTCTTATTTAAAACTTGTGAAACAGAAGGAATTAAATTGGTGAAAGAGATTAAAACTATTTACATGAGTTTCATTTAAATAGTAAGCACATCCTAAGGAATAAGATGGATCCCTGAGTCAGAACTCCCACCTCTGTTTCCCTGAGTGAGTTACTTTTCATTAAGTCCCAGTTTCTTAGTTTGTAAAGTGGCAATAAAACAAGTACTTGTCTCATAACCTTCTCAGAAGACTAATTGAGATAATTAACAGGGCCTGATAAATAGTAAGTGAAAACAGATACTAGTTATTGGTGTTTTCACTACAATTAAGAGCATTTTGTTGACCCTACAAAAGTCATGGCATTGGATCTGCTCACAACACTTGAACTGTCTTTTCAAGACCCCTTGTCCAATCACTGTGTCCTTATTTTTCCAAGGTGTGATTCTAGAGTCACTAATACCTTTGAGGATTATAAATATACATGTCTGTTTCTTCCTACTGGGATAACAAACTCCTTCAGTGCAGAGATGATGTTTATCTTGACTCTGCACCTTAGAACAAAGCCCAGCCTGCACTCAACTCAGAACCTGTTAACATTTATTAGGCACTAACCAGTGCTTTTTTTTTCTTGTATAGTTCTTCTGTGTATTCTTGCCACCTCTTTTTAGTATCTTCTGCTTCTGTTAGGTCCATACCATTTCTGTCCTTTATTGAACCCATCTTTGCATGAAATGTTCCCTTGGTATCTCTAATTTTCTTGAAGAGATCTCTAATCTTTCCCATTCTATTGTTTTCCTCTATTTCTTTGCGTTGATCATTGAGGAAGCCTTTCTAAGCTCTCCTTGCTGTTCTTTGGAACGCTGCATTCAAATGGATATATCTTTCCTTTGCTCCTTTGCCTTTAGCTTCTCTTCTTTTCTCAGCTCTCATCATGCAAAATGCCGGGCTGGATGATGCACAAGCTGGAATCAAGGTTGCCGGGAGAATTATCAGTAACCTCAGATAATGCAGATGACACCACCCTTATGGCAGAAAGCAAAGAAGAACTAAAGAGTCTCTTGATGAAACTGAAAGAGGAGAGTGAAAAAGTTGGCTTAAAACTTAACATTCAAAAAACTAAGATTATGGCATTTGGTCCCATCACTTCACGGCAAATAGATGGGGAAACAATGGAAATAGTAAGAGATTTTATTTTGGGGGGCTCCAAAATCACTGCAGATGGTGACTGCAGCCATGAAATTAAAAGACACTTGCTCCTTGGAAGAAAAGCTATGACCAACCTAGACAGCATATTAAAAAGCAGAGACATTACTTTACCAACAAAGGTCCATCTAGTCAAAGCTGTGGTTTTGCCAATAGTTATGTATGGATGTGAGAGTTGGACTATAAAGAAAGCTGAGCACCGAAGAATTGATGCTTTTGAAGTGTGGTGTTGGAGAAGACTGTTGAGAGTACCTTGGACTGCAAAGAGATCCAACCTGTCAATCATAGAGGAAATCAGTCGTGAATATTCATTGGAAGGACTGATTCTAAAGCTGAAACTCCAATACTTTGTCCACGTGATGTAAAGAACCAACTCATTGGAAAAGATCCTGATGCTGGGAAAGATTGAAGGCGGGAAGAGAAGGGAATGACAGAGAATGAGATGGCTGGATGGCATCACCGACAGGATGGACATGAGTTTGAGTAGGCTCCAGGAGTTGGTGATGGACAGGGA
This sequence comes from Cervus canadensis, assembly GCF_019320065.1. Classification (NCBI taxonomy): domain Eukaryota; kingdom Metazoa; phylum Chordata; class Mammalia; order Artiodactyla; family Cervidae; genus Cervus; species Cervus canadensis. The sequence continues at coordinate 33,687,466 of NC_057404.1, forward strand.
AGCCTGGCGTGCTGCATTCAATGGGGTCGCAAAGAGTCAGACATGATTGAGCGACTGAACTGAACTGAACTGAATCAGTGCTAGGCCCTGCTGTCAGCATCTAACCTGTTATCTCAAACGTCAATATTATTTCATTCTACCTCTGGGAGGTAGAGAGTATTACAGTGCGATCTTAATTTATAGATGAGGAGACTGAGGTACTGAGAAGCTGAAAATTTGATGAAGGTCACACAGTAAAAGATGAATCTGGTGCTTTGATGCCAGCTATCTTTCCAGAGAGCCTGTATGGTTATCCATCTTGCATATTGCTTCATGGGGAATGTGCAATATGTATTAACACTTGGACATACCTCTTCTCTTCTTAAGCAAATGATAAGATCTTAGCCAAATGGTGTGACCTACTAACCATGTGAAAATAGCTGGGGCATGTCTGTACTTTGTTCTAAGTAGAATAAGACAAAAGGGTGCTCTTCCCACTGGATTAAGTAGAGTATATTTCTTAATGCTAAATGAGAAAACCAAATCCCAAGATTTTATAAAATTGAATCACTTGATTTGAGCTAACCGTCCTCAGTCCAGAGGTTCTCAAATTTTAACAAGCATCAGAATTACACAAAAGACTTGTTGATACACAGATATGGAGAGCATATGCCCAGAGTTCCTTATTCAGTATATCTGGGATAATTGAATTTCTAGTAGGTTTCTTATAATGCTGACCTGGAAATCACACTGAAAAGCACTGTCCTAGAATAGAGTTCAACTTACAGTTCTATGTAATGTGCCTTCACAATTCCTTGACTCTTTACCTGAAGTCTCATAACATTTATTTAAAAAAATTTTATGCATAATCATGCAGCCGAACATCACAGATACCGACCATGATTTCCATTTAAAAATTTTGGAAATGGCATTTCAGGGAGTGATGTCAGCATCATAGTGGACTTAGACGCTCCTGTCTCACCCATCCAATCTACTACTAGTAAAACATCCAAAACTCAACATAGGTTTCTCTGCCCAACACACCAGGACACCAGAGAGATCCACACACCTGTACATCAGAAATGGGGGTGGGGTGGTGCTGGAACACAGAGAAGAAGTGGAAATCGGGGAACAAGATAGGTGGTGCCTGTGATCCCATCACCCTCCTGTGATGGATGAGCCTGCAGCCCCAGAGAACCCAGTGACAGCAGAAACGGGCACATGTGGCTCCAGTCTCCCTGTCTCAGCATCACCTATGGCCACAGGGAACCAGGCAGCAGTGGTGGCAGGGTTCATCCCTCCGGTCACAGCAGTGCCCACACTCCAGCCCCTGCCCCTAACCTGTAGCCCATGAAGGTGACAACTCCAGACACAGCAGAGGTGCCCACAACGCTGGTTCCCCACACTATCCTTTACCACCCTCCACCACAGAAGCAGTGCCCAGGACCCAGGCAGCCCCAGATGTCACAGAGGCACCCACCATCCCAGTCGCACAGGTGGCAACATTAGCAGCAGAAAGGCACGTGCAAACTTGGAGGCACAAGCAGCAATAAGGGTGCCTGCAACCTCCAGCAGAGGTGGTGGTGGGTGGGATGTGCCAATTTTCAAATATTGCCAGAGGCCGCGCAGGTTAGGGTGGGGGTGGGGGTGCAAGCTTGAGATACAGTGCCACCTACTGGGAAAAAGAAAGGCCTCTACCTACCAATTTGCTGAACTGCTAGAATCAAAGTTTAAAAAGCTCTAAAAAAAGAAATGTGTCAGCAGAGAAAAAAACCCATGAAGCACCATGAAACCCCATGGTAACATGGTATCACAAAAATAAAATGACAATATTCCAGAAACCAAAGTTAAAGTTTCAGAATATTATGTACTAACTGATAAAGAATTCAAAATAGCTCTCATAAACTCAATGAACTACAAAAACAAAAACAAAAAAACCAGAAAGCCGGTTCAATGATATCAGGAATAAAATTACTGAACAGAATAAATACTTTGCCAAAGAAACTGAAACTAAAAAAGAACCAAATGGAAATTCTGAAACTGAAGAAGTCAATAAATGAAGTGAAGAACCCATTTTAAAAAACATTGAACATAGAGAAGACCCCATGGGAGAGAGAATTAGCATGCTAAAAGAGAAATCTAGAAATGACTCAGGTAGAATAGGAAAGAAAACTAAGTATTTTTAAAATGAAAAATTTCTACAAGAACTATCTGACTGAATTCAGAAAGGCAACACAAGGATATTTATCCTAGAAGGAAAAGAGAGGAAAGTTTATTTGAAGAAATAATGCTTGAAAAGTTTCCAAATCTGGAGAAGAAACTGGATATACAAATTCACAAAGCTAAAAGAACACCTAATTATCTCAACACAAAAAGACCTCTATGATACATTATATTAAAACTGTCAAAAGTCAACGATAAAGAAAGAATTTTAAAGGCAGCCAGAAAAAAAGGGATTTCCCAATGACTCATTAGTAAAAAATCTTCCTGCAAGGCAGGAGACGCAGGACACATGGGTTTGATCCTTGGGTCCAGAAGATCCCCTAGAGTAGGAAATGACAACCCACTCCAGTATTCTAGCCTGAAAAATCCCATGGACAGAGGAGCCTGTTGGGCTACAGTCCAAAGAGTCACAAAGAATCAAATATGACTAAGCAACTGATCATGCATGCACAGAGAAAAAAGTCAGCAGCTTACAAAGTAACCTGCTTTAGGCTATAAGCAGATTTCTCAGTAGAAACTACAGGCCAGGAGAGATTGGAATAACAAATTCAAAATATTGAAAAATGTTTTAAATTGTCAGCCAAGAATACTCTATCCAGCACAGTTATCCTTCAGAAAGGAAGGAGAAATAAAGGCCTTTCCAGAGAAACAAAAACTGAGGGAGTTCATCACCACTAGACTCACTTCACAAGAAATGTTGAAAGGAGATCTTCTACCTGAAATGAAAAGGCAAAAATACACAAAACTTTGAGAAAGGTGATAGAATCAGAAAACTGCTACTTTATATCAGAATAGGTTGTTAAACATTTAATTATAGCATAAAGTTTAAAGAGAAAAAAGTAAAAAATAACAATAGTTACTTCAATGGGGTAACAAACTTACACCATAAAAAAGTGATAACTTGAGACAACAAAAGCATAAAAGGGGAAAAGGAAAAGTATAGAACCCATATAGGCAAATGGAGAAAAGATTCTATCAGCAAAAAAAAAAAAAGACTATTTTCTCTACAAGGCCTTTTATAAAAACCGCATCGTAACCACAAAACATAAATTAGAGCAGAGACATGAAACATAAAATAAGAGGAAATTGAGAAAAACATCTTGCAAAACCACCCAAACTAAAATGGCAGACAGAAACAGAAGGGGGGAAATTTAGGGGAAAAAAAAAACATGGTAATACAGATCAACCAGAAAACAAAAGATAGAAGACAAAAGTAAGTCCTCATTTATTAATAATCATCCTAAATGTAAATGGATTGAATCCACCAATCAAAAGACAAAGAGTAGCTAGATGGAAATAAGACCCAAATATATGCTGCATCCAGGAGACTCATCTCAGCATTAAAGACAAACACAGGTTCAAAGAGAGAGGATGGAAGGTGAACAAACGAATGGCAGCCAGAAGCACGTGGGTGAAGCCATGCTCATCAACAAAACAGGCCTCAAGCCAAAAACCGCAGTGAGAGACAAAGACAGACATTATATAACGAGAAAAGGATCATTCACCAAGAAGACATAACATTTATTACTATATACACCACCTAACATAACAGCACCAAAATATATAAAGCAATTATTAACAGATATAAATGGAGAAACTAACAGCAGGACAATAATAGCAGGGAACTTTAACACCTTATTTGTAACAATGAAAAGATCATTCAGACCAAAAGTCAACAAGGAAACGGGGGCCTTAAATGAAACATTATACCATATAAACTTAATAGATATATACAGAACATTCTGTCCGAATCAACAGAATACACATTCTTTTCACGCACACATGGAGCATTCTTAACAACAGACCATACATTGGCACATAAAACAAGTCCCAGTAAACTTAAGAAGACTGAAATCATATCAAGCATCTTTTCCAGTTACATGGTATAAAATTAGAAACCAACAAGAAGAAAGTTGAAAAATCACAAATACATAGAGACTAAACAAAACGCTCCTAAGCCACTGGATAAAGAAAGAAAAATGAGAAATCAAAAAACTCCTGAAGACAAATAAAAATGAAAATACAACATACCAAAATCTATGGGATGCAGCAAGAGTGGCTCTGAGAGGGAAACTTACAGCACACAGTTAGCCCAGGTGGCACTCGTGGTAAAGAACCCACCCACCAATGCAGGAGACATAAGAGATGCAGGCTCGATCCCTGGGTTGGGAAGATCCCCTGGAGAAGGAAATGGCAACCCACCCCAGTATTCCTGCCTGGAAAATACCATGAACAGAGGAGCCTGGCGGGCTACAGTCCATGGGGTCACAAAGAGTTGCACACGACTGAATGGCTAACACTTTCTCTTCTACACTAGAGACAAACAAAAATCTCAAGTAAACAATCTAACTTTAAATCAAAAGGAACCAGAAAGAGAAGAAAAAACAAAGCCCAAAGTCAGTAGAAAAAAAGAGATAGTAAAAATCAAAGGGGAAATAAATGAAATAGGGACTAAAAGGACAACAGAAAAGATCGGTGGATGTAGAAGCTGGTTCTTTGAAATGATAAATACAACTGACAAAGCTCTAACTAGACTAAGAAAAAAAGAGAAAAGGCTCAGATAAATAAAATCAGAAACTAAAGAGAAATTATAACAGATAACATAGAAATGCAAAAGATTACAAGAGAATACTATGAACACCTCTGTGGGCTGTGCTTCTGCTGTGCTAAGTCACTTCCGTCGTTTCTGACTCTTTGCGGCCTCATGGACTGGAGCCCACCAGGTTCCTCTGTCCATGGGATTCCCCAGGCAAGAATACATGCCCTCTTCCAGGGGATCCTCCCAACCCAGGGATCAAAGCCACACCTCTTCCATCTCCTGCATTGGTAGGTGGGTTCTTTACCACTAGTGCCACCTAGGAAGCCCATGTGAAATACAAAATCAGTTCAGTCGCTCAGTCGTGTCCGACTCTTTGCAACCCCATGGACTGCAGCATGCCAGGCTTCCCTGTCCATCACCAGCTCCAGAAACTTGCTCAAACTCAGTCCATCAAGTCAGTGATGCCATCCAACCATCTCACCCTCTGTCATCCCCTTCTCCTTCTGCCTTCAATCTTTCCCAGCATCAGGGTCTTTTCAAATGAGTCAGTTCTTTGCATCAGGTGGCCAAAGTGCTGGAGTTTCAACTTCAGCATCAGTCCTTCCAATGAATATTCAGGACTGATTTCCTCTAGGTTGACTAGCTTGATCTCCTTGCATCTAGGGGCTCTCAAGAGTCTTCTCTAACACCATAGTTCAAAAGCATCAATTCTCCGGCATTCAGCTTTCTTTATAGTCCAACTCTCACATCCATACATGACTGTCGGAAAAACCAAAGCTTTGACCAGACAGACCTTTGTCAGCAAAGTAATGTCTCTACTTTTTAATATGCTGTCTAGGTTGGTCATAGCTTTTCTTCCAAGGAGCAAGTGTCTTAATTTTATGGCTGCAGTCACATCTGCAGTGATTTTGGACCCCAAGAAAATAAAGTCTGTCACTGTTTCCATTAATAATAATAATAAACAAACAAAACAAAAATTTAGTTTCCATCTGACACCATACAGTAGGCCCCCTTTACTCATTTTTCCCTTTCCCACCCCTACCCCTCTGGTAATCATTAATCTGCTCTTTGTATCTATCTGTTTTTGTTTTCTTTGTCTATTATTATTATATTACTATAATAAGTAAATAATAATGGGTCAGATACAACTTAGCAATGAAACAATAACAACCCCTTGAGATAAGGCAAGATGCCTCCAAGGCAAAATCATAATGGAAATTAGGGAGGTCTTTCTCCCAAGGCTTAAAAAATAGCTTCCATTGTGGGAGGATGAACCATCAAGAGAACGATATGAGAGTAAAGGCTTTTGGGAGTGCAGAGAAGTGCCCTGTATCCCTGTGGAGCCAGTGAGGAAATGCCGCACAGAGCATTTAAGATAGACCGCAGACACATTGATAGATTTCCACGTGCTCACACATTTTAAAAGAACCAGAAAGATTTGTACACGGCAAAGCACAGTGGAAAGTGATGGAAATTGACAAAGTCCTGTTTGAGATGGTTAGCAACCTGTATAGGAAATGAGAAGATACCATCAACTCCACAAATTATTTCTTGGTCTGATATATCCCACCTCAACACTTTAGACTATGTGACCCCAACTTAAACACATTCCCCACAGAGAACCACAGACTGCCAAGATTAATTGCTCACAGCCCTAGAAATTAGTTTGTACAAATGCATTTGTGACCTGAGAATTATGTTCAATAACAGCCTAGACAGTAAAGTCCTAAGCATTTATACTTAGTAAAAAACCCTAAATATCATTTATCATCTCACAGAGGTAAAATGTTTTTAGGAATTTCAGGAAATATTTTTAGAAGTCAAAATACTATGGGGAACCCAAAATAGTTTAGATTCTTATAGAAACCCCTACTAGATGGATTGTATTATCTGTAGTATCAGATATAGTTTTCCTCTGATTGTCAAAAGTCATTTTCATTTATGTCAACATTTAAGTCTTAGAAAATAACAGAAACATATCTAAAATTCTGAGGGGTTATTTTTTTTAAAGTGTCTCTGTGATGTTGTTATTTTATGATTCTCCATTTTCTTATACCCCATTCCAGGATAATAACAGAATATATAACAGGATATAATTAGCACTGCACTTAGAGAATAATATGAATGAAAACTGGGTATAAAATCATATCAAGTTTTAAACATTTTCATTATTAAGGGTGGTAAGCCATACTCTTTGTTAAGGCACATAGTTAAATCTTATATAAAAGAATGTAGTCCACTTTAATCCATCTATTTTTAAAGGCTGTGAATTTTATTCATCACAAAGTGCCACTGGCATTTAGCTTTCCCTTCTGGAATTCAAACAGTTTTCCTTTCTAATTTTTCAGCTAATTACTATCTTCTTGCTGATTGGAGGACTAAAAATATAGGTACTACCTGGGCTCTCTGACATCCAGGTAGACATCTTGGAAACACTGATGGGACTGATAACAGGCCATTTTATAGGACCTTAAAAGTGACTCAAGAAGTGAACAAGGTCCATTAGACTTTCTGTCATGCATATGATGGGGAAAAATACACCACCGTAGGACCCACTCAATTGTCCCGCTGTGACAGCAGTAGCTATTGTGTGTGAGAGGATTGGGGAAGGCGGCTCCACCCTGGTGTTTATGCTCTGCTGGCCAGTGGGAGTTTCAGGTACAGCATTCTAACAGAAGGGGCTTTGTGATAGGCTATCAGTGACAAACAAGAACAACATGCAGCCCAGTAGTTCTGACAAGAAGGAGAAGCACAACAAAAGGAGAATGACCTGCTTCAGTTTCCCATTTCAGTCTAACATTTACTTCCTCACACAAAGCTTACCTTGGTGTGTTGGTGTCCAAATCACATTTGAACCTTGTACGAAATGATGAGAGTCAAGCTGAGGTATTTTAAATGGATTTTTTTTTCTTTGTACCCTGCTTTGAACTGCTTTTAAACTTACAGATGCTTGGCAGAATTGTCCAAACAAAGAAAGTGAGAAAGAGAAAGATGGAAATGTATGTTCCCAGGTTAAGATTTCATTTTTACTTTTACATACATGGTGTGTACCCTTGTGTGTATTAAATATATCATACTGCCTAGTCTTTGATATATATATAATAACCTAATAAAATAAGCTTCCTTTTTTTCTTACCAAAAAGACTGCTTTTTCATCAAGATCTATATATATAAACTCACTTCAATAAATATTTATTGAGCACCTACTACTCAATATTGGGCTTCCCAGGTGGCACTAGTGGTAAAAAATCCACTTGCCAACGCAGAAGACACAAGAGGCATGTCCTGGGTCGGGAAGACCCCCTTAAGTAGGAAATTGCAACCCACTCCAGTATCCTTGCCTGGAAAATTCCATGGGCAGAGGAGCCTGGTGGACTACAGTCCACAGGGCCGCAAAGAGTCTGAGTGAGCGACTTAGCACACACACGCACTCAGTATTACATTATATCTTGATGGGAGGGACAGATGCAAGGTAACCAATACATGGAAACTGAGACACGTAGCCAAATGATTACAAAGTATGATATACTGTTATCAGTGCCCCATTCCCTATCAAGGCACTTCCAAGCTTTTCCCATATTCATTAACTCAACAGTTTTACCTTCTCACCTCCTCATTTCTGACATATGACATCATCTATTACCTAAGAAAACCCAATTTGAGAAAAGTCACTTCACCTGTCATCATACAGAAGTTTAAAAAAGAAGATAATGTGTCAGAGAAGCAGTATATGTATACGTACACGCTCAGTCATGTCTGACCCTTTGCGACCCTGTGGACTGTAGCCTACCAGGCTCCTCTGTCATTGGGATTTCCCAGGCAAGAATATTGGAGTGGGTTGCCTATTTCCTTCTCCAAAATAATTACTGAAGTGAGTTTATATGTATTTCTTGATGAAAAAGCAGTCTTTTTTGTAAGAAAAAAGAAAGCTTATTTTATTTGGTTATTATATATACATCAAAGACTAGACAATATGATATATTTAACACACGCAGGGGTACACACCATGTATGTAAAAGAAAAAAATAAAACCTTTAATCTGGGAACATATTTTTCCATGTTTCTCAGTTTCTTTGGACAATTCTGCCAAGGGTGTCTGTTCAAATGGAACCTAATAGACCTTAATGGAAACCAGAGCTAGACCTCAGATTTAAAGTTAAAACTCAAATTCAGAGCTATACCAACATGTGATCATTCTCTGGTCTTCCTCCTAATTTCTCCCATGACTTAGTCCAACTTTTATTTCATTTTTAGTCTCTTGAAAGGGAAAATAAAGAAAATGAGCGAATTTTAGCCATACTCTATATGCCAAGCCCTATGCTAGCACTTTAGATGTGTCTCATTTAATCCTCAGCACACCCCTCTGTGATCTTCATACAGACAGGGACACTGAGGCTGAGCAAGACCTCACAGCTAGATGGGATTCAAACACGTAGAATGTTCTCTATGCGTGACACCCATACTCTTATCAGCTACTTCCATTGTACAAAGCACAGGAAAGGAGTCAGAAAGATGGTAGGTGCTTACAAATTAATTACATCAAATATTTCACACTTTTATTATTGACCTATGTTCAAAAGTCCCTTTTTGAAAAAATCAGTCCTGGAAAAGTGTCACTCTATTATCCTACATCACTCCTTGTTTTCACTGTTAAATTTTATTTTCAAATAATTTATAGGCATTTTAATGTACAGTTTTAGGTTTAGAGAATAATTGAGCAGATAACATCTAACATTCCATATAGCAACCCCCTACCTCCTACCCCTACACACAATTTCCTTTATTATTAACATCTTGTTTTAGTGTAGTTGATTTGTTAAAATTTATGAAGCAATATTGACACTTTATTATTAACTACAGTCCATAGTTTAATGTTCACGCTTGGTGTTGTACAGTTTGATGGGTTTTAACATGTATTCATCAGCATATTGTATTAACATATAGTACAGTTTCAGTAGCCTAAAATTCCCTGTGCTTCATGTACTCAGCTCTTCCAGTCCTTCCTCCCCTTCCTCCCCGTGAGCCCCTGGTGATCACAGATCTTTTTACTGTCTCTATAACTTTGTGTTTTCCAAAATGTCATATAGCTGGAATCATACCATGTCTACCCTTTTAAGACTCATTTCTTCCACTAAGCAGCAAGCATTTAAGGTTCTGCCTTAGAATCCTTACGAAAAGTCTTTTCAGGACCTGATAGCTCATTTTTTATTGCTCTAAATATCATTTGTTTCAACACAAACTTGTAGCACCTACAACATGTCAGGCCCCATGATGAGTACGGAGGACACACAGAGATGGACAGAGCATAACTCCACTGTCAAGGGTCTTACTGTCCAGCACTGGGAGAAAGGGACTTAAACACAAAGAATAGTAACATTTTGTAGGTATCATAATAGAACTCTGTAGGTACAAAAGAAGGGCAAAATGGGCAGAATTCAAATTTACTCCTGGTATAGTCAGGAATGGGCTTCCCAGGTGGGGCTAGTGGTAAAGAAGCCGCCTGCCAATGCAGGAGACCTGGGCTTGATCCCTGGGTGGGGAAAATCCCCTGGAGGAGGATATGGCAACCCACTCCAGTATTTTTGCCTGGAGAATGCCATGGACAGAGGAGCCTGACGGGCTATGGTCCATGGGGGTCACCAAGAGTCAGACACAACTGAAGCAACGTAGCACATACGCACACATGCACAGTCAGAAGTGGCTCCCTACAGCACTCCAGTTGGAACTGAGGGATCCGCGAGAGCCAGGGCAGAGCAGCAGAAGCCTGAGGTGAGAAGTTTTAGGTGGGGCAGCAGGACATTTTATACTGAGAGTGGCAAGAAGCTCAGCCAGGAGATAGTAGACCTGGGCGTGAACACACTAACCCCTCAGGTCCCATCCAGGCCTGTATCCTCTCTCAGCTCCTTTGTGTCTCTTCTCAAACGTCACCTCATCCTCTGAGCATCCTACAGAACACTCCGGAGAAAAAAAGCACACCACCTCATACCCTTTTCCCTTTACCCTCCTTCTTTTTCTCCACAGCAATTCTCAGCTTTAATATGTTACATATTTATTTGTGCATGTATGGTCTGCCTGCTCTCACCAGAACACGTGGCCCTAGGAGCAGGGACTTTAACTTTGTTCATATCTGGCCCACAATAGGCCTGTGACAAGCATTTATTAAGTGAATGAATACATGGTGCTGTTTTATCTGTGCCTGAGATGCTTCCTACAGGGAAAAAATGCTATAAAAGAATGTATTAATGCTTACTGGTAAAAAAGGGAACATTCTAACCCTAATTTACATATTTCCAACAACAGCAATTGAATCCACAATACTTTAATTCCCCAGACTTCTAATATTGCTTGATTTCTCTACATTTTATTGGGGAAAAGAAAAAGGAATCTCAAGAGCTTTCAAAAATATCAGATAACTTTACTGACCTTCACATACTGTAACTCTGACAAAACATTTCTCTAATACTAATTCAAGGCCTGCTCTAATAAATATACCCTGCTACAACAGAGTCTTGCACTTATTCAAAAAAAGGATCCTTAAGCTAAATACTTAAATAATTACTCCCAAGAACAGCTGAATATTGGCACTGAATATATTTTTATACAGCACATCTTATGACTCTCAGGGTACAGCATTTTAAAATTCTCTCTTTTGTGGTTAGGTCTTGAGGGCTACAACTAGTACACTTTCCCCGGGAATGCTGTCTTGGAGGAGAGGGAGTGAGGAATCAGCATGCTGAGTCTACTGTGTATAACACACTTCAAATAGCACCGCTTCCTTACATTGCTAAGGGCTTCCTAGTAGCTCAGCTGGTAAAGATTCTTCCTGCATGCAGGTAACCTGGGTTCAATTCCTGGGTTGGGAAGATCCTCTGGCGAAGGGAACAGCTATCCACTCCAGTATTCTTGGGCTTCCCTGGTGGCTCAGACAGTAAAGAATCCGCCCGCAATGTGGGAGACCTGGGTTCGATCCCTGGGTTTGGAAGATCCTCTGGAGAAGGGAACGGTTACCCTAGTCTTGCCTGGACAATTCCATGGACAGAGGAGCCTGGCAGGCTACAGTGCATGGAGTTTCAAAGAGTCGGACACAACTGAGCGACTTTCACTTATATGGCTAAAGCCTGAGCACTGATTCAACAATGAAAATAATGGGGAAGAGATGATTCTGTTGCGTGGTCATAGTGACTGTTTCAGTTTTGGACAGAGTTGCCCAAGGTATTACTTCCTCAGAGAGTGTTTTATGAAAACCATTGGCTTTCTTAATCCCATGCCTTCTCTGTTCTTAGATCTTTTCTCCCATCTTTTCCAACCTCATTCATCCATGTCCAATGCCATAACTCTGGACCTTGTTATCACTAATAAATATACCACAGCAAAAATATCTCAATGTCAAGCTCTCACCTTTTTCACATGTATCTCTTCCCTGTTCTCCCCCTTTCCCCATATTCAGTGCCAGCAATTATTCAACTGAGTGGAGAGAAGTGAAGTGTTTTCCAGTCCCATCATCTCACATCCCCATTTCTTACCTCTCCCAGTCTAGATTCTACGGATAAGTATTACAATCAATTTGCCTGTAACTCTTTTGTCCCTCTTTCCCATTTAATTATACCTCAACTATGATTAAACTCAACTGCCCACTTTCTCTGCCCCTTTGCCCTAAAGGCTGAATGTTCCTGGAGAAAATCAACAAGCATCATAGATTGATCTTTCTCTAAATTCATGAGTAATAATTGTAGAAGAGCACTCACAAGTGCCCAGGAAGCCTTCTGTATTTCCCATTATCTGAAACAAGTTTCAGATCTTCTTTCTCTTCAAACCTTCAAAACCCACTCCCCTCCAGAGCTCATGAACTCACCTCATTATTCTCTGAGAAAAGGGTTGCAATCAGATGGGAACTCCTTCAACTTCCCACCACCAACTTTATTAACTTATCTGCATCTACATTCACATTCTCTGCCTTCCTCTAATTACAATGCAAAAAAGAAATTTCCCAGTGCCTAAAGATGTCAGCCCCTCCCTTTACTTTCTGGATTTCATCTCCTTTTCCCATGTTCAAGAAATTCAAGTCTGCAATTATCCTATGACTCTTCATGTATTATTAGATACTCTGTTTACTGGATCATTCCAAGAAACGTAAACATACAAATTATCCATTAGGAAAAAACCACTCTTTTGATCTCAAATTACCTCATTTTTCTGACCCTTTGAGAGCAAAACATATTAAGAGATGCCTACTGACTTCTTTTTATTATCTCACCTTATATCCTCGACCCAACCCAGTCAAGTCTATCTCCCCTCTAACCACTGAAATTGTACCTGTCAAGGTCAAAATAATGTTCGTGGTGTAAAACTGTGATCTGTTGAGATATCATCCAGTCCCATGACTTCATTATCTGTGTGCTGCTGACTCTCCATTTTGAAGTCTCCAGCCCTGAACTCTCCCCCTGAGTTTCTAAACTTGTTTCTCTCCTTTGCTTCTCCAGCTAATAAAGAGTGTCACCTTCCAACCATTTGTTCAAGCAAAATTCCCAGGAGACATCCTTGACTCTTCTTTATCCCATACACCTCCTACATCACCTACACACATACCTCCTAGACAAGCATCAAGTTTGGCCATCATTTGCTGTAGTACTGCAGTAGCTTCTAACCACTTGCTTCTTTTTTAGAGCTTTCAAAATCTTTTCTTCATACAGCAATCCAAGTGAACTTTCTACACTGTAAATAACATAACATTAAGTCCCTTAATATTCACCAATGGCTTCCCTTTCCACTTGGAATCAATTGTAAACATGTATTTGTTTTGCTAAAATGGCCTTTTATGATCTATCCAGGTGTATAATTCCAACCTCAGCCCATCCCACTTCTACTCCTCACAAGTAATAAATCCCAAGAGTCAGAGTACTCCTGCCAACACAGTACTGAAACCAAAGCTAAATGTTATCATTTTGCCTTAGCATTTTAGTCAACGTCAAGTTGACTTCAAAAATATTTTAGTCTTATGTTTTTGCCTCAATATTTGCTATATGCTCCACTCACAGAATGACCATTTTAATATTCTCTGTACTGAATAGTAAGAAGTACAGTGAAGAATTAGTATAACATTGTAACACTCCAAACACTGAAAAAAAAAAAAAAAAAAAAAAACTGAGGAAAGTCCAAAGAGAATTGCTAAGAAATAACTACAAGCTACCTTACATTTCAAATACTATACTCCAGAGAATAATGATATTAAAAACAAAATTAGGCTAATAATGACTGTACACAATAAAAATTTGATCTGTAGATTCTACTTTAAAAATTAAATTTGGTAGAAAGTTACTGAATAGAGAAATAAAGTTCATTAAAGTTATTACAACTAATATCACTTGTGATGGTTCACAACATTATGAATGTATTAACTATCACTAAATAATACTTTAAAATACTAGGTAAAATGGAAAATTTTATGTGGTAATGAAAAATTACCACAAATGTTAAAGACACTGTACTGTGTAAAAGTAAGTAAAGAGTATAAAAGCCTATGAATTTTTTAAAATCATAGGGAAATACTTAAGATTAACTATTTCTCTGTTCCAAGTTTATTTTTAACAAACATGGTTAAAAAAGATTATAGCAAAACCTAAAAAGAAGAAATAAACCTTCCTTGTAAAATTTACATGAAAAAGATTTACACAGGACTTCCCTGGTGGTCCAGTGGTTAAAGAATCTGCCTTGCATTGCAGGGACACAGGTTTGAACACTGGTCAAGCAACTAAGATCTTACATGCCATGGGGCAACTGCCGTTAGAGAGCCCACAGGACAAAAGGAAAAGTCCCACATGATGCAACAAAGATCTTGCATGTCACCACTAAGACCTGATGCAGCCTAAATAAATACATAAGTATTTTTTTTTAAAAAAAGGTTTACACTATAGAAATTTCAGTATAATAAAGTTGAAATGTAAAATAGAGAACATAATTTAACTTCTCTGTTAAAAAATGATAAAAGGATTAATTTGACTTGAGTTTTCTTCAGAAAATACTTACACTGCAAGTTTATTTATGTTTTTGTTTCTGACTAAGTGCCAAGTCAAACAGTCTTATGGTCAGAATGATAGAATCAAAACAAAGAGATCAAATAGTTCTATACCCAAATATATCTTGCCCTTTGAGAATGAAACACTTTTAACTTTTGGTCCAAGGAGGTGAAAAGATCTCTACTGATGAGGGAGTAGGAAAAATACCTTGGTATTTTCTTCCCATTGTCTCCCTTGGCCATGGGGACAGGCATAAGTATGTAAATTGTACAACAGAATATGTTAACTAAAACCCACTACTTTAGCACAATGACCAATGAAAGGAAACTTTAGAAATCAGATGTGCTGGGGAGATCAAGAAGGGAAAGGAGCTCAAGAAAGTAACCCAATAGGTTTGGGTATGAATAGGTTTTGGGTATGAATTCCTAGACTTGATCTTAAGCTACACATGTATGGATCTGACCTTAAACAGAATACCAAAGGCTTTGAGAAATGAACTACAGGGTAG
Source organism: Cervus canadensis (assembly GCF_019320065.1). Classification (NCBI taxonomy): domain Eukaryota; kingdom Metazoa; phylum Chordata; class Mammalia; order Artiodactyla; family Cervidae; genus Cervus; species Cervus canadensis. The sequence goes on from NC_057404.1 coordinate 33,702,728, forward strand.
AAAACTTCCCAAATTCTAGACTCTCAGTAAAAACAGAAGGGAGAATATTTTTCAATTGATTTAATCAGCCTAGAACCAAATATGAGAACCAAAGATATTATAAGAAAAGAACACTATGGAATAATTTCCCTCATGAAGAAATAAAGAATAGAAAAATAATGTAGCAAATAAATAAAACCAAAAGTTTGCTCTCATGAAAATGGACAAGTCTTCATCTAGATTGCTCAATACATAAAAAGACTCAAATTAAAATCAGGATCAAAAGTGAGAATATTACTACTGAATTTATAGAAGTAAAAAGGATTGAAATTAAATACTAGGAATGATTGTATCTCAATAAATTAGATAACCTAGGTGAATGAAAAAATTCCTAAAAATACACAAATCACTAACACTGAATCAAAAAATAGAAAATATAAACAGACCAATAACAAGTAAAAAGATTGAATCATTAAAAAAGAAAATTTCCAACAAAGGAAAGCCCAGGACAGATGGAAAATTCTACCAAACATTAAAAGAATTTAATCAAGATAATGCCAGTCCTATATATTGAAACCTATAAAATATTAACATTATTGAAACCAATTATTAAATATCTGAATCTATTGAAGGCATTTATGTTCACAGATTGGAAAACAATATTTAAGATCGCAATATTCCTCAAATAGATTCAATGCAATCTCTATCAAAATTCCAATGGCTTTTTAGCTCAGAAATGGAAATGCTGATCCTCAAATTCAAACAGAAATGCAAGGAGCCCAAAACAACCAAAACAATACTGGAAGAGAAATGCAAAGTTGTAATACTTACACTTCCCAGTTTCTAAACTTACTACAAAGTGACAGTAATCAAAAGTGTAGTGCTGGCGCTGGATAGACATATAAACCAACAGAATATAATTGAAATCCCATAATAAATTCAAACATCTACAGCCAAATGATTTCTGACAGGAGTGTCAAGACCATTCAATCGGGAAGGAAAAGCCTCTTAACAAATGGTGCTAGGAAAACTGGCTAACCACACAGAAAAGAATGAAATTGGACTTGCACCTCACTTCGTATGCAAAAATTAGCTTAAAATGGATCAATGCCTATTGTATTTAACAAGAGAAAAAGCTATAAAATTCTTATAAGAAAACATAGGGTTGCACTTGTTTGACTTAGTGTGAATAGAATGCTAGATTTTTAATTTTAAAAAATAGATGTGCAACAAGCAACAAAGGTTTATCGTATAGCACAAGGAACTACAGTCAATATCTTATAATAACCTATAATGGACAATAATCTGAAAAACAGTATATGAGTATATGTATAACTGAATCACCCTGCTGTGTACCTGAAACATTGTAAGTCAACTATACTTCAATTAAATATATGCATTAAGAAAAAAAATAAAGTTAATAAGTTATGGGGATGTAAAGTCAGCATGATGACTATAGTTAATAATATTATAATGCATATTTGAATGCTGCTGAGAGTAAATCTTAAAAGTTCTCATTATGAGAAAAAAATTTTGTGACTGTGTATAGTGACAGATGTTAGATTTATTGTGGTGATAATTTTGCAATCACATCACATTGTGATCAATATACAAATATTGAATCATTACATTTTATATATTTCAATTATATCTCAGTTAAAAAAACTGTGTATCAGATGTTATCAAGAAGGTAAAAAGACAACCTACAGAAAATATTTGAAAATCATATATCTGGTAATCATATATCCAGAATATGTAAATAGGTTATAATGCAACAACAATAAGACAAACAACTCAATTTAAAATGGGCAAAAGGCTTGAATAGAGATTTCTTCTAAGAAGATATATAAATGGCAATAAGCATGGAGAAAAAATGGTCAACATCATTAATCATTCAGGACATGCAAATCAAAGCCATGCTGATATGCCATTTCACACCTACTAGAATGACTAGAATTTTTAAAAGCAGAATATAACAAGTGTTAGTAAGGACTTAAAGGGATTAGAATCCTTCTACTTTGCTGATGGATATGTAAAGTGTTTTTGCTTGCAAAAACTGGCTATCAAAAACTGGATATCAAACCAGCTTACCACTAGTGAGTAACAAATCAGAATCCAAACCTAGATCATGGAATTCCAACTCCAGCGTTTTCTCTACAGCTTGTTTTGTGCATTATCAATGCATCTTATCAGTGAATGTGATAGCCAATGCGTTTTCACTATTATAAATTCACTGCCACAACAAACTAAACAACTAAAAGAGCACCCTGGTTGCTAATTGACCTAAATTTCATTCTTTGTAGGTGGTGGTGTTCGGTCACTCAGTCGTGTCCAACTTTTTGCAACCCTGTGGACTGCAGCATGCCAGGCTTCCCTGTCCTTCACCATCTCCTGGAGCTTGCTCAAACTCATGTCCATTGAGTCGGTGATGCCATTCAAGCATCTCATCCTCTGTCATCCCTTTCTCTTCCTGCCTTCAATACTTCCCAGCATCAGGGTCTTTTCGAATGAGTCAGCTCTTTGTATAAGGTGGCCAAAGTATTGGAGCTTCAGCTTCAGCATCAGTCCTTTCAGTGACTATTCAGAAGGACTGATTTCCTCTAGGATTAACTGGTTTGATCTCCTTGCAGTCCAAGGGACTCTCAAGAGTCTTCTCCAACATCACACTTCAAAAGCATCACTTTTTTGACACTCAGCCTTCTTTATGGTCCAACTCTCACATCCATACATGACTACTGGAAAAACCATAGCTTTGACTATATGGATCTTTGTTGGCAAAGTGATGTCTCTGCTCTTTAATATGCTGTCTAGGCTGGTCATAGCTTTTCTTCCAAGGAGCAAGCATCTTTTAATTTCATGGCTGCAGTCACCATCTGCAGTGATTTTGAAGCCCATGAAAACAAAGTGTGTTACTGTTCCCACTGTTTACCCATCTATTCACCATAAAGTGATGGGAATGGATGCCATGATCTTAGTTTTCTGAATATTGAGTTTTAAGCCAACTCTTTCACCCTCTTCTTTCACCTTCATCAACAGGCTCTTTAGTTCCTCTTCACTTTCTGTCATAATTTAATTCTTTATATAGTTCAGTTCAGTCATATATTACTAAATGTCCCTTCAACAAGGCAAAGACCATTTTTCATAGCCTAGTTAAAGATATTTACATTTATCTTAACATGCCCCCTGTATCTGTCTGGTTGAACTTTTGTACTTACAAATGCATGATAAAAATACAAATGATTAAAACATAAATGCCACAATAATAAAAATCTGTTGTCAATAAGAAAGAGGCTTGACTGCATCCATAATCTTGTTCAAAAACATACAGGCTTACTTCTTGTTACTGTTGAAACTTATCTCAGTAATTGAGGTTTTTTTTTTGTAAGCTGTCAGCATTTATTCTGAACTGTGAATTACAACTGAAATCTTTGTAGCAAATAAACAGAGGAGACACTGTCTAAATTCAGACAGGATAGAGGGATAGAAAAGAAAAAATGGGCTGAAAAATTAGATATATTAGATCAAACAGAAGAAAGTATATTTTATCCCATATTTCGAATTGCTATAACAGAGTTATTCCCTTTGTGATCCTTTTGTTTCTTTTATTTCCTCCCAGTATTCAATCACATTTTCAATACAAATCATCGTATTATTTTGCAGAAACACTTTGTGTCCCTTGGTGGATTTATTCAGCTAATTAATGTTAATAAAAGAATTACTGAAAGCAAATATTGCAAGAAATAATTTCCAAAATGAAATTTATACACTTGAAAGCTGATTCCTACAAAAATGATTTGGCTCTATAAAAAAAGAAGCAATCCATCAGCTCCACAGACCCAGATATGGGCCTGAAAGGATTTCTTTTTCAGAGGAAATTACTGCTATGACTGATTCTTGTTAACCCTAGGGGGAAAAAAAAATCCAATGGCAAGGTCTAATCCGAGACTGAAACAGAATGTTCTATTGTCTGAAATGATTGTCTTTGTGTAGTAGTTGAAAGACAAATTAAACGTTAAGACTCAAGTGAAATATTCATTTTCCCTCTACTTCACAGGCAACCTCACTTTAACTGAATTACTACTATGTGCCTTTGCCCCTGGATGCCTCTCACATCCTGATAATTAAATTTATATCTGATACTTCATTTTAATTCAGGTTCTCAATGGAAGCCTGTCTGCTGGTGAGTGTTAATGTGCCCTGTTCCAGGATGCTTGCCTAGCTGTGTTCACTGCCTCAACCATTCCCTTAAACCATGCCATGCTGCTAAAGGGCTGTGCCAGACGCAAATTCCTGTCCTATATTCCTTTCAAAGGTAGTTTTTTCTTGAGAGCTGTTACCAACACTACTTCCACCTTCCAGAAGGTTCTTGCCAGCCCTGTGTGCAGGGTAGAGACACCATGTGAATATTTATATCTAGTAGCTGTTTTTCTGGTTGTATTTACTTGTCTTCCTAGGGGCTTATGAGAGTTGAATAGACCATGTTATATCTTTCAGTTGAAACTGCAGAGGCCCAAAACATTGAAACTGGCTGTTCCTTTTTTCTTAATGAGTTCCCAAGCATATTAACATGAAAATACTATTATTGAACATCACAAATTGTTTCCTTCAGCTTTCAACAGGAAGTCTGCTGAAATTGACACCTTTGAAGTTATAGTTAAATGATAAATCATGACTCAATGGTTTTTCTATAGCTTGAATAAACTATGCATTTAATTGTGACAGAGCAGTGAAGCATGGGCTCTTAAGTTCAAAACCTGCCTACCCTCCAACAACTGGCTTTGTGACCTTCAGCAAAGTACTCAAACTACCTGTTATTGTCAAACATGACAATAACAACAGTACCTACTTCCTACTGCTATTACGAGAATTAACTGAGCAAGTAAAGCACTGAAAACAGTATCTTTCTTGGAATTAGACTTCCACAAGTGTTACTCCTTATAATTAATAAGAATATTGCTCAGTGAAAAATATTTCAACATATTATTTAGTTTGTAGACACTATGAAGGCACAATATGGACTCCTGGATAATAATTTTCAAAAAATATTTTTTGATTACAGATTTCTTTCAGGTGAGTTCTTGAATTATTTTTTTTTTCCTTCTGTCTCTTAGATCTTATTCCTCAGAACTTGCTTTGCTATCATATTGCTGTTATGAAAGAATGAAGCTTAAGTTAAAGACAAGCTTGTTCTAGAGTCATAGTATTTATAGTGATGCAGGGACATTACTTTGCTAACAAAGGTCCATCTAGTCAAAGCTATTGTTTTTCCAGTAGGCATGCACGGATGTGAGAGTTGGATTATAAAGAAAGCTGAGTGCCAAAGAATTGATGCTTTTGAACTGTGGTGTTGGAGAAGACTCTTGAGAGTCCCTTGGACTGCAAGGAGATCCAACCAGTCCATCCTAAAGGAGATCAGTCCTGGGTGTTCATTGGAAGGACTGATGCTGAAGCTGAAACTCCAATAGTTTGGTCACCTGATGCGAAGAACTGACTCATTGGAAAAGACCCTGGTGCTGGGAAAGATTGAGGCAAGAGGAGAAGGACACAACAGAGGATGAGATGGCTGAATGGCATCACCGACTTAATGGACATGAGTTTGAGCAAGATCTGGGAGTTGCGTGATGGACAGGGAGGCCTGGTGTGCTGCAGTCCATGGGGTTGCAAAGAGTCGGACATGACTGAGCGACTGAACTGAACTGAACTGAAGCCAGTATACCTCTATATTAACTACTAATGCTATTACTTTGTGTTCCTCAGTACTATCTCCCATGGGATGAACACACTGTTTTGAAAAGGCAGGCGATACAATTTTTAAAAGAAATTTTCCTTCTAAGTTCTTCCTTCCCTACCACCACTGTTGTCTTTATTTTCTGTTTTAGAGAATGGCCTGATGGCTTATTTCTGCCCACCTGATAAAGTTGAAAACCCATATGACACTGGAAAACTGTTTGAACATTTGTCAATATACTGGTTGTTTTCATGTTTTTCCTATCTCTTAATAGATCTATAATTTCTTCCTCTTATTTTTGCTTAAAAAGTAGAACTGGAAAGCATTCCAGTGTATTACAAAGAAAGTAAATGATTTGTTTGTCCTAACATTTAGATTGTCAAGATAATACTCTATAATATAAAAGTAGGTATAGGCATTTTCCATGTGCTTATGCTGAGTTGATTCTTGATGTTGTCATCTCTGCTTAAAATTAATAAGTCTAGTGAAATCAGGTTCTTCTTCTGCCAAACAATATTTGTATGGTACAATGTAATGTTCAGAACCCATCTTTTCAAATACCTACTATTTAGGTTTAGTCTTCCTCATGAAATGAGTAGCTAGTGGTATCATTATTCCTTTTTTATACTGGTGAAATCAACATTTTCTCATTTTACCTCCTGAATGCAACCCTCATTAGACATTTGAAAGATATTTGCTCTCAAAAATGAATTCATTTTCTTCTCAATCATAAGTCAAATGTTCCTGGGAAACACACTTTTTCACTCTAACAATTCCTATTCTTTATTCAACATTTCAGAAAGAATCGACTTTGATATTATAATGTCTGTGCCTACTGATGGCTGGTTTAAAAAACAAAACCACAGACCTTCTAATGAGAATTTTATGTGAAACAGAATTCAAAGTTGTTCAGTTGCTGAATAACTTCAAGGTTATTTATCTCATACTGATTCCCATGTCCCTACAAGGACCTTGTTTATTTTGATGCATAAACTATAGAAATTAGATAACTGAAACTGAAGGTGATCATTTAAAGCAAGTCCTTTCACTTCCCTGGTGGCTCAGTGGTAAAGAATCTGCTTGCCAATGCAGGGAACACAGGTTCGATCCCTGGTTCGGGAAGACCCCATAGGCCCGTGGAGCAACTAAGCACATATGCCTCAACTACTGAGTGTGTGCTCTGGAGCCCACAAGCCACAACTACTGACCCCACCTGCTGCAACTACTAAAGCCTGCAGGCCCCAGAGACCTGGCTCTGCAACAAGAGAAGCCACTGCAATGAGAAGCTCGTGCACCACAAGCAGACAGTAGCCCTTGTTTGCTGCAACTAGTGAAAAGCCCCTGCAGCAACAAAGACCCAGCAGAGACAAAAATACATGAATAAATAAATAATTTTTAAAAAACAAAAAGCAAGCTCTTTCTTCTAGCCCAGCAGGCCATGGGGCGTCAGGCCCAATGCTGATCTTAGAGGTCCCTATGGTAGCTAGATCTGCCTAGAATTATGTTTTATATTCTCACTTAAATGCTTATTTTATAGAGTCAGCCCATGCTTTCTTTCCCTCACAATTGTGCACACATGTTTTCCTGGCTTCCTTTGAGACCTTAACCAATATTTCTCCCCAAAGGACTATTCTTATAGAAATACATATACCATGATTTTAGCTTTTTATTAGCACTTCTCTAACCTATATGCCATTGTGGAAAATTCTGAAAGAGATGGGCATACCAGACCACCTGACCTGCCTCTTGAGAAACCTGTATGCAGGTCAGGAAGCAACAGTTAGAACTGGACATGGAACAACAGACTGGTTTCAAATAGGGGAAAGGAGTCGTCAAGGCTGTATATTGTCACCTGCTTTATTTAACTTATATGCAGAGTACATCATAGAGAAACGCTGGCTGAAAAAGCACCAGCTAGAATCAAACCTGCCGGAGAAAATTCAATAACCCTCAGATATGCAGGTATGACACCACGCTTATGGCAGAAAGTGTAAGAGGTACTAAAAGCCTCTTGATGAAAGTGAAAGAGGAGAATGAAAAGTGGCTAAGCTTAACATTCCAGAAAACCTAAGATCATAGGCATCGGGACCATCACTCATGGAAAGAGATAGGGAAACAGTGGAAAACAGTGTAGACTTTATTTTATTTTCCGGTTCCAAAATTCACTGCAGATGGTGATGCAGCCATGAAATTAAAAGAGGACTTCCCCTTGGAAGGAAAGTTATGACCAACCTAGACAGCATATTTAAAAACAGCAGACATTACTTGCAAACAAGTTCCGTCTAAGTCAAGGCTCTAGTTTTTCCATGGTCATGCATCTAGTTAGAGGTTGGACTGTGAAAAAAGCTGAGTGCCGAAGAATGATGCTTTTGAACTATGGTGTTGGAGAAGACTCTTGAGAGTCCCTTGGACTGCAAGGAGATCCAACCAGTCCACCTAAAGGAGATCAGTCCTGGGTGTTCATTGGGAGGACTGATGGTGAAGCTGAAACTCCAGTACTTTGGCCACCTCATGCGAAGAGTTGACTCACTGGAAAAGACCCTGATGCTGGGAGGGATTGGGGGCAGGAGGAGAAGGGGACGACAGAGGATGAGATGGCTGGATGGCATCACTGACTCGATGGGCATGAGTTTAAGTAAACTTCGGGAGTTTGTGATGGACAGGGAGGCCTGGAGTGCTGCGGTTCATGGGGTCGCAAAGAGTTAGACACGACTGAGCGACTGAACTGAACTGAACTATAACTGAAGTGAATTGAACTAAACTGAAAAGAACTATATGCTCTTTTTTATTTCTTAAGACAGTCATCCACTGCAATACTTAAACACTCTGTATTTCACAGACCCCACATACAGGCACAGAGTTTGTTGTGTAAGAATGTTTGTTACTTCTTGTACCCAGCAACAACAAAATAACTAACTCACAGAATTCTATACATATGTATTTCTCTCATTCATTGTGACTAGATCAACCTTAAGTTATGTTTTATTTAAAAGAAGAAAATGTGTGATGACAAAAATTAAAAACTGACAGAATAAGCAGATTATCTGGCAAAAATAAAGGAATTAAATCCTCATTTCCCTGCCTCTCCTTCTGGTAAAAGTTTCCATTGGGGGACTGTTTTTATTCTTATTTCTTGGCATTAGTGGGGAATAGAATAGTTTATTTTCTATAAAATAAAATGGAAAACTTGAAAGCAATGTGTACATACACAAGTGCAGTATTTATGCTGTTTGGTGTTAATTATATATATATATATATGTTTGTCTTTAATAAGTGAGCAACATTCAGATTTGTAAAGTACATCCAAAGACACTTGCCATCACATTTTCTCCTTCTTTGCTGCCAACAGAATTTTGTTACTCAAAATATGTTAAAGGTGTACAACAATTAAAATGAAATATATAACTATAACTATATATACACAGAGAAAGAGAGAATCCATGTATTTTCATTTCAATGTGAAAAATGTATAGGAATATTGAAAGTACTTATATTGCAAGATGGCCCCATGTTCTCAAATACTTTTTACCATGACTATAGTTAACACACTCATTTAGAATATTCCAGTAAATTTAACTCAGTGTGATACCTTCTCTGTGCTGTGACTTTCTTAAGTCCTGTATAACTAGACAAACTGAGATCACTCTAATTTTATATACTATTATTAAATTACAATAATGACATCATCTAATTTAAAAGGTAGGATATTGTAATTAAAATGTTCTCATTTTTGCTTCAAAAGCAAAATGTAATATGATTTTCTAATTTTATTCAGATTTGACTAAAGTGTTACTTTGAATTTATATGTAATTATTATACTATGCGCACTACATTTTCTTTTCCTTTTCCACTCATGTTTACATTTTATTTATTTTACTGCTGCACTTCTTTAAGCCTCTTGGAATGCTTTCTGAAATGAGGGAAAAATTAAAATAAATTAAAATACATTTTGAAATAACCACTTTTAAATGAAAAAGTAATAAACATTAAAGTGGACTAATTTTGTAATAAATTTAGGAACTATAGAATAACATACCTTATAAAAGTAATCACCTTTTTAGTAGGAATTTATGTCCCAGGTGGCCCTTGTAGTAAAGAATTCACCTGCCAATGTAGGAGACATTAAGAGATGTGGGTTTGATCCCTGGGTCGAGAAGATTCCTTGGAGGAGGGCATGGCAACCCACTTCAGTATTTTTGCCTCGAGAATCCCATGGACAGAGGAGCCTGGTGGGCTATGGTCCATGAGGTCACAAAGAGTCAGACACCACTGAAGTGACTTATCATGTACAAAGTTGGTGTATTTTCCTTCAGAGGGTTCTAAATTGTCCAGACTATGGCTACACAGAGACAGCCTTCACCCAGACTAAAACCAGAGCTGTGACAAGGAAATTCAGCCCAATGCTAATTGTATGTGAAGTTCCAGGCATCCTCAGCCAGATTGTATGTTATAGCCACCACATTTCTGAATTCTTTGTTACAGCAGGCTGGCAGAGAACCCACTCTTCAAGGCAGATGCTTTTCCCCTCCAAGAACAGCAGAGTCTCCACCAAATGACCTCTTGTACTGAATTACAGCTAGGGAGATGGACAGATTCCCCCAAGTACAACCAGCAGGCAAGCCCTGCTGAGCTGACCCTCTCATCTGCCATCAAATTCAAGGTATGTGCTGAGCAAAAGTGAAGGAAAGAAAATATTTAAAAGTTATCAAAATTTTAGAGCACATAAACTGCCTCATGGGAGATTTTAAAATGTAATCTTCAGTAATAAAATGCTGTAACTGAGCTTCAGCATCTTTCTAAAACAAAAATATATAAACCTTGTTTCAAAAACAACCAGTCTTGAAAAGCATGTAGTTTATTTTGTATACCACCTGAAGATTGTTGAAATCTCCTGACAATACCAGTTTGGCAAATAATAAGTCTGTGGAAAATATGCCTTTTTTTCTAATTGGTATTCATGATAAGATTTCTATGCAAATAAAGAAAAAAAGGAGAAAAAATAATCTGAAATAAATTAAGGTCTGTGATTTATTGAGGCTTTTATTGTTGAGACAATTTAGAATCCTTCTTTGAGAAAATAGTAACCTATTATTTTGTAATTACCTGTTAAATTAATCATTATATTTACTTGGCAAACCTTACTCTGAAGATATAAATCAGTCAGATGAGTCCCAGAAAAAGGCTGATTTCTCTTTACATTTCGCCTTTTATTGTCAATGCACTGACAACAGATGCTTGCTGCATTTAAGAAAAGAGATCTCTGATTCTGGGAAATCAAATGTCAAATTTATTTGCTACAAATAACAGTTTTAAAGGACTTTGAAATGACTACCAACAATCACCTTAAACCAGTGCAACATGAGTTACTGACACCTGAAACTTCCATTGCTTATAAAATCACGATCTTCAAAAGTAGTGGCTATGGATCACTTGTCTCTAAACCCCATCACTAAAAACAATAAGCTAGCTTCTCAACTCAGAGTCCTTTTCTTCTTTTGAATCTCAAAGAATGAAAATCTGACCCACTATGTAAATACTCACTAGTACATCCTTTAAAATGTACATTGGGTTGTATACAGTTCGCGCTTTGAGTTTTCTTTTTTTTTCTTTTCTTTATCATGTCCAATAGAGATCTCTGAGAAGAGTAACTTAGCCCTCACAACACTACCATTTTCCAGGATGTCTGCCAAATGAGTACTTAGGAGGATGGCCTTTGGGCTGAGAGGAGTGTGTTATCCTCTCTCTGGCACTAGAAACAATCCAGGAGGCTCCCAGGAGGATAGGCTCTGTTATCTGATAGCTCTTTTCCATTTCTGACTAAATAGATGTCAAGAGTTTCCAAGGGGTTAATATTTCAATTTAGACCAATAAATATACTTCTGTAGCTGCTTTCTTGAATTGAGCATGTAATATTTTTATTATTTTTAGGTTTTTATTCTCAGAAATGGGGATTCTATCATTGATCTCTCTAATTAAAAAAGAAAATCCAGATTTTTCACCCTTCATTGAATCCAATTAGCAACCACCCAGTGTTGCTCCATCTGAGTTTATAAGAAAGAGTGGTTCACTTTTTCCCTTTGCAATTTATCACACTTATAGGATTTGGGGAGCCATGGGAATCCTACTTTGTCATAATCATAGGTAATGTTTTAAAATAATATTTGTCTTTTCTACATTTTGTCAATTTCCCTCTGGTTTATATTGCTTTTCAAAAGCCACTTTACACAATTCCTATTATATATTATGACCCCAGTCAAATATGGTGTGAACATCATAGTGACATTATGATTTAGGCCAAAGTTTGCAACCACTTTGCAGTCACTAAAATAACTTAGAGAATTTTGTTCCAATACTGATGCCAGGGCCTCATCCCCAGAAATCCTAATTTAATAAGTGTAGGTTGGGGCTCCAGCATCTGTATGGTTCTTAGAACTAACTGTTAAGTGCTCTTGGTAGTGGTAAAGAATTTGCCTGCAATGCAGGAGATGCAAGTTCAACCCCTGGGTCAGGAAGATCCCCTGGGGAAGGAAATAGCAACCCACTCCAGTATTCTTGCCTGGGAAATTCCACGGAGAGGTGAGCCTGGTGGGCTACAGCCCATGAAGTTGTAAAAGAGTCAGACACGACTTAGCAAGTAAACAACAAATAAGCTATGTATTATGTTATCATTACAAGGTTGAGAAACACTGACAAGGGCCTAAAGAGGAACTTAGACGCCTTCCTCTGGGTTGGTAATTACCAAAGGACAGAATAAACTATTAACAATGAAGCTTCACAAACTATAAAAAACAAACAAAAATACTGTTTTAAGATTTAATAATGACGTTTATAGAGTGTCAAAACATATTCCCCACTACTCTAAGTATATGCTTCCCACTCCAAGTGAGTGTATTTCTCCTTTCTTTTATTCCCTATATTCTGGGAATTTCACAACCCCTTAACAACTGAATCAAGAAGCTGGGAAGAAAGAGGAGAACTTGTAAGTGGGAGAAAGAGAAGGAAACTAACACCTGCTGAGCTAGATCTACCAGGAATCAGCATTGTCATTTTCTGTGTTTTCTTTACTCTTTTCAACCACTGTGAGGCATATGGTATTATATCTGCTTTATGGGTGAGATAACTGCTTCAGAATGATTGTGCAGTTTATCTGCATTTACATCACCAATAAATGGGAGAGGAAGATTTCTAATCCAAGATTCTCTTTATGTTATTTCCACCAACTCCAACGAATGAGCAAAGATTTGTTTTGTTATTCTTCACTGGCAATGGTGAATGTGGAAAGAAAAAGACCTCTCCCTGTCCATGGAATTCTCCAGGCAAGAATACTGGAGTGGGTGGCCATTTCCTTCTCCAAAATAGTTGCTCAGTCATGTCTGACTCTTTCTGACCCTATGGACTGTAGCCCACCAGGCTCCTCTATGGAATTCTCTATGCAAGAATACTGGAGAGGGTAACCATTCCCTTGTCCAGGGGATCTTCCCAACCAAAGGATCGAACCTGGGTCTCCCATACTTCAGGCAGATTCTTTACCATCTGAGCCACTGGAGAAGCCAGTTGAAGAGTGGGGACTACGAAAAGGAACAGAGGGATGAAGCCACGTAGAACTACCTAAGGATCTATTTGTTCAGGTAAAATTAAGCTTATGAGAAGATGAAAGTCAGAAGTTTTTAATTTCAGGTCTGGCTCCGATACTCTGTAGGTGTCTAACACTGGGCAAGTCAGGTGCTGAGAATTTGTTTCCTCTTTTGTAAAGCTGAGACAATAATGCCTGCAAACAACAATGTGGAAGTACCCAACCTAAAATAGGTATCCAAGCCAATCCTGGGGAGTGGTGCCTTTTCTTTTTAATTGAAGTATAGTTGATTTACAATATCACACTTGTTATAGGTAAACAGCATAGGGATTCAGTTTTGTTTCATTGCAGATTATATTCCATTATAGATTACTAAAAGATAGGAAGTGGTGTCTTTTAAGGAAACGTGAGGCTGAGATCTGAAATTTGAGGTGGAGTAGAATGTCCAGACTGAGATAAGGCAAGGTTTGGAAGTGAAAGAGAAAATATGGTGCTTTTGAGGAATTAAAAGTTTAACATGGCTGAAACATGAAGGAACAATAGTGAAAACTGAGGTTGTAGTGGTAAGAAAACAATGAGTTGGGTGGGCTGGTGGTAAAGCACTAGATTTTGTGTGTGTTTGTTTACATTTTGCTTGTTTTTGTTTTGCTTTGATTTTAAAGCAGAGAAGTAACTGGATTGGATTAGCACCTTAGAATCTAAAATGGATTATGCTGAAAGTTGGGGAATTAACTGGAGGAGGGTCAAGCTGAACTCTAACATACCAAAGAGAGCAGTCTCAGTCCATGAGGTGAGACATGAAGGTGGGTTAAGCTAAGGTAGTAGAAATGGAATACTCTGTTTTCTCTTCAGTCACACAAATCTTTTGCCTTTTCCTTTGGGGTTTTAAATACAGCTACCTCTTCTCACTGTTGACTTGTCACTTCACAAAGGTTTTTATTACTTGGCCTGGTTTTGATTTCCTGCTTTTACTTACTCTAACATAGGTTCATTTTTTTAATTTGTTTTTAATATCTCTCATATCAAAGTAGAAAATTATATGAATATTTTGTAGCTATGAAGCATATTTAGAGATGTGTATGAGTGTCATACTTGTATTGAAAACCAAGAGAAGTACAATATTCACTCTCACTTACAAAGTCTAGTTGATAGGCTTGGGAAAGTTTTTCCCAGTGTCTGTAGACTTCAACAGCTACCGAGCAACTTTTACACAAAGCAATGTTTTCACATTCTCTACTTCTTAATTTATTTGACAAACTAACATTTTGTGTTTTTATTTGCTCTTTAGGGCATGTGCTTTTATACAATAATATAAACTTTTCAAGACAGTAGCTGCACCAGGATTCACTCGCACTGAGAGAGCAAGGTCATCAAGGTTATACCAAACTGCTCGATGATGGATTATCCTAGACAGCATTTCCCGAAATCTTTATACAGTATGTCACAAGCAGGTCAAAGATCATGTAACTCTTCTGCTGGGCCCTCTATCTTGAGATGCTCACTCCCACTCTGAGTTATGTACTAGAAGAAGGCAGGAGGGTTTGCAGAGGTTTAAAAATAAGTCACATGAAAAGACCTAAGAAAGTAGGCATCTAAACTGCAACTGAAAAACACTGTCTAATATACATCAAATCTAAGGCAGGGTAAGATATAAAATGACAGAATGTCAAATATTAAGTGAGGTGGGTCTCCTTGATTTGGCAAAGTGCAGAGTGCCTTCGGATTGCTTCATTAGCTACAGAAAGCAAAACAGTTATTTTGGCAATGAGAAAACACTGCTAAAACAATGTTTCTTTCATTTCAAAGAATTATTTTCTTTGGTGTGCTGTTCCACTG
Organism: Cervus canadensis; assembly: GCF_019320065.1. NCBI lineage: Eukaryota > Metazoa > Chordata > Mammalia > Artiodactyla > Cervidae > Cervus > Cervus canadensis. The sequence goes on from NC_057404.1 coordinate 33,717,844, forward strand.
TGACATACATGATCTCTCCCTCCTAACAATTTCATATGATTTACAACTCTTCCATATTAAACTTTGTTCCTTAATGTTATGTAGAAATAAATTTTGAAATTAAAGTAAAAGTATTAATTTGACATTTATTAATCATTTCACTTCAATGTTATAAAATGTCATATTTTGAAACTATTCTGGCAAATTATTTTTAATACAGTTCTCATAGTTGATACTTCGGTTGCATATAATAAATTTTTTAAATCCTTGAAGTATACCACATAATACTACACATATATCTGCTAAATCTCACATAATTCTTACTGAAATAGGAAAAATGCTTTCTTTGCTTCTCAGCAACACAGTATGTAAACTGCTATATCAATCACTGTGTCAAAGTTGCTCTTTTATCTCAATACAGGACAAAATAAGTTTTTTTCACCTATATTCCTAAACAACCAGTGTTTATTTTTAGTATGATAATAAGAATGAGTTAAAATCCTTAAATACATAGCTAAATACTATTTTATTTTTCTATCATCAAAATAAAGCACAGCATTAGAAAAAATTTTAATTTCATGTTCTTTATTTTTATCACATTTCTCCTGCCAGAATTGAAAACACTTTATAAAGACTACCTATTTTATAAAGACTATATTAGTTTTGCCAGTATAGAAAAAGTCTTAGTGCTTTCAAATTATAAAGAGGTTAAATGTCAAAAATGAATCTATAAAGTTATCAAAGTCCTACTTTATCTTATTTAGGTATTATTAGATTCTACTTTGTTCTTAAAAAAAAAAGCTAAGGCAGCTCTTCAAAATGTGTAAGAAATCACTCATGTTATATATTTTATAGTACTTTATACAGAAATAAGATACTTGGACAGAAAGGAGATCAAACCAGTCAGTCTTAAAGGAAATCAACCCTGAATACTCATTGGAAGGACTGATGCTGAAGCTGAAGTTCCAGTATTTTGGTCACCTGATGTGAACAGCGACTCATTGGAAAAGTCCCTGATGCTGGGAAAGATTGAGGGCAGAAGGAGAAGAGGGCGTCAGAGGACGAGATGTCTGGATGGCATCACCGATGCAATGGACATGAACTTGGGCAAGCTCCAGGAGATGGTCAGGGACAAGGCCTGGACTGCTGCAGGCCATGGCATTGCAAAGAGTCATACACGACTGGGCAACTGAACAACAATAATGGAAAAAAGAATGCAAACGGGTATGTGTCTCCAAGAGTGAGGAATTTCATCATCAAGTAACCATTAGGACAGTGTTTCTAGAAGTTGAACTCCCCTGATACTATACTCTAGGGCAATCAGCCTCCCCTAAGCTTAACATCTGACCTGAGTTGACCAAAGGCTAGTACTGACTAGACACTGCCCAAAAAAACAGACAGGGCGTGCATGGGGGTGTGTTGTGGGATGCAGGTATTGCAAAGCAGGAGCAAAGACCAGGAGTGATGAGTACCATTCAATCCCCCTCTACCTTCTGCTACATGTATGATCTGGAGTGAATTATGTAAGCTTTAGAACCTTCAGTGTCCTAATCCAAGGTTCAGAGGTAATATTTGCACCTTTCTTTTAGGTTTATTGTGAAGACTCAATAAGGCAGTCCAGGTAGCACACTTGTTATAGTTCTTAGCACTTGTCTCACCAAGGTGAGACAAACTGCGTCACTGGAACCACCCACTTTGTCAATTCTGGGTACATCTATTGCACCTGCTTTAAGATATATTTTTTCTTCTTATAACTGGTAGAAGAATGATATCAAAGGGAAGATTTGTCTTTATTTGCAAAACAAGACTCTGGGAAATTTAGCCAAGACCAGAATATTAGCTAACAGCATTAATTTTACCTAATTGTGTCATACAGAAATGATTTTTAATAAAACAGCAAATCCATTTCCAAGATTGATCTAGTCTCTCAAGTCTCCAATAACATACTCAAGTACCAATGTCTTCATTCGTTTTGTAATTCTGATCACCTGCACTGAAACTAATCATTTCCTTTCATACAGGATGCTTTAAAGTTAGAGTTGCTAAAAAAAAATTTTTTTTTGGTCATTTTCACCACCATCTAGGATCTGAGATAGTAACTTAAAGTAGACACAGTGTTATCCTATGTCCAGTCTTCCTGTGTCAATCAGCAATTGCCTTTTTACTTCAGGATAACAAAATGAGTTGAATTATAATTCACATATTTCTAAGTTCATCTCAGCTCATTCACAAACAGTGCAGAGATGATCCTGATCATCAGTGGAAATGAAGTGTGGCATAGTTTACATTTCTTCTTATCACGTGGACCAGCCCACAAAATCTTTAGCTCATTCTCAATGCTCAAAGCATAGCCAGTTTTCTAAAAATAAATGGAAATGTAACCTAAAGTCAGCAACTGAAATTTCATAACTTAACTTATTCTTTCATATTTTAGATGCTATCCTTTAAGCAGTAAACCAAATATTTATGCACTTGCAGCTGATTAAAAATAAACTGTTATTAATAAACACATTAATATACAGGAAAAATTATCTGAAGATCTGTATAAAAATAGGTTTTTTTTCTCCTGTGATCTGTATTCACCTTCTCATATTTAACATGTATTTATTGAGCCTGTAATATGAGTCAGGCATTGTACTTGGCACTGAAAATACAGAAATGAACAAAGCAGATGTTATCTCTGAACTCACACTGGACTCCAGTGTAAATGATAAAGAAGAAAGCATACTATAAGGAAATTCCTTTATCACAAATAAAATGATGAGAACAGTGAAAATTTTGAAGATGTCACTTATGTAAACTTGCTGCCAGAAAACTGGAAGTAAAAATCCAATGGGTCTTCTAATATTTGTACTCATACAAGATTTAATAGAATTTGTAAATTTTATAGTAGAAGACATGTCAAATACAGTTTAAATTTCTCAGTCAGTAATTCTATTTTCTTACAAGTGATTATTACATTTTTAGAGACAGACACAACAAATAATAAGAGGTTTTATTTGAGAGGAGAAACAAGCATGGGTTTTTTTTTTTTAGATGAAAGGGGTATAATAAATTTATGAGACCTCACATACAGCTATAATATAATAAATTAGAAGGATTAATAGAATTGTGAGCTACAGTAACCTGCACTAGTAGAATGCCTATTTTATGGAGCTTGATAATACAGTTTATCATTGACTCCATGGGAATTCCCACAATATATTAGCTGTGGTGTAACAATAAAGCACACACAGTAAGGGGCATGTCCCTTTTGACACACATTCTCTTCCCACACTTATTTTACCAGGGAAACAACTCTGGAGCAGTTTAATTAAACTCCACTGCAATGAATTAGTCCAGGTCTTAGCCCTCTGACAGAGAGGGGCCTGGCAGTACCACAGGGGTTTGTCCCCTTATGATACCAGAGACACTTCAGAAAACCTGGGAAAAAAAAGTGTAGTGTCCCTCCAATGACAGTGTCACCAGTCAAGACTAGAGCTGTCAATCAGGTCACTGAAGGAAGCACTCACCCCCTTTGGAGAAGTGTTTATATTTCCCTATTTGTTGACCATGGAGCAGTCTTTTGGGAAACATCTAAATGCCCTGGGAAGGTTATGTTCTATTGCACTGGTTGCAGCAAGACCTTCACTAATCACTTGAAACAAAAATAGTTGTGTATTTTTAAAGTCCACTGTGTATTCATAGCTAGCTTTGGAAAAGCAAGCCAGAAAGTAATAACTGGAAATAAACTTAGGATGATGATGAGTTCAAATAAACTCTATTAGAAATACATATGAATAAAAAATTTTCATTCAAAGTAAAAACTCTCCAGCTAAACATGATCTAGAATATCTAAGATGGGAGGGTATTACAGAAGACAGGTTATTTCCCCAGAGTTTCTGATCAACAGTGTAGTAAGGTTACACCCCACCCCCATGACAAAGAAAATCTTACATTATTGATGAATATGCTTATTTTATCTGAACACTGTTTATTAATTCATAAGGGTGTTTGGAATTGAAAAATAAAAATTTACAAAACAATTACATTTTAAATAACTGCTTCTAGCTAGATGCATTGAATACTTAAGTGAATAAACACACAAAGACCTCAAAAGAATCTATTAGACAATGGCAATTAGAGCTCTAGTAACCTGGCTCCGCTGGAATTACTGAGCTCTATTTAGATGCCAGACATGGCACCTTAGTGATGGGTACACCATGTCGCCACCCTGCCTCTGCCTGGGGACCCTGAGAAATGACAGCCCCATCAGGTGTCGCATAAAGCAGCCGACCTCACACTCTTAGCACTTGATCTCTGCACTGCAAGTGACCGTTTGTCACTGTTGCCCAGAGATGAAACTCAGGTGACTCAGTGTCACCACTGCCTTTTCAAAAGAATGAGATAATTACAAGTTTTTTTGTAAGTCTAAGACAGAAGATGCAAATTTACTTAGAAAAATAATAGGCAAATTAAGAGCAACGAATAGAATTCTTTATTCATAGGGAATATGCTTTCTAATCATTACAAAAATTATCCGGACTTGGAACTTTTTGACCAAAGGAAAGAAAGGAGAATTATGGTTGCCTGAAAACTTTGTCCTAAATAGGTATCAGTGAATAAAAGTATTTCTACCAGAGCAAACACATTAATATAGAGCATTCAGAAGCTTATTCACAAAAATATTTCTCTTTCCTTCTCAAACAAGGTATAGATATCTAAGATTAGTTTTATCTATAAATTGGAGTTCACAACATAGAAAAATTCCCACCATAACATTTTCAAGCTATGGGGATAGTATTATATCCTTTATTTGTTGTGCCTCAGAAGTTCCAGAATTTGAGCCAGTTAGTTAAGAGATAAACTCCTCATATTTCTAGTCTTCTGGATTCTTGATCACCTCAGGTGATCCTGAAATCTCTGTGTTGATTTCAAAATAGTAGCTATTGTGTGTTAGTGACCTTGATCTGCAAGTTAGTTACTTGCAGGCACTGTGCTAAGTGCTTTATATAGTATATTTTATAAGTGCTTCATTTTAATTCTCACTAGAAGCACAGGAGTTTGGTATTACTATTGTCATTTTGTTGATTAGCAAAGTGAGAATCAGAAAACATATGTTATTTACCCAAAAGCAACAGAGCTAATCAGGAGCAGAGCTTGGATTCAAACTGAGTCTTTCTAACTTTAAAAGAGATGAGTTAAATTCTTAGCTACATTATCTCACAAAATTAAAGTTTAGAGAGCTTTTCTCACTAATAAATATTTCCATACTATAGTCTACTTGAAAAATATCTAGTTTTTTTCAACAATATTCCTAAGAGATTGAGTCAATTCTTATCTCTAAATCCATCCTATCAAGTAGTGACAGAGGCCAAAATATTGTTATACATGGGGAAGCCACTTCATTATATAGACTGAACTTAGTTGCTCACATATATTGTGATTGTGTCCATTCTTCATAAACCTATGTCTCCATAGGAAGGGAAAAGTGGAAAATTTTCTTTCCACTGGATGTGCAACTCTGACACTCAAAATTGCCTTAATTGTCAAAGAAGAGAACACTGAAACTCAAAGCTATGATAAACTGTCTGAAACCATTTTGCTTCCCATCACTACCACCCAACTCCCAGCCTAACCCTTGGTTACGAGAAATGGGATACATTTGGAATGTATAATTTAATCACTTTTTAATTTATTGGAATTAGAAGAGCATGATGTACATTTTTGTGAATTCAGCATCTCAGTTTTAACATTCATGGCCCTTGCTTTCTTAATTTATATTTCCATATTTTCCTATTTTATAGCATTTATGAAACAAAGTTTAGTATCATTCTTTGAATCTTTTATTCAGAAATGACAAGCATATCAATGAAAAATAAATTTTTTTATAATTTCAATATTTCCATATAATTAGAATTAATATTTGGCTAACTTTATGACCCAGATAATCATGATGGTGTGATGACTCACCTAGAGCCAGACATCCTGGAATGTGAAGTCAAGTGGGCCTTAGAAAACATCACTACAAACAAAGCTAGTGGAGGTGATGGAATTCCAGTTGAGCTATTTCTAATCCTGAATGATGCTGTGAAAGTGCTGGACTCAATATGCCAGCAAATTTGGCAAACTCAGCAGTGGCCACAGGACTGGAAAAGGTCAGTTTTCATTCCAATCCATAAGAAAGGCAATCCCAAAGAATGTTCAAACTACTGCACAATTGCACTCATCTCACACGCTGGTAAAGTAATGCTCAAAATTCTCCAAGCCAGGCTTCAGCAATATGTGAACCACAAACTTCCAGATGTTCAACCTGGTTTTAGAAAAGGCAGAGGAACCAGAGATCAAATTGCCAACATCCACTGGATCATCGAAAAAGCAAGAGAGTTCCAGAAAAACATCTATTTTTGCTTTTGACTGTGTAGATCACAATAAACTGTGGAAAATTCTGAAAGAGATGGGCATACCAGACCACCTGACCTGCCTCTTGAGAAACCTGTATGCAGGTCAGGAAGCAACAGTTAGAACTGGACATGGAACAACAGACTGGTTCCAAATAGGAAAAGGAGGACGTCAAGGCTGTATATTGTCACCCAGTTTATTTAACTTATATGCAGAGTACATCATGAGAAACGCTGGGCTGGAAGAAGCAAAAGCTAGAATCAAGATTGCCAGGAGAAATATCAATAACCTCAGATATGCAGATGACACTACCCTTATGGCAGAAAGTGAAGAGGAACTAAAGAGCCTCTTGATGAAAGTGACAGAGGAGAGTGAAAAAGTTGGCTTAAAGCTCAACTTTCAGAAAACTAAGATCATGGCATCCGGTCCCATCACTTCATGGGAAATAGATGGGGAAGCAGTGGAAACAGTGTCAGATTATTTTTGGGGGCTCCAAAATCACTGCAGATGGTGATTGCAGCCATGAAATTAAAAGACACTTACTCCTTGGAAGGAAAGTTATGACCAACCTAGATAGCATATTAAAAAGCAGAGACATTACTTTGCCAACAAAGGTCCGTCTATTCAAGGCTATGGTTTTTCCAGTGGTCATGCATGGATGTGAGAGTTGGACTGTGAAGAAAGCTGCGCACCGAAGAATTGATGCTTTTAAACTGTGGTATTGGAGAAGACTCTTGAGAGTCCCTTGGACTGCAATGAGATCCAACTAGTCCATCCTAAAGGAGATCAGCCCTGGGTGTTCATTGGAAGGACTGACCCTGAAGCTGAAACTCCAATACTTTGGCCACCTCATGCGAAGAGTTGACTCATTGGAAAAGACCCTGATGCTGGGAGGGATTGGGGGCAGGAGGAGAAGGGGACGACAGAGGATGAGATGGTTGGATGCCATCACTGACTCGATTGACATGAGTTTGAGTAGACTCTGGGAGCTGGTGATGGACAGGGAGGCCTGGCATGCTGCGATTCATGGGGCTGCAAAGAGTCAGACACAACTGAGCAACTGAACTGACTGAACTTTGAATATGGTGGTCCATGCCAACACTTTTTTAAAAAATTAAAACATAGTTTTAAAGTATTTTAAAATATTAAAATGCAAATATATTGAAAGTCTTAAATATATAGCTGATGTCAAGAGAAAGACAGAGAAACAACCAGGTGCCAGAAAGGAGCCAGAACAGGAAGCTTACAAGACACATGGAATCAAAGATGTGGGCAAGTTACACGACCAGCTGCTAAAGTTTCATTTTCCATGCAGGAACAAGAGATTTTGCCGTCAACCTAGGCTCTGTAAAGAGGCAGAAACCAGACTTTGCATGAAATTGAGGTCTCAAAAGAAATGTCTCTTCTGTGTAAGAAACAGACTCCATCTAAAAGTTCAAGACAAAAAAGGACATTGTCACTTCCAAGGGCTCTTCAAGGTTTAGAAAAATAAACATCTATTTTCAAAAGTGAACATTCAGCATGTGTTATCTTGTGGCATGAAAGTGAAGTGAAAGTGAAGTCGCTCAGTCATGTCCAACTCTTTGCGACCCCATGGACTATAGTTTACCAGGCTCCTCCGTCCATGGGATTTTCCAGGCAAGAATACTGGAGTGGGTTGCCATTTCCTTCTCCAGGAGATCTTCCCAACCCAGGGACTGAATCCAGGTCTCCTGCATTGTAGGCAGACGCTTTTTACTGTCTGAGCTATCTTGTGGCATAGGAATCCTTAAACTCTTCCCCTAAAAGGATTAAATTGAATAAAATTAAACCCAACTCTTTAAGTTTAAACAAATAGGAGAGGAAAATGCAAAGCTACTCTGCATTAGCACTACAGAATTCTAAGATGACAGTTGTTTTCATTCAGCATGATTCTCTGGCCCTGGACAAAAACACACACAATCATCAATAAAGCTGATCTAAAATCCAAAGTACAAATCCTAAGAGTAAAGGCTCCAACATGAATACAATAAGCAATGCAGCAAATGGGGTGTTAGAACCCATGATCTTAGAGTAATAAGGTAATATGAAAGAAACTATAAACTAGGTGCATTTAAAGCTACCGAGGAGATAATAAAAAGAAAAAAAAAACTATTAAAAAAAGAATAGAATATTATCTTAAAAATTAAGATATTGAAAAACTGTGTATAACTTCAGGAAAAAAGTAAAAGGAAATTTTGGGATTAAATATAGTAATTAAAAATACAAAGGGTGAATTACATACACAGCAGAATACATGGAGTTGAAAGTTTAGAGAACCGAAAGATAGTTCTGAAGAAACTATCCAGGAGTAATATAGTAAGAAGAGAAGTGAAGAAGTAAGAAATATGAAAGAGAACAGAAGTAACATGGGGAATAAAAATGTTGAACATATAGGATATAGGACTTCTAGGAGGAGAGAAATATATTCAGTAAGATGATTTTGGTTGTTCTCTAAATTAATGAATGGTATGAATCATTTAATTTAAAAATCATGAAGAGCCCAAAGCTCAATGATAAACATAAATCTACTTCAAAACACCTGTTGCTGAAACTACAGAATATAAAAGCAAAAAGAAAATATTAAAAGCAAACATAAAGAAAAGAGAGTTTATCTGCAAAGGAATAAAAATCAGACCGGCAATAGACTTATAAGGAGATAAAACCAAGGTCAGAAAATTATACTCAAGAAAAATAACTGTCAATCTAGAATTCTATAACTAGGTCAAATAGCACTCAAAGGCAAGGATGAACAGGTTTCAGGAAATACAAAGAAAGAGGAACAAGTAAGCTAAACAACAGTATGAAGAAGTAATAAAAAAGATTCAGTAAATGGAACATTCTCAAAAAAACCCCAAAAAACTGGTCTGGTACCTTAAGAAATCAACGTCATGAGACTTCCCTGGTGGCACAGTGCATAAGAATTTGCCTGCCAATGCAGGGGACATGGGTTCAATCCCCAGTATGAGAAGATTTCACATGCCATGGAGCAACTAAGCCCATGTGCCACAACTACTGAGACCACGTGCCGCAAATACTGAAACCTACACACCTAGAGCCTGTGCACTGCAACAAGAAAAGCCACTCAATGAGAAGCCCATGCTCAGCAATGAAGAGCAGTCCCCACTTGCTGCAACTACAGAAAGCCCACACAAAACAACAAAGACCCACCACAGCCATAAATAAATAGAGAATGAAGTGAAAGTCTCTCAGTCATGTCCGACTCTTTGAGACCCCATGGGATTATACAGCCCATCGAATTCTCCAGGCCAGAATACTGGAGTGGGTAGCCGTTCCCTTCTCCACGGTATCTTCCCAACCCAGGGATCGAACCCAGGTCTCCTGCATTGCAGGTGGATTCTTTACCAGCTGAGCCTCCAGGGAAGTCCATAAATAAATAAATAAGTTTAAAAAAATCAATGTCATGAAAATAAGAGAGGCATAGACTCTACACCAGATTAAGAAGATTTAAGATATATGACAAATAAATGTGCTGTGTAGCTTTGGGTTGGATCTTGGTTTGAAAAAAATTTTTAAAAATTGAAAACATGGACAAAATTTTAATATATAATCTGAGTATCAGTTGATATTACAGAATTGTGAGTAAATGGTAATGAAATTTTATATATATTAGAGCTATTTTTAGTTTAGATAGAAGCTTAGAGAAGCATCCTGAACTCTTTGCAATTAGGGATTAAGTAGCACGTATCTGTAAATTTATTTGTAAGTTGTTGAGCTAAAATATGTGTGCACATAGATAGCGGGTGCAAACATGGCAAAAAAAAGTTAACAAATTTTTTTAGTATAGATGATAGGCATATGGGTATATATGGTTCTATTTTTCTATCTGTTTGAAATTTTCATAATTAAAAATAAGAAAGGATGATATATATTCATCCAAAAGATTTAGTAATAAATTTCGGTAAGAAGGAAATTAAACTCAGGAAACAATGGTGAACAAAAAAGGTGGAAAGTAATCAATAAAAATGATGAAAATAATGACTACTAGCAGGAAGCAGGCAAAACCAATGACAGAAAAAAAGCACTCATGAAAATGTGAGAGGTGACTCAAGAAATGCAACTTAAAAGTTTATAAGAAATGTAAAGATGTGTATTAATGAAAAGATTTTTGAAACAAGTATGCATATCTTAAAAGGTGAATCATTCATTGGAAGAACAAAAATAAAACTATTACTTCAAAAGAATGAAAAAAATTATACATGTCATTCTAGTAGTAAGCAAAATAAGAGAAATAAAAGAAAAGTAAGTGGAAATTAAATATAACATAGCATGAATAAATAAAAATGCTCATTACAGCAATAAGCATAAGTGGATTTCAATCACAAGTTAAAAGATTCTCAGATTGAATGTTTAAAATTGTATCTATAGGCTACTTATTATTTTTTTTTAAAGGTGACATAGACTATTTATTACCTCATTAAACCAGAGAAAATCTCATTATGCAGTACTACAAATATCCCCCAGCCATGTCTCCACCCACTTGCTCACTCCCTCATTCATGCATTCACTGAGTTTTTATTTATTAAGTACCTACTGTGTACCAGGAACCAGCCTGGTAAATGCTGGAGTAACAAAGATTAAGGCACAGACTTCTGCCCTCAAGGAGCGCCCAATCTAAATCATGCAGAGAGACACAGAAATGAAGGATGACAATGAATGTGTCAAGAAGGGCTGATAACAACAGTCTCTTACAAGGAGACCCAACCCTGGATTCGGTTCCACAGCAAAGGTAAGTGGCTTTCCTTCTCTGCAGAACACAGATGTAACCAGCATTTCAGTTCCAAGTTACCACCGACCCAGAGGTGGGTCTCAGTCTCACCGAACCCTCAGGGGGGATAGGGTCTGTCCTTGCAGAGGGGGCTGACCACTACTGATATAGGCTACTTATTAAATCTACCACCGACAACCAATATGGATGAAACTCAAAACCATGCTGAGTTTTCTGAAAGTTGCAAAAGGATAAAATACTATGATACAACTTACATGAATGCTTAATACACACAAAAAACTAAAACTATAATACACAGAATACTACTCAGCAATAAAAAAAAACTGGGGTCATTTTTGAAAAGACAAAATTACAAAGAAGGTAGGGAGAGAAGTTGAATGTGATTATAAAGGGGGTAACGTGAGAGAGCGGCTTCCCAGGTGGCTCAGTGGTAAAGAGTCTGCCTGCCAATGCAGGAGACACAGGAGACACAAGTTCGATTCCTGGGTGGGGAAGATTCCCTGGAGAAGGAAATGGCAATCAACTCCAGTATTCTTGCCTGGAAAATCTCATGGACAGAGGAGCCTGTTGGACTACTGTCTATGGGGTTGCAAAAAAGTCAGACATGACTTAGCAACTAAACAATGGTAACAACAATATGAAAGAGATCATTGTGAAGATGGAATCATTCTGTACACTGTAGAGGTGGATATACCAATCTACACTGTGATAAAAATGATAGAACTTTATACATATGATGTACCAATGTTGTATTCCTGGTTTTGATATTGTATCATAGTTACATAAGAGGTAAGTATTGAGAGAAACTCAGTAAAGGGTACATAGGACCTCCCTGTTCTAGCCTTTACAATTTCTAATGAGTCAGTAATTATTTTAAAATAAAGATGTTTTTTAAATACTATTCCTGTTTTTAACTAAATATGTATATAGTGAAAGTATAAAAATATCTTGATTTGTTTTGTTACACGCTTGATACTTCATATTTACAAAGTAATAATAGCAGTGGCCCCGAAGATAAAAATTGTAATAAAAATGTTGATCCTATTATGGTATCAGAAAATAACATACACAGGCAAACCAAACAAGATATTTAAAGATTCTGCAGTTTTTTGATAATTCCTACTTCATTCCACTCCAGTCTCAGAGACTCAGAAGAAATTATGATATTCAAGTTTGAGCAGAGAAAAACAGAAGTCCTGATTTTGCATGCTTCCCCTACACATGAATTTCAGTTCACCATGGATTGGTTCAATAATCTGTCTCCCAACAACATTCAAATTTCAGTTACCACCGTATCTTCAATGTGAGTGACTGCACAAATTACAAACTTCTCTGCTCACTCTTCAAGCCACAGATCACTTCATAAATAAAAGATGTACATCATGATCAGTAAGCAATCACATCACTTCTTTTCAAAGTGTTACTCAGTGCACATGTAGACAGTAAAGTGTATAGTTGTCTTGTATCCTTGGCTCACAGGGACAAACTCGTGACATTTTACAAAAATAGATAATCAAAAGAGGATTTTGGCCAATAAAGATGGAAGTGCAGCAAAGAAATGTGGAAATGCTGGCGATAAGAACCAAACATAAGTACAGTTATAGAAGGAATAATTGATTATGTGAATTTAGACACTGTTACCATCAGAGACTCTAGCAAAGTAGCTTAGTGAAGGCAAACGTAAGCGGAAAATGGCTATAATAAAAGGCTCAAGATGTCCCTGAGAAAGTGACTCCAGCAGAAAGTTTCACATAAAAGGAATTCGCAGAGATATTTCCCCATGTTGAAATGCATAGGATAAAACATTAGAAGTTATTCCAAACTTTAAAAGTATGGCAATTGACTAACACATAGAAAGGATGCTTACTCTTTATGGCAAGTTATATTCAAGAAGACAAGCACTGTTCAAACTATTGTAAATAAGTTTTTATAAATCAAACATATTAACTCTCAATATTTCTAATGTTTTATATCATAGCACACTAAATATTAGTTTTAATATGTTTCATATGTTTCTATGCATGTATTAATACATATTAATTATTACATATTAATACATATTAACAGCAGAAGAGTCTTTGATGTTGTGAGAAAAATGTTTAAAGATCATAGAACAATCATAATTTCTTCCCACTGATTTTAAGATTGGTCGCACAGTTATTTTTACTGCCTCACACTACTGTGCAAAGCAATCTGCCTGTATGGAAAGGGAATAATGTACTTGTGCATAAATTGATTAATGACTCCAATCCCTTTTACTTTCTATATGACTTACAAGGTAAATAACACAAGCAAGACTTACTTATGATCCTCTACTGACCCTGCATGCTGTAATTTGACAGTCAAATCCCCTTTTTAATGGTTCTTCACATATTTTTAAGAAACAGAACTCTTGCTTCAAGTGAAATCTGATGTGAAACAGCTTACTAAATAACAAATCAAGATTTTACTTAAATTTATTGTTTATAAAGTTAATTAATGAGAATTATGATGAATTAATGACTATATGAAAACTTTATTCATTTTGACCTAAGCACCATGTTTCTCCGAATTTTTTGTTCATTATTCAGAGGTATAAATAGATAATAGTGGCAAACACTACCAATTCAAGTTACCCCTGAAATCCCTGAATACTCTTCAATTAATCAGACATAGTTAGTTTGTCTAGATGAGTACATATGAAACTTAGAAAAAAACCATAGGTGGTCACTTTGTTTCAAAATATGTGCAAAAATTTGAAAAAGGGAAAGAACACAAAATAATCATCAGAACTATAATGAGACTTATTAAAGAAAGAGGTTAAAAAAAAAAAGAAAGAGGTTTGTAGTGGCATTCTTTTAATAACTAAAAAATTTTAATGGATTTGATTTAAATACCCAAATTTAGATGAATTGCTATGCAGAATATGATAAGTTCAGAAATATTAAGCATCCATGAAAAATTATGTTTATGAAAAGTTATGAACAATGAGAGGAAATGTATATAATAATAATTTAAACAGACTGTAAGATGATATACATGTGATGCAGCATAAGCATTAAAGGACACAAAAGCTGCAGGCAGATTCCATTCTAGCAAAATCTCAATTATAAGTACAAGAAGATGGGGTAGGAGTGTAGTTGGGGAAGAGTTGCTACAGGATTTACTGGCCACTGCCTTAGTGTGGGGATCATGGTTTTCTGTCTTTTCTTACTGCACTTTAACTCTGAGGATGGGGACTAAATATGATATAGATAAGATTCCTCAGAAAGTTTCTCACCAAAAGGGTTCCCTGCTTTGTTACCCAAGCTGCAAGGGTGTTTTGAGAACCGCCTCTATGTCAGAAAGGGGAGCTTATTTGTTCTATGCAGTTTTGATTAGAGAAGTATTTAAAAATATATTTATTGTAATTTTTACTTTGGAATGTGTTGGAAACTCTAAAGATGCAGATAAACTCTAAAGACCGTGGTCCCTGGAATGTACAATTGTGAATGTTTGACCAATTAATGAGAAGAAGGACTGATATCTGCATCTTTAGAGTTTCCAACACTTTCCAATGTAAATAAATACATTTTTTATAATAAACATATTTTAAAATACTTCTCTAATAAATTTCTCTTATGCATGTGAGAAGCATAATACACCTACTGTATCATCTTTTCTTCCTTAAAAATATATACTGGTAAATCTTCCAAGTTAGCACATAAAAGTAAACTTCATTCTTTGTAATAGTTAAATGATATTTCATGCACAATTGTACTATTATTTACTTAACAATTTCATATTGATACACACTGAAGTTCCTTCCAGTTCTTATATTATAGTCTACTGAAATGAACATGCATATACTTAAGGATGCTGCTGCTGCTGCTAAGTCGCTTCAGTTGTGTCCGACCCTATACAATCCGATAGATGGCAGCCCACCAGGCTCCTCTGTCCCTGGGATTCTCCAGGCAAGAACACTGGAGTGGGTTGCCATTTCCTTCTCCAATGCATGAAAGTGAAAAGTGAAAGTGAAGTTGCTCAGTTGTGTCTGATTCTTAGTGACCCCCTGGACTGCAGCCTACCAGGCTCCTCCATCCATGGGATTTTCCAGGCAAGAGTACTGGAGTGGGGTGCCATGGCCTTCTCTGGGTACTTAAGGATGAATTCTTAACAATAAAATTGCTGGACCAAAGGCATATGCATTTTAATTGTTGAGAGATATTAACAAATTACCACATATGTGTAAGTTTACACTAACTGCATACAGTAATAATTCTTTTCCTCAAACCTTATCTTGCAACATTATTCTATGACTATAAAGCATATATACTATAAATAAATACAATTTCATCCACAGTTAGCCATCAGATTTTGATCATGAATTCCTCCATGTTATTCTTACCACTGAAAGTGTTTACCTTAGTTGTATAGTTGTTGAGTTTCTGATTTGGGTACTAACTATGGAATCTAATTGTACTGGATTTTGACACCCTTTTACAATGGAGGGAATAATTGTGTAATCTAATTTCTAGAAACTTAAATGTGTTAAAACTAACGTGAATAGTACATCCAAATTTTGTCATTAAAGAAATGTTTTTCAACAATAAAAGAGTAGTCATTAATTTCTGAATGACGTTCTTTGATTTCCGCTTATGCTCTTTTTTCAAAATATAATTTTTAAAAAGTTTTAGCACTCTTCATGCCCTCCAAAATAACTTTACAATGCATATCAGATATTATATTAACATCTCCCCAAAACACAAACATTTCAACCTTAGCAATATAATGATAAATTAACTTCCTAATTATTAGCAGTGTAAGAATGAATAATTTCTTACCTTAAACTCTTAAACTTCTCCAATACTTCTCTTAAAAGCTCTACAAAGTAGAAGATGTGAAACATATGGTGCATCCAAGAAAGAAATCTTTAAAATTTGGACAAAAACACAAGGAGGTGGCTCTTTTAGAAGAGCATTTTCTCCACTGCAAACCAGCTGTAGGCACAGTCTAGTTAACAGCCTTCAGAAAAGCTGTGCTGTGATACATTAATTTACACCTACTGTGCATTAAATGAGAAGCCAAAGGCCATGTACGGGGCACGTAACTTATTACCTCAACATAAAACAGATATTATGTTTACTAGTAAAAAATTTAAGGTACGATGTCTGGGAGTTTGTAGGCAACAAAAAAGTAAAGAGCCTGAGAAATTATGGTATAATTAGTTAACCCATGATGACAGATGTCTTCCCTGGTGGCTCAGATGGTAAAGAATCTGCCTGCCGTGCAGGAGACCCAGGTTCGATCCCTGGGTCAAGAAGATCCCCTGGGGAAGGGAAAGGCGACCCACCCCAGTATTCTTGCCTGGAGAAACCCATGGACAGAGAAACCCGGCGAGCTACAGTCCATGGGGTCGCAAAGAGCTGGACACGACTGAAGCAACTTGGCACACACAAGTTTTGTCATAGCTTTCCCTCCAAGGAGCAAGTGCCTTTTAATTTCATAGCTGCAAGCGCCTTCCATAGTGATTTTGGATCACAAGAAAATAAAATCTGTCACTGCTTCCACTTTTTCCCCTTCTACGTGTGTATGAAAGGGAAAGTGTTAGTTGCTCGGTTCTGTCCAACTCTTGGGTATATACTCTTTAATGTGTCTTTGTGTGTATTTTTGTTTTTTATGGATTTTATGTATTTGTGTCTTTTATATGTCTTTTATGTGTCTGTGTGTATATTCTTTTATATGTGTATACATATATTAATATTTTATTTTTTGTTAACTGGAAATAGAACTGCCATATGACCCACCAATCCCACTGCTGGGCATATACACTGAGGAAACCAGAATTGAGACATATGTACCCCAGTGTTCATTGCAGCGCTGTTTACAATAGCCAGGACATGGAAGCAATCTAGATGTCCATCAGCAGACGAATGGATAAGGAAGTTGTGGTGCATATACATAATGGAATATTACTCAGCTACAAAAAAGAATGCATTTGAGTCAGTTCTAATGAAGTGGATGAAACTGGAGCCTATTATACAGAGTGACGTAGGTCAGAAAGAGAAACACCAATACAGTATATTAAAGCATATATGTGGAATTTAGAAAGATGATAATGATGATCCTTTATGCAAGGCAGCAAAAGAGAGACACAGATATAAAGAAGAGAATACTGGAGTCTGTGGGAGAAGGCAAGGGTGGGACGATATGAGAGAACAGCATTGAATCATGTATGTTACCATATGTAAAATAGATGACCAGTGCAAGTTCAATGCATGAAGCAGGTCATTCAAAGCTGGTGCTCTCGAACAACCCAGAGGGATGGGGTGGGGAGGGCGGTGGCAGGGGTGTTCAGGGTGGGAGGGCACCTGTGTGCCCACAGCTGATCCATGTCGATGTGTAGCAGGGGCCACCACAGTGTTGTGAAGTGACCATCCTCCAATCAAAACAAATAAATAAATTTTAAAAAACAAACACCTAAAAATTCACACTCGAAAAAATAAATTTTACTTTTTGTTGTACTCACACACACACACACACACACACCCTTGTAAGAGGACTGCAAGGACATAAGTAAATTCTCAACCATGCTTTATGCTATGTTCTTCCATATTGCTTCAATTTTTGGTAATAGTAACGAAGCTATATATATTTTGTATAATTTTTAAAATATTTTTAAAAATAAAGTTTAGGCACTGTTTAGAAGATTATTCTTTAATATATTTTGACTAAACACTGTAAGACTGAAGTAAAAAGGAACTATACAAAAACACTGCACCTAGTCAACAAAGTCATTACTCACAGGCATACAGATTAATAATTCTGAAGTTGCTATACATGTATACTAGGATTGAACACATGAGAAATTTATCACTGATGGTGGGAGCAAGATTCTCATTGTTGGAAAGAAAAATATAGAGGGGAGAGGGGAAGGTAAGAATGAACCATGTGATACTACATTAGGTTTGAAATCATCAGTATGAATCATTTTAAGTTAATATAGATACAGATGGATTAAGCAATAACTACACATATGTATATATACACAGGTTAGTATACATATCATGCATATATTTTCTAGCTCTGACCACTGAGAGTGCCCAGAAACAATAATATCACAGTAGCAGTGAACAAATCACAAACCTAGAACTTGGTTTCTAATACCATTCTCCAATAAAAGGAGCCAGGGATCCTCGGCACAGTGACCAGCTCTAGAACCAGATTAGAGAAAATGTAAGCTGATCTTGGAGCATCTTGCAGTGCCAGAAAGCAATAAAATGCCCCCCAAAAGGGGGGCACAGGTGGGGACACAGAACCCAATGTGACACAGAAGAACAATTTAAGCAACAAAACAAATAACGTGGCATTAAACTATAACTCTAAGTATAAAATAAGTCTCTGAGCTCAAACGGACATAATTAAATGATTAAATAAATAAGTTAAATAGAGGAGAAAAGAAAAATCTCCCACATCCAAGAGTTCCAAAGAGTTTGTAATGGGTACTCACTACCTCAAGGAGGTGAAGCCTAACTCCTGTGATCCCTTGATTATGGGTTATACGTAGTGACTTGTTTATAAGAGTAGAGTATGGAACTTTTTTTAAAGGCGAAAAAAAATGTAACTTTATGGTTAAGAAAACCCGACAGACATTACATAGGCCAGGTGAACAAGGTTAACATCACTGGTGATAAGTCAAACTCACAACAAGTATACTTAATACAGTGTGCAAGAATCATCCTTTGTCCCCCTGATCATCCTCCCAAACAGATTTTTTACCGTCTGAACCACTAGAGGAGCCCCCCCAAACACCCATAACACTAGTCTAAACAGAGAAAAACATCAGACGATGCCAAATTAAGGGATGTTCTACAAAATGTCTGACTGGCACTCCTTAAAAATATGGAAAGTCTGAGAAAATGCCACAGACCAAAGATGCTAAGGAGACATGACAACTAAGTGTAATGTGGCATGATACATAGAATCTTGGAACAGAAAAAGGACACTAGGGGAAAGTCAGTGAAATCTGAATAAACTGTGTAGTTTAATTGGGCTTCCCGTGTAGCTCAGTCAGTAAAGCATCTATCTGCCTGCAACGCATGAGATGTGGGTTCAATTCCTGGGTTGGGAAGTTCCCCTGGAGAAGGAAATGGCAACGCATTCCAGTATTCTTGCCTGGAGAATCCCATGGACAGAGGAGCCTGGCAGGCTAAGTTCATAGGGTCACAAGAGTCAGACACAACTTAGCACTATCTTTCTTCTTTCTTAGTTATTAATAATGTATCAATATTTGGTTCACTGGTTTGACAAATGTGAACTAATGTAAGATGTTAGTAAGGGAAACTGGGTGAGGGATGTACAAGAAGTTTGTACTATGTTACAATTTTTTTATTTTTAAATTCAAGATTTTTTAACACATTAAAATGGTGTTTTTTAAATTTACCATAAAATTTACCATCTTAACCATTTCTAAGTAGAAAGTTCAGTAGTGTTAGGTATATTGTCACAGTTATTTGCCAAATCTCTAATACTTTTTCATTCTGCAAAGCTAAAACTCCACACCCATTAAACAACTACTCATGTCCCCCTTCCCAGTCTCTGGCAACCACCATTCTGCTTTCTATTTCTACGGATCTGACTACTCTAAATGCTCGTATAAGTGATATCATAAACTATTTGTCTTTTTGTTACTGGCTTATTTCACTTAGCACAACGTCCTCAAAGGTCATTCATGTTGCGGTGTCAGTGGGGTGCTATAACAGAATACCACAGACTGGCTTATACACCAGGCACTTATTTCTCACAGATCTGGAGCCTAGGAAGTCTGAGACCACAGTGCCAGCACAGTCAGGTTCTGGTGAAAGCCCTCTTTCTGGATTGCAGATTTCTTGCCATTTCTTCACATGGTGGAGAGTGAGCTCTAGTCTCCTCCTTTTCTTAAAGAAGCTCCATCATGGGGGCTTCATTTTCATGATCTTATCTAAACCTAATTTCTTACCACAAGGCTTCACCTTCTAACACCATTACAATGAGAGTTAAGATTTCAAACTATTCAGTCCATAACAGTCAAAGTTTCCCTTCTTTTTAAGGGAATATACATATATATCCCCTTATATATTCTCAATTTAAGTCTTTTTAAGGGAATATATATATATATATGTATGTATATATGCCACATTGCAACATATTTTTATCCACTGACACAGAGGTTGTCTCTACTGCTTGGCTGTTGTGAATACTGATGCTATGAACACAGGTGTGCAAATATTTCTTTTGGGTATATATCCAGAAATGGAATTCCTGAATTGTACAGTAATTCTATTTCTAATTTAGGTTTCAGGGTTAGGTCGTTGATCCATTTGAGTTAATTTCTGTTTATCATATCAGATAAGGTACAACTTAATTATTCTGGTAGCAGACATCCAGTTTTCCTAAAACCATTTGTTAAAGAGACCATCCCTTCCCCATTGAATCATACTGGCATCCTTGTTTAAAATCATTTGAACATATATGTTAGTTTAGTTTTTTACTGTCTAATGCATTTGATTAGTTTACATGCTTGACTTTATGCTAGTACCACAATGTTTTGATCATTATAGCTGCATATAAGTTTTGAAAACAGGAATTTTAAGATCTCTAACTTTGTTGTTGTTTTTCAAGAATTTTTGTTATTCAGTTTCTTGAAATGACATACAAATTTTAGTACATTTTACATAAATCTAAAATTATTCTAAAATTAAAAATTTACCCAAAATGTCACAGATATTTTTATCAGCAAACATAGATATTCCTATGTATTTTAATCACTATGAAATATAACATTGTATGTAGGCAATAAATTGACACTATTTCTTATTGATGGACAACTAGGATTTTGCCAATGTTAAACTCTAGAAAGTAATTCAGTGAACATTCTTGTGCGCATATCTTTTCTAACAAGGGCAATTATCCTTTCAGATGTCAGCACTTGGAGCAATTGCTAAATCAAAAGACATGTTCATTTTAAATGTTGATTTATGCCAAACTATACTCTTATGGCAGAAAGTGAAGAGGAACTAAAAGGCCTCTTGATGAAAATAAAGGAGGAGAGTGAAAAAGTTGGCTTAAAGCTCAACATTCAGAAAACTAAGATCATGGCATCTGGTCCCATCACTTCATGGCAAATATAAGGGGAAACAGTGGAAACAGTGTCAGACTTTATTTTTTTGGGCTCCAAAATCACTGTGGATGGTGACTGCAGCCATGAAATTAAAAGACACTTACTCCTTGGAAGGAAGGTTATGACCACCTGGATAGCATATTTAAAAGCAGAGACCTTACTTTGCCAACAAAGGTCCATCTAGTCAAGGCTATGGTTTTTCCAGTAGTCATGTATGGATGTGAGAATTGGACGGTAAAGAAAGCTGAGTGCCGGAGAACTGATGCTTTTGAACTGTGGTGTTGGAGAAGATTCTTGAGAGTCCCTTGGACTGCAAGGAGATCCAACCAGTCCATCCTAAAGGAGATCAGTCCTGGGTGTTCATTGGAGGGACTAATGTTGAAGCTGAAACTCCAATACTTTGGCCACCTCACGTGAAGAGTTGATTCATTGGAAAAGACCCTAATGCTGGGAAGGATTGGGGGCAGGAGGAGAAGGGGATGAGAGAGGATGAGATGGTTGGATGGCATCACCAACTCGATGGACATGAGTTTGAGTAAACTCCGGGAGTTGGGATGGACAGGGAGGCCTGGCGTGCTGCAATTCATGGGGTCGCAAAGAGTCAGACACGACTGAGCGACTGAACTGAACTGAACTGATACTATAGGAGTAAAAGGCAAGTTTGGCATTGGAGTACAAAATGACGCAGGACAAAGGCTAACAAAGTTTTGCCATGAGAATGCACTGGTCATAGCAAACACCCTCTTCCAACAACCCAAGAGAAGACTCTACACATGGACATCACCAGATGGTCAATACCGAAATCAGATTGATTACATTCTTTGCAGTCAAAGATGGAGAAGCTCTCTACAGTCAGCAAAAACCAGGCCAGGAGCTGACTGCGGCTCGGATCATGAACGCCTTATTGCCAAATTGAGACTTAAATTGAGAAAGTAGGGAAAACCACTACACCATTCAGGTATGACCTAAATCAAATCCCTTACAATTATACAGTGGAAGTGACAAATAGATTCAAGAGATTAGATCTGATAGAGTGCCTGAAGAACTATGGATGGAGGTTCATAACATTGTATAGGAGACAGTGATCGAGACCATCATCAAGAAAAAGAAATGCAAAGAGTCAAGACTGTTGTCTGAGGAGGGCTTAGAAATAGCTGAGAAAAGAAGAGAAGCTAAAGGCAAAGGAGAAAAGGAAGATATACCCATCTGAATGCAGAGTTCCAAAGAATAGCAAGGAGAAATAAGAAAGCCTTCCTCAGTGATCAATGCAAAGAAATAGAGGAAAACAATAGAATGGGAAAGACTAGAGATCTCTTCAAGAAAATTAGAGATACCAAGGGAACATTTCATGCAAAGATGGGCACAATAAAGGACAGAAATGGTATGGACCCAATAGAAGCAGAAGATATTAAGAAAAGGTGGCAAGAATACACAGAGGAATGATATAAAAAAGATCGTAATGATCCAGATAACCATGATGGTGTGATCACTCACCTAAAGCCAGACATCCTGGAGTCTGAAGTCAAGTGGGTCTTAGGAAGTATCAATATGAACAAAGCTAGTGGAGGTGATGGAATTCCAGCTGAGCTATTTCAAGTCCTAAAAGATGATGCTGTGAAAATGCTGCACTCAATATGCCAGCAAATTTGGAAAACTCAGCAGTGGCCACAGGACTGGAAAAGGTCAGTTTTCATTTCAATCTTAAAGAAAGGCAACACCAAAGAATGTTCAAACTACCACACAATTGCACTCATCTCACACACTAGCAAGGTAATGCTCAAAATTCTCCAAGCAAGGCTTCAACAGCATGTGAACCAAGAACTTCCAGAAGTTAAAGCTGGATTTAGACAAGGCAGAGGATTCAGAGATCAAATTGCCAACATCTGTTGAATCATAGAAAAAGCAAGAGAATTCCAAAAAAATACCTACTTCTGCTTTATTGACTACACTAAAGCCTTCATCTGTGTGGATCACAACAAACTGTGGAAAATTTTTAAAGAGATAGGAATACCAGACCACCTTACTTGCCTCCTGAGAAATCTATATGCAGGTAAAGAAACAACAGTTAGAACTGGACATGGAACAACAGACTGGTTCCAAATTGGGAAATGAGTACGTTAAGGCTGTATACTGTCACCCAGTTTATTTAACTTATATGCAGAGTACATCATGCAAAATGCTGGGCTGGATAAAACATAAGCTGGAATCAAGATTGCCGGGAGAAATATCAATAACCTCAGATATGCAGATGACACCACCCTTATGGTAGTAAGCAAAGAGGAATTCAAAAGCCTCTTGATTTAAGTGAAAGAGAAAAATGAAAAGGCTGGCTTAAAACTCAACATTCAAAATGAAGATCATGGTATCCGGTCCCATCACATCATGGCAAATAGATGGGGAAACAATGGAAACAGTGACAGACTTTATTTTCTTAGACTCCAAAATCACTGTAGATGGTGACTGCAGCCATGAAATTAAAAGATACTTGCTCCTTGGAAGAAAAGCTAAGACAAACCTAGAAAACATATCAAAAAGCAGAGACATTACTTTGCTAACAAAGATCTAGTCAAAGCTATGGCTTTTCCAGTAGTCATGTATGGATGTGAGCGTTGGACCATAAAGAAAGCTGAGTG
The DNA here is from genome assembly GCF_019320065.1 of Cervus canadensis. Taxonomy (NCBI): domain Eukaryota; kingdom Metazoa; phylum Chordata; class Mammalia; order Artiodactyla; family Cervidae; genus Cervus; species Cervus canadensis. The sequence goes on from NC_057404.1 coordinate 33,741,722, forward strand.
CTGAAGAATTGATGCTTTTGAATTGTGCTGTTGGAGATGATTCTTGAGAGTCCCTTGGACTGCAAGGAGATCAAACCAGTCAATCCTATAGGAAATCAGTCCCAAATATTCATTAGAAAGACTGATGCTGAAGCTGAAGCTCCAATACTTTGGCCAGCTGATGTGAAGAAGTGACTCACTGGAAAAGACCCTGATGCTGGGGAAGATTGAAGGCAGGAGGAGAAGGGGACGACAGAGGATGAGATGGCTGGAGAGCATCACCAACTCAGTGGACAAGAGTTTGAGCAAGCTTCAGGAGTTGGTGATGGACATGGAAGCCTGGCATGCTGCCTCATCCATGGAGTCGCAACGAGTTGGACATGACTGAACGACTGAACCAAACTGATACCATAGATTAGTATTATCAATTTTTCAACAATGCATAAGAGAGTTTACCCTTCTATCCTTAGAGTTTTGTTTATTCTTTTCATCTCTCCTAATTGATGGGCTAAAGTTGATTTCTCCTTGTTGCTTAACTGCATTCATTTGTAATCACGTAAACCTTAAAATCAAGTGTTACATCCTCAGATTATCATTTCAAAAAAAATTACAAAAACTTTTTTTCCAATTGTCTTCAGTAGAAATGTTTCTTGATGTCAAGCCATAGAAACTTACTGTAACTAACTTTAGCAGAAGATAATATACTAGAAGCAAATCAATGAACTCACAGTAGCTGAAGGATCAGGTTTTATAAGTAGGAGGTGGGGGCTTCTGAGGGTAAGGCCAAACGAACCATAGCTCTGGTCCCTAAACATGGAGGATTTAATCAGCATATTGCCACACATGCAATGAATAACTTTCAGCTATTCTTTGTATCTTTTATTCAATATTCCAAAGTCCTGAAAGAGAGAGATGTGTCTAATTGGCTAGGTATAAATCACATTCCTGCTCTTTGGCTGCACTAGGGAGAAAGAAAACTGAATCCTTCAGTTTTCACAGGGGGAAGTGAGTTCTGTCTCTCATCAAGTAAACAAATAATGGAAATTCTCTGGTAGAAAAGTGGGAGGGCTATTAAAGACAGACTGAGATGCTGAGCTGCCTGAACACTGACAAATGTCAACTAAATGGGGGCAAAAAAACCCTCAAGCTTATCACCTAATAAATTTTTTCTGTAGCTATAATTGATAATTAGTTAAAGAATACTAGGTGAGCATACCTTCAGATTGACATTATTGGTATACTCAAACTGTGCCGGTAAATTTCTTTAACTAAATATTTTGGACATTTTTCAATCAGCAAAAGCTAGTATGCAAACACACCCATGAATTCATATTTCTAACATGTTAATTTCAATTAAGTATTGAAATTTAAAGTCCCCTATGAATCCAAGAACCTCAAAAATATTACAGTGATCCATCTTAATTATACTCCTGAGCAAAGAAACTTCTCTTCTGAAATGAATTCTACAAGCATATGTTTGAGACTCAGTTAACAAAACAAAATAAATCATTATGATATTATAAAGTTAGCTGGTCAAAAAGACAAACCTATAAATCTATATGTTTAAAAAAATGATATTCTTTTTTATGGCTGAGTAATATTCCATTGTATATATGTACCATTATGCAGAATGAAGTAAGTCAGAAAAACAAACACCATATATTAATGCATATATGTGGAATCTAGAAAAATTGAATTGATGAACCTATTTTCAGGGAAGGAATGGAGATGAAGATATAGAGAACAGACTTGTGGACACAATGGGGGGAAGGAGAGACTGGGATGAATATACACTATCATGTGTAGAATAGATACCTTGTTAAGAAGTTGCTCTATGACACAGGGAGCCCAGCTTGGTCCTCTGTGATAACCGAGAGGGACAGGATGAGGGGAGGAGAGAGAGGCTCATCAGGGAGGGGATATATATATACTCATGGCTGATTCGTGTTGCTGAATGGCAGAAACCTGGGCTCAGATGGTAAACAATCTGCCTGCAATGCCGGAGACCCAGGTTTGATCCCTGGGTCTGGAAGATCCCCTGGAGAAGGGAATGGCAGTCCACTCCAGTATTCTTGCCTGGAGAATCTCATGGACAGAGGAGCCTGGCAGGCTACAGTCTACGGGGTCACAAAGAGTCGGACAGGACTGAGCGACTAACACACACGGTAGAAACCAACACGACATTGTAAAGCAATTTTCCTCCAATTAAACAGTAAATTTAAAAAATGATGTGACAGTTTTGTAGATTTTTTTAGCCTTTTTGAGATACTATAAAATACCTAAGTAGTTTGCCAGAATTATTAACTTTTCAGCCAATGATTTAAACTTCATAAACACGGTTTCAAAGATGGTAAAGAAAATGTCTAAGATTCCATTCTACTCCTTATCAAAACTTATTATAGTTAGCCAAGATGGAAATTACATGATGTTTTACTTCATCCGTAATCAACAAAATATAAACTATTTTTTCCTTCTAATTGGCATAGAATTTTTTTAAAATTTTGAACAAGTCATCAAAATAGGTGAATAAGTGTATTTTGTATACAACTAAAAAAACATATATTTCCAGTGTGAATATCTTCAATATAACCTACATAGCATTCTTGTCAAAAATTATTAACCTGAATATAGCCATGAGAAATTTTTTTTTAATCCATTTTATGGAAAAGTCTACAAGACAATTGGCTTGAACTGTTCAAAAATACAAAGGTCAATGTTGTTGTTTAGTTGCTAAGTCTTGTCCGACTCTTTTGCAATCCCATGGACTATAGCCTGCCAGGCTCCTCTCTCCATGGGATTTCCCAGGCAAGAATACCTGAGTGGGTTGTCATTTCCTTCTCCAAGGGGTGTTCCCCACCCAGGGATTGAGTCCACATTTCCTGCATTGTAGGCAGTTTCTTTACCACTGAGCAACCTGGGAAGCCCCCACAAAGGTCATTATAAAGAAAAAACCCCAATATAGTGGGAGTACGAATATTCTAGATTGAAGGAGACTATTTAAATAGGAGACTAAACAGTCTTCTTTAATCTAATGATAACTATATGCAGTGTGTAATCCTCGACTGATCCCTGGATTGACAGGGAGGAAAGAAGGAAAGGGAGGGAGGAGGTAGGTAAAGAGCAGGCAGGAAAGGACGAAGGAAAGCTATAGACCTATATAAAAGGCATTTGGGGAACAACTGAGGACATCTGGACATGGACTATATTTTAGAAGCTATTATTATTCTGTTAAATTCTTGAGAAAATAGTATTGAGATTTTGTAGGAGAGCATCCTTGCTTTTGGGAAACCCCCAGTAAGACATTGAAAAAGATATGATGTCTGAGACTTTCAAAGTGTTCAGCAACAGAAACAACAAAGAAAATTCAATACTAGGCATTAATCACAATATCATCTACAATAATAATGATTATAGTCTAAATATTAACAGTTTAAATGTCCATATAATGAGGTTATATATTTTAAAATGTTTTAACTAGTTTTTCCTCATGGACTATATATTATTTAAAGGGTGCTTTTCTGAAAGGCTGCTTTTTTTCAAATGACATAATTTTCAATGTGACTTTTTTGAAATATAAGGAGTACCAAAGAAATCACCAAATTTAATGCAAAGACTAGTAAGGATTTTTTTTTAAAACTAGTGAGATGGTTGGATGGCATCACCGACTCAATGGACATCAGTTTGAGCAAGCTCCAGGAGCTAGTGATGGACAGGGAAGCCTGGCATGCTTCAGTCCATGGGGTTGCAAAGAGTCAGACACAACTGAGCAACTGAACTGAACAGAGTAAGTTTCTGAAGTAGCATTCCAGTTTCTCACTGATCAATTCCTTCGTATTGAAGGATTGCATGCAAACAAACCCACTGGCAAAAATGTGATAAAGAAACACATTACAGTTTCAAACTTTGTTCTCTGTTGTCAAAACAAGGACCTAGTAGGAAAGAAAGAGACAGTGGTCCATCAGGTATGTACTATGTAGTTTAAGAAGGCTGAAAAAGTGTATTTTTAAGACACTTTCAGATATTCTGGAATAGGTTAGATAATAAGCATTATCAGGTAACACCTTATTAGCAAAATGCAAGAAATATTCAAGAAGAGTAATCATGAGGAAGGAAAAACAAAGTGCTGAAGCATAAAAAGTCATAAAGACAAACTTTTCCTACTACTCTTTTTCTAGGATCAGTCCTGGCACCCACATAAAACTCTCTCTCTAGATTCCTTTCCATTGTACCCTGAACAATAATCTCATGTCATCTCTGGCAGATAAGCATAGGTTACTGATTTGTTCTATCTCCCTCTTGCCAAACAGTAGGAAGAGTAGAGAGACTAGAATCGCAATGTCTTAGGTCTACCAATGGGACCACTTGGAAAGGCAGTTTTCCTGTGACACCTGTCTTCTCTGACTGAAACCTATTCAGTAATCCTGTTCATTCCTGACCTCCTGCCCCCTTGTCACTGATCTGTCCTAAAGGGGATGCCAATATATCGTCTGTCAAATTTATATTAGAAAGCCAGAGCCTAAGGTCCCTATTTCTATATTGCACACAATGCTTTATGTCAAACTTTGATAAACATGAAATCACATTTTCAAAGGTTAAAAAACCAGTGTCAGTCAGTCAAAAATAGTTGATCACTGTGAGTGTCTCACTGGTTGACCTTGAACTCTTTCATGACTCTGAGGTCAATGGTATGTCATTAGAAGAGGAATTTCTTACAGATTTATGATAAGCTCACTTCTTTGACTATGATCTTGACATTAGAAACCATTTTAAGTTGTCCATCTTCAAACACCTACCTAGTGAATGAAAGCATAAAACTATAAAGGGATTGATCATGCTTTCAATTGTGCAATGAACTATTTTCATGCTATGAAATAGATGTTAATAGAAGTTAATACGTGCATATCTATGAGACAAAGAATCCTAAGATTTTGAGAAAATCTAAGACTCAATAAAAAGGGACAAGAAGGTAGAAGAAAAATAAAACAAAGAAATGTTCAGTATTTACCACACATTCCATTTCCACTTCTATTTTAATTATATATGATAGAAGAAAGTTAGCAAGTAGATTATGCAAGTATCTTCAAAGGTCTGAAAGACTTATAAAATTCACTTTCATTATATTATGGCTAGAAAAAAATTTAAATATTGCTCTTAGATTTCTAATATGCCGCACAAATATATTAATTAATGCTATCAAAAGATTGTCAGAGTCAGTTTTTAATATGAAATAGTAATGGATTAAATGTAACCGAAGACAGGGTTACTCCATTTAAATAATAGAAAGTGTCACATACATTTCTTAATTACTCGCAAAATGTGGTTCTTTCCTAGAAATAATGTTTTGTTGGTTAGCCTTTATTTTTTTGGCTGGTTTTGACTACCTGAAAAATACAAAGAGAAGAAAGAAGTGAATTTGCATCTCTCTTCAGTTTCTCCAAATCTCAGTTTATGAGCAATCTGAATTGCACAGATCTGTTGCAGACATAATCACAGATGATTATGACAAACACACTTTTATTTTTTTCATTCTTGGAATATTAAAAGTTAGCTTATTACCATCCTTCCAGAAATGCATAATGGAAATAAAATATATCTCATAACTTCTTAACTATGATTTTAAAGAAAGTGATAATCACTTGAGTGTTCTGCAGAAATACAAGGGCATAAATATAGGCTGTTGTCCCTAAATATGAGTTAAGCTGTGGGTTTCAAATGTTTTCAATCATATGATATTCTGTACTGTGTCTTTCATATCAGTTGAAATATGATGAAAATAATGATGGGTAGTTTTATAAATATTTAGCAAACACAATTCTTTTGCGTTTCCAACTCTGATAATCAAGTTCATCATATTTTAGTCTATGTGCATTTCCTTACTGCCATTTGCTAAGACTTAAGTAAAGATGGTCACTAAGGGGAAGACAGCCCATAAACCCTACACTTAGTAACTTTAGACTCACATCTACTTGCAGGAGATATACATGACAGATCTATTGTTCTGTATTAGCAGGACATTGTCCCAGTATATGAACACATGCAAACTACTCAGGAAGGCCTTTGAATATTTAAGGCAAGACACTAGTGGCTCATCCCAGTGGGAACCGAAGAAAAGGGGAACCTGATTAAATTTAATGTCATTGTCACTTTTTTTTCATTGCGAAGAATTATATAGGTAGCCATAGCTACCACACTGTTCAGACAGCATGACCACAATATTCCCCTCAGAGGTTGGCGTCAAGGACTGAATTATTCACTCAAAGAATGTGATTCATTGCTGGATGTGGTTCATACAAGAGTAAAAGAGTCATCAGTATATAAAATGCACATACATATTCTAGGGGCAAAAGTAAAACCACTGCAACGTTTTGATCACTGATTAGGTTTTACAAGAATAAGCTGTTAAAAATTATATATTTTTAGTATAGTTTGGACTGTGAATTCGGGTCTCTCTCTATCTCTTTAATTAAAAAATCACTTTGAAGTTAAAAAGTTTTCATATAAACTGTTGAAACTGTTTCATATAAACTTGTTTAGAACAAGACCTCTTCTTAATCCTATTCCTTTTTAAAGGGGAGCTATTGAATCAACATTTAATTATGCTAGTCTATGGTATGTACGTCTCTGAGTAAAACCTGCTAATTCACAAAAAATTTTCAGCAACAGCAAATAAGCATTATAATAACCTAACAATGTTTATCATACACACTGTCCTAAATTTATAATTTTCCTTGTCCCAGGTAAATATTTTCAAATGTCTAGAGTCATTTCTATATACATATTTCACCTAATGTCAAATAAATAGATTTTAAAAATAAGATAGTTGAAAATTTAAATTTCAGATACTTTTCACTTACTCATCTAATCAAATAACACCTCTCACAGAAGAAAACATGCTATTATTTAGCCATGTATGTTAAATTTCTGATCTTTTTTTTACTACTATCAGGCCCTGCTCTTTAAAAGGCTATATAAAAGTAAACGAAAGCTGCTATATAAGGTAGTCCACCAAGGGAGTAATTGGTGGCTTTTGATAAACTCAGGGGACTAGTAACAAGCTTTCCGTTGCAGAATGTCAGTTCATCAGTTCAAACTCAGTCCATACAGGCCTGACGGAAAGCCACGCCACCTGAGTGTCACTCACTGGAGTTTATAATTTGAACTGGAGGCAGACTCAGTCTGATTAATGGTGGACACAAGTCTACAACCCAGCACCCACCATCATAACTGGCTCCCTCGTTTGAAGTCTCAGGAGACTGAATGGGCAATGGAATTTGAACTACCAACTCATTCTGGTCTCACCAGGGAAGGATGAAGGCTCCCTGGTGGGGCTACTTGGCGAAGTTAGTAATGACGCTATTGTGTCCTAGACCTGTCCTACAGATAAATAGAGAGCTTTCCTCTGTACAAGGACACACTTAGGGACCTTTAAAACACCAAGTAATTCATTCTGCCTACACGGGGTTAAAGAGATGGTCTTTTACGGTTACTTTCAAAATAAAAATGTAAATGAGCTTCTTTGTTTCAGCCTACTTGGTAACAATATTGTGAGAGAATATTAATTGTATTGCAAAGAACAACTTGTACTCTTAAGTAAAACCTAATTACATTATCTTCCAGTAAAATTTTATTTGCTGAAATGAAATTATATCTAAAGTTTTCTTAAATACAATATTATTCCACAGCGTGAAAACATACTAATGTCAAATTCAGAGACCATAATTTTTTTCTATTTAAAAAAAAATTCTATGTAGATTCTATGTATTGATTATTTAAATTAGATGCCCACAGAGATACCACTTTATTGAGAATTGGGTTGATTACCATGGAATTTGTGAGAAGACAACTGTAAGCAGAGGAAGCTTTGGAGATGCAACTTTCCCCCTGAAATACCAAGGGATATTTTCCTCGGTGTAATGTTAAACAAAGTGCTTTCAACAATAAAACTGACAATGCCTTTCCTGAGGCTTGTGGTGTGGTCACGGTGTTGATCTCGTCTTTTCTTCTTAATGTGCTCCCATACCAGAGACACTACAATGGTCATTCACAAAAACTACAGTACGGAGAAGTTTAAGATGCTTCTTCTGTAATGTTTCTTTCTTCTATCTGCAGCTGGGGGGTTACAGCTGGTGTCCTGTTTTTTTTTTTTTTTTTTTGGTTACCTGAATGGATTTCCGCTTCTTAACTGTACCAGCTTGCCATTCATTATGATGATAGGTTCAATCAGAATATTTTAGTGTCCTTTGGTTTCTGAGTTACCTCTCATCTTTAAACAGTTTTAAAACAAGTTTTGCTAATGTTAAACACTTTATTATTTAATCCCATATCAATTCTATTCTTCTATAATTATCTGAATCTCTCTCATAAAATGACTGATAGCTGCAAATAAAAATGAGGGAAAATTTTTAACTGAAATCTGGATGTAGGGGATTTTTCTTTTTAAATGGCTATCAACAGAAAAGAGGTTATTATAAACGAAATTTCAGTTTCTGTTGAATTACAGCTTCTTGATATTACATCTGTAAATGTAAGAAAAATGAGGCACAAAATAATTAAAAGTAGGTTCACTGCTCCTTAATCTAATATTTTCTCTAGAACTAATGACTGAAAAGACTCAATACAAGGTTACTACCAGGACTGCCCAAACCAGATATTAAAACACCACAAACCTGAGTGCTTGTAATGATGCTGTGATCTGCATGCTTGCAACAACAGCAGCAAATATTGATGATGCCCTTACTATGTACGAGGCACCATACATACTGCCTTACATTATCATATTAAATTAATTCTCACATTATCAAATCTGTGACATAAGAACAAGTATGCCCATTACATAAACAAGGAAACTGGTGATCAAAGAGGCTAAGTAAATTGCCTAAGGTCTGCAGTGACCTAGACCTATTTGAACTCACACAGCTTGAGTTTAAAACTCTTTCTTAAATGCTGCGTTATACAGTCTCACCACATTCATGTCACAATTGGATATTCACCAGCTGTGGATTTTTTTTATATACTACTATTCAAATATTATCCTTTGGGAGATGTAGCCCCTGGAATTCCTTAATATTGTATTTGATTTGTTTTTGTTGACAAACAGTACTTAGCAGATATGTGACCTTGAGTATGTCATTTTATCTCTGTGAATCTCAACACTCTCACCTCAAAATAAGTGAACTAACGTGTGTGCTAAGTCACTTCAGTCATGTCCAACTCTTCATTAACTCCATGGACTGTAGCCTGCCACGCTCCGCTGTCCATGGGATTCTCCAGGAAAAAATTCTGGAGTGGGTTGCCATGCCCTCCACCGGGGGATCTTCCCAGTCCAGGGATTAGACCCATCTCTTATGGCTCCTGCATTGGCAGGCAGAGTCTGTACCAGTAGCACCACCTGGGAAGACCAAGTGAATTAGACGGGTAGCTAAAAGTCAGTATCATTAGCTTCTGCTGTATAACAAACTATGCCAAAACTTAACACTTTAACAAAAACTAACCATGTCTTAGCACGTGATTTTGTGAGTGAGAAATCTGGGTTGGGCTCAGATGGTGGTTCTTCTGCTGGACTGGGCTAGGTTCAGTCATGTATCCAGGGTAAGCAACAATCTCAGTTTTCCTGGGAATGAGGAGGATCCTAGACCACGGGATTTTCAGTGCTAAAATTCAGAAAGTTCCAGGCAAACCAGGTTGCCTCCTATATGTATCTGTGGTCAGCTGGCATTCAAGGTTTGACTCACATGTGTGGAGACTGGCTCGTTATCAACAGATGCCACAAGGTAAGTGAGCCACAGATCTGATCATCCTGCCAGGTTCATTCACATCATGGGGGGTATAGAATTCTCATGAGCAGCAGGAGAAGCAAGTCCCAATGAGCAAAGTCCCTGTTTGTATTACATTTGCTACTCTCCCATGGTTGAAGACAAGTCATATGGCTCAAACTCAAGGTTCAGAGTACTGTTCCAAGCTTACTGGTTATTAGCAGAATGCAGTTCCTTGCAAGTGTGGAATTATTAAAGTCCTGCTTTCTCTCTAGCTGGCATCTGGCATCAGTCTGAGCTCCTAGAAGCATTCCACAATTGGCTGACACATGCTCCTCTCCACAGTGTGGCCCTGTGCTTCTTCAAGGCCAGAAGGAAAATCTTTCCACCTCTTTTAGGAGCTCACCTGATTAGGTCAGACTCACCTCAAGTAATCTTTTGATCAATTCAAACTCAATTGACTAGGAACCTTAATTATATCTGCAAGTCTTAATTATATCTGCAAAATGAACATAGTCACAGGAGTGCCATCCTATCAGAGTCCCAAATTCTGCTCACATACAAGGGGAAGGGATTACTCAGAATATGTATATTCAGGGGTGAATATACATAGTCACCCCTGAGAGATCTAGATCTTAAGAGATCTCTTAAGATCTAGATCTCTGCCTACCAAATACAGGAAAGACTAGCTTGGAGAAGTATGAACCTCTATATTAATATTGAACATGTCTTGTGCCTTAAACCCCCAAAGAATTATCTTTATCAGGTTGTACCATCTCTATTCTTTTGTTGTGTCATTTGCTTTAAATGAAAAATTACTTAAGACAGGGTTTTTGAGTTTTGTAGGAATAATAAAAGAATATAACATGAGTATTTAATGTATTCATAATAAACCATTATACATACACACATATATATATGCAGTTACAAACACCCATATATAAATATAACTATATACACATTTCTATCAAGCAGTCAATTAATCTGACAAATCTGGAACCAGAACTTGGGCCTTTTCTCACTGAAAATCTTTTAAACGTGTGCTTCATTTTTTCATTCATTATTTTTGGCTGAGCTGGGCCTTCATTGCTGCCCATGAGCTTTCTCGCTAGTCTCAGCAAGGAGCTATTCTCTAGTTGCAGTACACAGGTTTCTCATTGCAGTGGCTTCTCCTGTTGCAGGGCACAGGCTTTAGGCACATGGACTCAGTAATTGCAGCTCATGGGCTTAGTTTCATGTGGAATCTTCCTGGACCAGGGATCGAACCTGTGTTCCCTACATTGTCAGGTAGATTCTTAAGAAATAATTTCAGTTTCTGTGTGACATATATCTCTTGTTTAAATTGTTGATATGTATGTATTACTTTCATAATGTGTAATAAATTCTTAAAATAAAATTTACTTTCATTATTAATCCTTACAACTACATAAATATAGAAAGATGGTATCTGTAATATGCACAAAAGATAATGCTGTCAAATGAAAAATTTTTTCAATTTAATTTTCATCACTAATGAAGGATAAAGAAGAAAAATAATATAAGAAATAAGGCGACTTAAAGGAGTTGCCAGTAATTAATGCAAGTACTTCAAGGATCCTCTTATCAGCGTCCCACTCTTAGTGGCTCCTGTTGTTATGGCCAGGACAAAGAAGTCTTTTGGAAGTTACGTCTAAACAATTCTGCTCAAAGCTAATACCTCCAGGATGGACCAGAACGTAGGCAAAGAATCAGAAAATCTTGAGCGTTAGACCTGGGATGGAGAGACAGAGAAAGAACTTCAAAGAACTAAGGATGATCCAGTAAGGAAAGTATTTCACCAGGTATCTAGGTTCACCTACATATTTCTTAGAGAATTTGGTGAGAATGGTGCCTCATGACAATGTATTGTTTGAGATAAACAAGTTCTAGTTCCAGGAGACAACTTAAACAAACCTGCCTGATACAGGTACAATTTCCTTGAAAATGGAAGGGCCAAAGGTAAAGTTTGTCATTAAGGCAGAGTTTGTTTACTCTTAGAATTCCATGCAAATAAATTACAGTATCTTTACCATAGCAACATTATTCAGATGAGGGGAAAATTTCGTTTTGAGGACTTAGCCTCTGGGTTTCCTTCACTTATAAGTAGTTCTTTGAGTTTTCAGTGCATATTCTTGAAGGTAATCATAAAGCAGCTGGAATTCATGGCAATCTGTTCTTAGAGCAGCTTTTAGGAGGTGTCAAACATTATCTCGCTTTGTTTATTTGAGCCCCCTTTGCAAAGTCACTTTCTTGTTGATCTGTTTCTCCTAGTTTCCTTTGGAAAGTCATCATCAATAGTGTACATTTCCCAGTGAATGAAATCTTTAATAAGGGATGCTATTTTAAGGCACATGAAAATAAACTACTAGAGAAAAATGTGCAACAACAGTAATTTATTTTGCTAGCCTCTTATTGTAGTGATCTATTTGATTGGGGTTTTTCCTCCTCTACAGAATTCATTATTTTCTGGCTAATAAACTTAGTCAATCTTATGTCAGTAATCAAAAAAGAGAAAGACTCTTTTGAATAGGTTATCTAGAAAGTGAATTTTATAAAAATTAATTCTCAAAGCATAATGAAAAAACAAAAAATTGTAGACCAACTGATAAATTTACTAGTTACTCCAGCAACTAAAATCAGCTTAAGTGTGATTTTAAAAATTCACTGCAGATTCCTTAGTGATCAGATATAGTGATCATATCCTCAAAATATTTTGAGAATTAAGAAAATACAATGCTATAAAATTATAATTGTCCTAGGGAAGAATGCTTAGGTGACCAGTAATCTGGAGGAAGACAGACCATCCCATGGTTAAGTACATCATATATTTCATATCACCAAATGATAACTTCTGATTACACTCCCATAAAGATGCCATAATTGACAATTTATAGGTACATCAAATATTGTGACTAACGCTGTGTAGAAGTATGCTCAATACTCAGTAGCCCTGTGAGGTTTGTCTCATAGAATAGGAGCTTGTAAAATAATGCCTTATACGAGTTTACTTACTAGAGTCTATTCATTTCATAACTGAATCCAGACTACAAAAAATGTCAAAGGAAACTGAAAGATTTTTATTTTTCTCAGTTTTAATAATCTCTGAAAACAAACAAAACTGCCAATGCCCCTAAAGATAATTCAGTTACAGTTTCATTCAGTATGGTTCTCTAAAAAGTTCAATTATAACCCTTTATTATATTTTTAGAAAATTAGCTTTTTTTCTGTTCCTTCTTGAGAGGGAAAATAGAATAAACATATATGAAAAAAGAGGACAGAATAAATATACACGAAAAAGAAGACGTAATTTTAAAAATTAAATAATGAAAGGGCCAAATGTAACCATTTGCCAGACCGAAAAAAAAAAAAGCTCCAGAATGCAGAATGACTTGAAAGTCAGTAAATATGAGCTCTCTGTAACTTACAGAAGGATATCAACAGAATGTTACAAGCTACCACTACTATGCAAAATTTGGATGATTCAGGCATATTAGAGGGGGAGGGATATCAGAGAGCAAATGTAAGGGAAAAGATAACTGAGTTAGAGCACTGGTACAAGATACAACAGCACCTGCACAAAACTTGCCAGAAGCCAGAGAACTGCTTTACTCTGCAAAGGAAGTGTGGCATCTAGTGGACATTTCATTGCTGCAATACCTCTTTATTTTACAGAGAAACAGATGCGATGGAGGGTAGATCTTTGTGGCTTAACTGTCTTGTTGTTTCTGCTGTTAGTTTTAAATAAGCCATTTTTCATCTTTCATGAAGTGTGATTTTTTTCGTGTGTGCTAACTTGGCAATAAAATCAAGCTGCCCATATGAAAAAACAAATTGTTTAGGATCTATAGTTCTATAAAGTGATTCTTATCTGAGTCTGTATATATTTTACTTTGAAAAAATATTGCAATATGAGATTATTGAATTATATTTACATGAAATAAAATCCTTTTTATTTTTCTTGGATATTAAGTTTCCCGAATATGAAATGCTTTAAGAAACCTGGAACAAATATATTAGTATATGAACATACTGCTTCATATCATGAACATCTTTTACAAGTCAGAGATTTCAAGCATGACAGAGATATTGCATTGAAATTCACAGAATTCCAAAGTACATGTTGAGTTTATTTTGGAAACCAATATTTTCAAAACAAGGTATTCTAAATGATAAGGTAGAAACAAATTTCAAGCTCTGTTGATTTTAGTTATTCCCTGATAAAAGGTAGGCATGGTTCCAGTAAAAATTTACTTCTAAATATTCCTCATGACCCAAAATACATTAACATACTACATTATTTCAAAATTCACTTTTGCCTTCTTATTGAATCAGTCAAGTGTTTTAAAAAACTTACAAGAATACAACTTGGTGAAACTTAAACAACTTCAAAATAGTTTAGTGTTGTTCTATAAATTGACTAAACTCTCAAGTTATCAAAAACCCTAAACAATATTTTACTCTACCCTAAAATATTTTTTGTCTACTGTTGATACCTTAATGTTCCCACAGATTTGCTTATATGGAGTTGGCCTTTTAGCAACAGGAAACTTTGAAGAATAATCTGTGAATATCAGGTAGGCAGTCTGCAATGGCTTGGGATTTTCACTACTTGGGGGAACAGGGCATATACTTCTGTTCATGGTTTGGTTCCCCCCTAGTGGACATCAAGTAATACTGTAAATTAAAATTCTCACATAATATTCCAATGGTCAAAGTAACAGAAACTAGTGTCAGTGCAGCAGAGAGAAGTAAAGTTTGAATCTTACAGTTCATATTTAACTCGGTATCTAACCATCCATTGTTCAAAATGCAGAAGAATGACCTTTAAAGAATATAAATCCATGAAAAAAATTATATACTTGTAAAGTTAATATTTTGATGATTTGAAAAATATTGAAATGAAACATTTGGAAACTTTTTTTTACTAATTTTCATGGTAAAAGTGAAAGTGTTAGTCGCTTAATCATGTCCAACTCTTTGTGACCCCAAGGACTGTAGCCCACCAGGTTCCTCTGCCCATGGAATTCTCCAGGCAAGAATACTGGAGTGGGTTGCCATTCCCTTCTTCGGGGGATCTTCCCAATCCAGGGATCCAACCTGGGTCTCCCGCATTGCAGGCAGATTCTTTAGCATCTGAGCCACCAGGGAAGCCCGAATAATAATCCATACTTCATTCCATAAGAATTTTGTAAATTTAGGAAAACCCCTTCTTCCACTTCTTACATCACTCTGCAGCGACTTATAAAGTGTGCAGTAGCATTTCTCAAAGGGAAAGCCCTTCTTTTCCATATACTGTACTCCTTAGCATATAATAGTCCTTCCACACCATTCTAGAATACATGAAAGAAAGAGAAAATGAGATGGAAAGAATCAATGAAATTTTAGTGTAATATTTGTGTTTAACAGAAATTTAATAAAACTTTAAAAGAAGTAGAGAGAGAAGGAGAGGAGAAAGATGGAAAGGGGAGGAGTAAAGTGAGTGGAGTTGCTCTGCAACCTCAGGCAAAAAGCACTGCCCTGGTATTGGCATTTCAGCACTGTACTGTACAAATAGCCATGGCAAAATACAGTAACTTAACAAAACTGCATTCCACATAACTGCAAACAATATCAGTAGCAATTATAACAGCTACCACAGATATTAAGTATGGAAGTTTTTCACAATGTCTAAAGCACTACACAAATATAAGTACTGCTGTCTTTGGTAGCAGATATAATACCTAAGACTTATAGAATCTTACTTACAAACTGGTAAACACAGGCTTCAGCAATACATGAACCATGAACTTCCAAATGTTCAAGCTGGTTTTAGAAAAGGCAGAGGAACCAGACATCAAATGGCCAACATCCGCTGGATCATCGAAAAAGCAAGAGAGTTCCAGAAAAACATCTATTTCTGCTTTATTGACTACGCCAAAGCCTTTGACTGTGTGGATCACAATAAACTGTGGAAAATTCTGAAAGAGATGGGAATATCAGACCACCTGACCTGCCTCTTGAGAAATCTATATGCAGGTCAGGAAGCAACAGTTACAACTGGACATGGAACAACAGGCTGGTTCCAAATAGGAGAAGGAGTATGTCAAGGCTGTATATTGTCACCCAGTTTATTTAACTTATATGCAGAGTACATCATGAGAAATGCTGGGCTGGAAGAAGCACCAGCTGGAATCAAGATTGCCGGGAGAAATATGGATAACCTCAGATATGCAGATGACACCACCCTTATGGCAGAAAATGAAGAGGAACTAAAAAGCCTCTTGATGAAAGTGAAAGAGGAGAGTGAAAAAGTTGGCTTAAAACTCAACATTCAGAAAACTAAGGTCATGGCATCCGGTCCCATCACTTCATGGCAAATAGATGGGGAAACAGTGGAAACAGTGGCTGACTTTATTTTTTTGGACTCCAAAATCACTGCAGATGGTGATTGCAGCCATGAAATTAAAAGACGCTTACTCCTTGGAAGCAAAGTTATGACCGACCTAGATAGCATATTAAAAAGCAGAGACATTACTTTACCAACAAAGGTCCATCTAGTCAAGACTATGGTTTTTCCAGTGGTCATGTATCGATGTGAGAGTTGGACTGTGAAGAAAGCTGAGAGTCAAAGAATTGATGCTTTTGAACTGTGGTGTTGGAGAAGACTCTTGAGAGTCCCTTGGACTGCAAGGAGATCCAACTAGTCCATCCTAAAGGAGATCAGTCCTGGGTGTTCACTGGAAGGACTGATGCTGAAGCTGAAACTCCCATACTTTGGCCACCTCACGCGAAGAGTTGACTCATTGGAAAAGACCCTGATGCTGGGAGGGATTGGGGGCAGGAAGAGAAGGGGACGACAGAGGATGAGATGGTTGGATGGCATCACCGACTCAATGGGCATGAGTTTGAGTAAACTCCGAGAGTTGGTGACGGACAGGGAGGCCTGGCATGCTGTGATTCATGGGTTTGCAAAGAGTCGGACACGACTGAGCGACTGAACGGAACTGAAACATAGTATTAATTGGTATATATAGATCACTTCATTTGAGCCCTGCAACAACCCAAAAGGTAGGTTTTATTTTATCCTTATTTTGCATAGGAGGAAAACAAGTCACGGAGGTTAACTCCCCAAAGCTACACAATTAGAAGACAGTAGAGGAAGGAGTCAGACAGAAATCCTAGACCCTAAATCTGTGTTTAACCTTTGAATCTCTGGAATATTACATTGGTAATGCTAACAACAGTAATGTCAATAAGAATCTGGTAAGCAAATATATCAAGTACACACATTAGAACTAAATTAGACCTCAATTTGGGGTAAATTTTACTTCAAAATTACAAGCAGAGCTACCATACATTATTGGTATTGATACTGTCCTTCAGATTTATTTTTACATTTGAGAAAACAAGCAGCAAAAATGCCCTCTTGCAGCATCAGGTTGTTGCTGAAGATTAATCTTTTAAATAAAAACAGAAAAATGACAAGCCGTTGTACCAACTTGCAACAAGAAAAAATGTATTTAATCCAAGATATTCATAGAATTATCCTTTAAAAAGCATTTTAAAGCAATGAACTACTTATAACTTTTCAAAGCCACTGGATTAAAAGGAGATTTACCTTTTTCT
Source organism: Cervus canadensis (assembly GCF_019320065.1). Lineage (NCBI taxonomy): Eukaryota > Metazoa > Chordata > Mammalia > Artiodactyla > Cervidae > Cervus > Cervus canadensis. The sequence goes on from NC_057404.1 coordinate 33,759,076, forward strand.
TTAAAAACTGCTTACATAAAGGTTTTGAAGTTCTCCACTTCCGTGATAAAAGGTGCAGGTTTACACAAAAGTATTACTCTTCAGGGAATATTTAGAAGTGGTTAGTTTTATAAAATGTTAAATAAGTATTTCACGAAGCTATAAAAGGTCAAAATATCAAATCTGCCAAATAGTACCAGTGATACATTTTAATACCAATCTTTGTAATATTTACCATCATTTCCCCACAACAAAAATAATATCTTCTTATTTCATGATTAATTAAGCTCTCTAATAATGTTAGTTTCAGTGATATGATCTGATAAGAATTATAGAGCTCAAATTATATGAACCTCTTATCACCAGGAAAGATAAAATTTGATCTTTCATAAATTTCCCCTTTTGCAATTGATATTTTTCTGATTGCTTTATAAGTGGGGTTTTTTATTTTTAATAGGCCCCCCAAACATAAATATCAAATATTAGAGCCAAAACCAAAAATATGCCAACAGAGTAGTTTACTCAAAGAGTAAATGACCTATGGGCAATAAAGGAGGTAAACAGAAGCCACGAAAATTAGGTACCCAGAACTGCTTCAGGTGTTTAAGTTATTATTTTATTTGAAAGTGAAAGTTGCTCAGTCATATCCAACTCTTCGTGACACCATGGACTACATAGTCCATGGAACTCTCTAGGCCAGAATACTGAAATGGGAAGCCTTTCCCTTCTCCAAGGGATCTTCCCAACCCAGGAAGATCTATCGAACCCAGGTCTCCCGCATTGCAGGCAGATTTTTTACCAGCTGAACCACAAGGGAAGCCCAAGAATATTGGAGTGGGTAGCCTATCCCTTCTCCAGGGGATCTTCCCAACCCAGGAATCAAACCGGGGTCTCTTGCATTGCAGGAGGATTCATTACCAACTGAGCTGTCAGGAAAGCCATTATTTTATTTGAGTGATTCTGAAACCTTGGCTACCAGCCCAGCTAGCATAATCATCAGCTGCATACCTGTTAGAAATGCACATTCTCAGGCCCACATCAGAACTACTCAGTCTGAAACACTGAAGGTGGGGGCCAGCAATCAGTGTTTTTGTAAGCCTTCCAGCCATCCAATTTAATCCTCACAATGACCCTATAAAATTAATAATTTCTGTATTTTACAAACAAAGGTTAAACAACTCTCCAGGCCAGAATACTGGAATGGGTAGCCTTTCCCTTCTCCAGGGCTCTTCCCAACCCAGGGATCGAACCCAGGTCTCCCCCATTGCAGACAGATTCTTTATCAGGTGAGCTGCCAGGGAAGCCCAAGAATACTGGGGTGGGTAGCCTATCCCTTCTCCAGGGGATTTTCCCGACCCAGGAATTGAACTGGGGTCTCCTGAATTGCAGGCAGATTCTTTACCAGCTGAGCTATTAGGGAAGCCCAAACAACATCCTAATGGTACCAAAAAAAGAAAAGACAGAAAGATTCAACTGCAAGTTGTCTACAATGGAAACATTTTAGACTCAAAGACATAAACAAGTTTAAAGCAAAAAGATGAATATATATGTATAACATGCAATTAATAACCATAAGAGAGCTGCACAGGGTACACTAATATCAGACAAAACAGACTTTAAGACAAAAAGTATTTCCAGAGACAAAGAATATTATTTTAAGATAAAAGGGTCAACTCATTAAGATGATGTAACAATTATAAACATCTACACATTCAACAATTTATAACTGATATAACAGTTATAAACATCAACACATTTTTCCAGGAGTCATGCATGGATGTGAGAGTTGGACTATGAAGAAAGCTGAGCACCGAAGAATTGATGCTTTTGAACTGTGGTGTTGGAGAAGACTCTTGAGAGTCCCTTGGACTGCAGGAAGATTTAACCAGTCCATCCTAATGGAAATCAGTCCTGAATGTTCATTGGAGGACTGATGTTGAAGCTGAAACTCCAATATTTTGGCCACCTGATATGAAGAGCTGACTCATTTGAAAAGACCCTGATGTTGGGAAAGATTGAAGACGAGAGAAGAAGGGGAGGACAGAGGATGAGATGGTTGGATGGCATAACCGACTCAATGGACATGAGTTTGAGTAAACTCCGGGAGTTGGGGATGGTAGGGAGGCCTGGCGTGCTGCAGTCCATGGGGTCACAAAGAGTCAGACACGACTGAGCGACTGAACTGAACTGAACTGACATACTCAACAACTGACCCCCAAAATATACGAGACAAAAATAACAGAATTGAAGGGAGAAATACGTAATTCAAGAATAATAATGGCAGCTTCAATACTCCACTCATAATAAGGGGAAGAGGAACTAGACAGAAATCAACATGAATACAGAAGTTCTGGAGAGTACTATCAACTGACTCAACTGAACTGACATCTGTAGCACACTCCAGACAACAACAGCAGAATAATTCCTTACTGCACATGGAACATCATCCAGGATACACCATAAGTTAGACCATAAAGCAAGTCTCAACAAATTTAAAAAGATTAACATCATGCAAAGTATGTTCTCTGATTATAAGGGGATTACATTAGATATCAAAACAGAAGAAAATATAAGAACGCTACAAATATTTAGAAAATTTAAACTGTACCTCTAAATAACCCATGCATCAAAGAAGAAAAAAAAACAAGAAAATATTTGTGAAATGTTGCTAAATCAGTATTTAGAGAGAAATGTATAATTGTAAATAAGTGTATTAGAAAGGAAACAGAAAAACTAAATAGATCTGGTAAGTAAAGAAATGTAACTAGTAATTAAAATCCTCATACAAAATAAACATCCCATGTCCAGATGGCTTCAGTGATAAGTTCTTCCAAACACATAAAGAATAATACCAACCCTTTACAAATTCTTCCAGAAAACAGAAAAGGAAGTAACATAGCTCATTCTAAAAAGTGAGCATTATCTTTATATTAGAAAAAAGAAAAGCTGATCGAGAAAGAGAGAAAATACAAATTACCAAAATCAGAAATGAAAGAGGAGACATCACTAATGATTTTATAGAAATTTAAATTATCATAAGGGAAGACTGTGAACAACTCTATGTCAACAAATTGGACAATGAAGATGAAATGGACAAATTAAAAAAACAAAAACGTTGTTACTGAAACTGACTTAAGAAAAATAGAAAAACTTAATATACTCACAACAAATGAACCTGAATTAGCAATCTGCAATCTTCCTATAAAAATGAAGCTCAAGCCTAAATGGCTTTACTGATCAATTCCACCAAACATTTAAAGAAGAAAGAACACTAATCTTTCCCAAACTCTTCCCAAAGACAGAGGAGAAGGAAATACTTTTCAACTCATTCTATAAAACCAAGATTATCCTGATACCAAAGCCAGACAAAGATAACACTACAAACTAACATTCCGCATAAATATACACTCAAAAGCCCTCAACAAAATGTTAGCAAACCAAACCCAGAAAGATATCAGAGAGACAATGTACTATGACCAAGCAGGATTTAAACCCAGAATGCAAAGTTGGTTTAATATCCAAATAGAAATTAATATCTTATTAATAGAATAAAGAACAAAATACACATGATTCTCTTAAAAGATATAAGGTACCTGAAAAAATTCACTCATGAAAGAAACAAAAAAACAAAGAAACTCTCCACAAGCTAGGAATAGAAGGGAACTTTCTTAATCTGATAACAGGAATTAATGGAAAACCTACAGCTAGCAGTATACTCAATAGCTAAAAGACTAAATGCTTTCCCCCTGAGTACAAGGCAAGGATATCTGCTCTCATCACTTCTTTTCAACATTGTATTGGAGATTCTAACCAGAATAATCAGGTGCTATAGACTGTGTTGCTCCAAAATTCATATGTTAAAACCTAATCCCCAATGTGATAGCAATTGGAGATGGTTTTTTCTGGGGAAGTGGTTTTTTGGGGGGATTACTGTCCTAATAAAAGAGATCCCAGAAAGTTGCCCTTCGACCCTGTGAAGACCCAGAGAGAAAAGGGCTATCTGTGAACCAGGAAACTTGTCCTCACCAGACAGTGCCTTAATCTTGGCTTCAACCTCTAGAACTATGAGAAATTGTTGTGTAAGCCACCCAGTTTGTGGTATTTTTATTATAGCAGCCTAAACAGATTAAAACATCAGGCAAGGAAAAGAAATAAAGGAGAGAGAGAAAAAAAGGAGGGGGGAGGGAGGAAGAAAAGAAGGGTATTTATATAAGAAATGAAGAAATAAATTATTAACAGGCAACATGATCTAATATGTAGAAAATTCCAGAGAATCCACAACAAAACTACAAGAACTCAATGATAAGAAGAGAAATAAACCACTTTAAAAATAGGCAAAAGACTTGAACAGTCATTTCAACAAAGAAAATATATGAACGACCAATAAACATATAAAAGGAGTCAACCAGTTACTAGGAAAATATGAATTGAAAAATCACTTCATACCCACAAGGATGGCTATAAAAACAAACAAAATAACAAGTGCTGGAGAGGATACAGAGAAACAAGAACCTTCAAACTAAGCCACTTCAAAAAACAGTTTGGCACTTTCTTTAAAAATTAAACATAAATGTACCCTACAACTAGTATTTCTAGTTTCAATTATTTACCCCTCAGAAATGGAAACATGCATCCACACAAAGACAACCATGAATGTTTATAGAAGCATTATGCAGAACTGCCAAAGGTGGAAAATTTTTAGATGATCAACTGGTGAATGGATAAACAAAATGTGTCGTATGTGTATATACTGACATTTCATTTTGCAGTAAAAAGAAACAAGCTACTGAAACAGATGAAACTCAAAATACTTTGCTAAGTGAAAGGTGGCCACAAAAGAGCACATATCATAGGATTCTGTTTATATTAAATGGCCTGAAGAGGCATGCCTACAGAAATCTTAAAAATCAATTACTGCTTGCCTAGGTCTGTGGAATGGGAACTGACTGCAGAGGGACAGAAAGAAATTTTTGGAGGTAAAGGGAAATGTCATAAAACTGGGTTGTGGTTAATAGTTCCAAAACTCTAAATTTACTCAAAAAATCATTTAATCGTACACTTAAAATAGATTTCTATGGCATTCAAATTACACCAAAATCAAGCCGTTAAAAGAAAATTATCCCATTTCCATAATAAGTGAAGGGACTGGGATTTAAACCCAGGACTAACTTTCCATCAAATCTTTTATGTTTTCTTTTATGATGAATAAATTCCATTTAAAAAAAATAGACATTTCAGATTTGGAGCTAGCTGAAAAGTGAAATATTTTAGCAAAAGATATCTTCTAACAACAATTGGCTTGTAAGGTGTTTTTTTTTTTTTTTTTTCACATTTCCTTGCCAAAATACTTGCCTTTAAAATTGTGGCCAATTATTTTTTGCATGTTATTATCCTTAATTTGCTAACACTTTTACTAACAAAAAGGCATAGAAAAAATTTTGGAGTTCAAAACATAATACACTTTTAAAAGTGATTTGTTTTTCTTTATTCAATAAAGTAACAGATCATATCAGCAGCCTACACATCCTTATTTCTACTCTCTGCGTTCTTATTTCTCAGAGGCAGAACATCACAGGTTGGGTGTGAGTAACCTTATCACCTATGAACCTTAACACCTGCATATTAACAGGAGCACCCCAATACTAACTCCACTAAGACTTTCATCTAGCTCATTTGTCTGCACCTCTAATGATCCTGGCTTAATAACTAAATATGGCAATATATCAGAAAAAAGCAGTTCTTTTACAAAAAACAAGAAAAATTATTCTATGTTTCACAAGACAGAGTAAAGCAAATTCCCAATCCAATGTTCACGACATTCATTCCAGATGGCCTTTCCCTCCTTGAAAGTCTCTAAAAGCCCTTTAGTAAAAACTCTCTCCCACGCTCATTGTGGTTAGAACAGAATAAGCAAAATGGAGAAAGGCACCCAGAGGAAAGTGAAAACGTAGATCAGGCCTTATCAACCTCCTTGAGGATGTTAGTTTTTATCCTAAGCACAATGGGAAGCCTCCAACTGGTTTCAAACAAGTAAATAAAATCTAATTTACCTCTCAAAAAGATCTACTTATTTCCCAGAGGGCTCAGTGGAAAAGAAACTGCCTGCAATTCATGAGACATCGGAAACAGGGGTTTGATCCCTGGGTCAGGAAGGTCGCCTAGAGGAGGAAATGACAACCCACTCCAGTATTCTTGCCTGAAAAATCCCATGGACAGAGGGCCCGGCGGGCTAGAGTCTATGGGGTCGCAAAGAGTCAGACATGACTGAGCAACTAAACAAATATTGTATGAAGACTGAATTATTGCTTTTGTTGTTCAGTTGCTAAGTCCTGTACGATTATTTTCGACCCCATGGACTGCAGCACACCAGTTGTCTTTCACCATCTCCCGGGTTTGCCCAAGTTCATGTCCATTGAGTCAGTGATGCTATCTAACCAACTCATCTGTGCCCTCTTCTCCTTTTGCCTTCTATCTTTCCCAGCATCAGGGTCTTTTCCAGTGAGTCAACTCTTCTTTCTATGTTGGGTTTTTTTTTGTTGTTTTTTTTTTTTTGAGGCAACTCTTCACAGCAGGCGGCCAAAGTATTGGAGCTTTGGCTTCAGCATCAGTCCTTCCAATGAATATTCAGGGTTGATTTTCTTTAGGATTGCCTAGTTTGATATCCTTACTGTCCAAGGGACTCTCAAGAGTCTTATCCAACAACACAGTTCAAAAGCATCAATTCTTCAGCACTCAATCTTCTTTATGGTTCAACCCTCACATCTGTACATGACTACTGGAAAGATCATAGCTTTGATTATATGGCCTAGATTGGATTAGGCTAATTAAATAAAGAATACTTAAACCCTCAAGGTTTCTCAGGTGGCTCAGTGGTAAAGAATCTGCCTGCCAATGCAGGAGACTCAGGTTTGATCCCTGGGTTGGGAAGATCTCCTGGAAAAGGAAATGGCAAACCACTCCAGTATTCTTGCCTTCATAATTCCATGGTAGGCTACAGTTCATACAGTTCATAATACCTGGTAGGCTACAATTCATGCGGTTGCAGAGGCAGATGTGACTGAGCAATTGAGCACTCACTCAACCCTCAGATTATTAAAACAGGCACTTGACTGGGAGTTATGGATGAAGAAAGAATTATTCCTTGTGAACTCTGGGGTCCTCTAATCTCTCCTCCTTAGTATAAAGAGGAAGGTAATCTTTGTACTATTTCTTACAGGTAGGTATGACCTGTGACGATTGCGATGCTAACAATGTTCTGTTTTTTTGAAACCACAGATCATGATTTGACTGCTACTGAACCCCTCCCTGGTTATATTCTTAAGAGTGCCCGAAAGCACTAATAAGGAAGCAGGATGCACACCACAACAGTATCACCAGAACACTGTCTTCCAGCAGGGGCTCATCTGACATCTAATATCAAAACCAGGGGTTGGCTCTTCATTGATGTATTTCATCCTCAAGGGAAAGTTTATTTCTCATTCATTAAAGTATCTCTGTTTCCAAGAACAGCAACATCAAAGAACCATTCAAAAACTGGCATGTTTGGACTTCTTCCCTGGAAGTCCAGTGGTTAAGACTCCTCGCTTCCACTTCAAGGGTCGAGAGTTTTAATCCCTGGTGTGGGAACTAAGATCCCGGATGCTGAAACTTATATAATACTGTAAATCAACTATAACTCAAAATTGGAGGGGGGGACAGAAACCAGCATGTTAGTATTGTTTAATCGCTAAGTTGTGTCCTTGTGTCTGACTCTTCTGCGACCCCATGGACTGTAGCCAGCCAGGCTCCTCTGCCCATGGGATTCTCCAAGCATGAATACTGGAGTGGATTGCCATTTCCTTCTGTTCTCCATTTTCTTCCTGACCCAGGGATCAGATCTGTGTCTCCTGCACTGGCAAGCAGATTCGTCACCACTGAGCCACCAGGAAAGCCCCACATGTTATGAGGACCTGTAATTAATAATCAATGAAAAAATAGCATGGAAGTCAAAAAAAGTAAATCATGTTTAATCTTTCATTTGCATCCTGAAGTCTTACAGGTCCTTCTATTTTTTTATTATCTCACTTCAAGAGATCAGACTAAAAGGAAGAGTAATTAGCATTATGTTTATACATTGCTATCATAAAGCAGAATTAGAGATAATTGAAGATTTTAAATGTATTTTACACGAGAGAATGTCAGGCTTGGAATTTCATCAGAATAGTTTAACAGGAGGAGACAAAGATGAAGTTGATAATTGCTGAAACTGGATATTGTGTCCATGGGACTCATTATACTATTTTCTATTGTGCATATATTTGAAATTTTTCATAAGAAAAAGCTTTTAAAAATCCATGTGGATTGAGAAAGTGGACATTCTATCACAGAAAATTAATAAGAGCATAAATTTTCACAACCTTTTTAAAAATTAATGTATAAATAACTTTCAATAATAAAAATTTTATGCAAAGCAAAGGAAGCCACTAACAAAATGAAAAAGCTACCTCCCAAATGGTTTAAAACGTTTACAAAAAAATATAGAAAAAAATATAAAGAACTCAAAACCCAATAGCAAAAACAATCCAATTTAAAAATGGGCAGGATATCTGGATAAACATTTTTCCAAAGATATACAGATGACACACATATGAGAAGATGCTCAACATCACTAATCATTGGGGAAATGCAAATCAAAACCATGATGAGATATCACCTCATACCTGTTAGAATGGTTATTATCAAAAAAGATAAGAAATAACAAGTGTTGGAGAGGATGTGGAGAAAAGGGAACTTTCATGTACTGCTGTTGGAAATGTAAATTTGTGTAGCCACTATGGAAAACAGAATGGTTGTTCCTCAAAAACTTTAAAACAGAACTACCATACAATCCACTTGCTCTTTGGAAGGGAAGTTATGACCAACCTAGAGAGCATATTAAAAAGCAGACACATTACTTTGCCAACAAAGGTCCATCTAGTCAAGTCTATGGTTTTTCCAGTAGTCATGTATGGATGTGAGAGTTGGATTATAAAGAAAGCTGAGCACTGAAGAACTGATGCTTCTGAGCTGTGGTGTTGGAGAAGATTCTTGAGAGTCCCTTGGATTGCAAGGAGATCCAACCAGTCCATCCTAATGGAAATCAGTCCTAAATATTCATTGGAAGGACTAATGCTGAAGCTGAAACTCCAAAACTTTGGCCACCTGATGGGAAGAACTGACCCACTGGAAAAGACCCCCTGATGCTGGGAAAGATTGAAGGTGGGAGGAGAAGGGGATGACAGAGGATGAGATGATTGGATGGCATCACTGACTCAATGGACAAGAGTTTGGGTAAACTCCGGGAGTTGGTGATGGACAGGAAGGCCTGGCATGCTGAGGTCCATGGGGTCACAAAGAGTCGGACACGTCTAAGTGACTGAACTAAACTGAACTGAACTATGTAATCTAGAAATTCCACTTTGGGGTATTTATCTAAACAAAATAAAAACACTAATTTGAAAAGATACCCCTGTGTTCGCTGCAGTATTATTTATGATAGTCAAAATATGGAAACAATCTAAGTGTCTATTGATGGATTAATGGAATACTACTCAACCACAGTAAAGGGAAATCTTGCCATCTGTAACAACATGGATGGATTGTGAAGGCATTATGCTAAGTTAAGTCAGACAGAGAAAGACAAACACCATATAATTTCACTTATGTGTGGAATCCAAAAAATAAAACAAAAGTCATAGATAAAGAGAATAGACCAGTGGTTGCCAGAAAGGAGGGGGGAGTGGGTAAAATACATAAAGTGAGTCAGTAGATACACACTTTGAGTTATAAGTTCTGGGAATGTAATATACAGCATGGTGACTATGGTCAATAATATTGTAGGACATATCTGAAAACTTCTAAAAGTTAACTTTGTATGGTGACAGATAGTCACTAGATCTATTATGATGTCTGCAGTATATACAAATATCAAATCATTATGCTGTACACCTAAAACCAATATAATGTTGTGTCATCATACTTCAATAAAATATTTTTAATAGATCAACAGCTAATAAGATGAGGAAATACTGTAGCTGTCTTTTTCATGAGATAAACTTGTATGTACTAACCTAGAAATGGTCAATGTTAGATCATTAAATAATTTTTTAAATTGAAAACCAATATTATTGGTATCATGCATGTGTCTATTATATCTCATGTATATAACTTTGGGGGGAAAAGTTGAAATGAATATAAATGTAGAGGTGCACCTGATGTGAAGAACTGACTGGAAAAGACCCTGTTGCTGGGAAAGATTGAAGGCAGGAGAGAAGGGAGCGACAGAGGATGAGACAGTTGGAAGGCATCACTGACTCCATGGACACGAGTTCGAGCAGTCTCCAGGCGCTGGTGAAGGACAGGGAGGCCTGGCGTGCTGCAGGCCATGGGGTCACAGAGAGTCAGACAGGACTGAGCAACAGAACTGAACTGAACTGTAGAGGTTAATGCAGCAAAGGTCTGCTTTCATTCTTCACTGTAAACACTTTGTATTTTCTTAAGTAGTGGGATTATAGGTGATTTTTATTTGTTCTACTTAAGATCACACTTCATGGCAATGTTGAGCAATATATCCTAGTAGTCTGGCCCCAGAGGTCTCACTTTAAACTACTCACTAAATTGTCTTTATGTAGAGCAGTATATAAAATACAAACTAATAATCTCAGAAATATTTTATTTAGTTCTTCCCTATCATACTCACAGTGACTCTACATTCTTGATTCCAAATATCTCTTACCATCCTTGAATCAAGAGTGGCTTTTGTTTCACACAGTCTTGACCCATAACATTTCAGGCCCTAGTTATTTCCTCAGAGGTCTACTTTACAGGAAAGAAAAAACAAAGAACTACTTACGGTGTTTTAAAATAAATCACTGTTAATTGCAGTGCCCTCAAAATTACAACAACTTACTTTGGGTGTGTAATTAAGCCAATTATCTTGAAAATGCTACTGAAGTGTTCAGTAGCAGCCACTCCTCTGGCCTCCTTTGCCGGGCTTCCCTGCCATTGTTTGATGCTTCTACTGGGGGCCAGGAGGGGGAGGCGGGAAGAGGGGGAAAGAATAAGCATAATAGCCTCTTTGTTACAGAGTCACAGGTTAAAAAAAAAAAAAATCCTCATGCTCAAAGGTGACAGGATCCCTTCATCATTAATCCCAGGATGACCCCACCCCACCCTCCAGAAGTTCTTAGACTAAAAGGTTCTCGTGTATATGCCTGTTATAAACACGTCCTTTTGCCCAGCTCTTCTCTCTTTCATTCTACCTCCTCTGAAATTTCTTCTTCCTAAGGCACTTTATTTAAGTGAAGACACTCAGTTACGTAAAGGAGACAAAGAACATTTTTTTGCCTGCCCAACTAAAAGAATCCTCCTGAAATGAGTTGAGATAGGATTAGGTGTAAAAGAGAATATCTTCTGCCAAAGAAAGCAAAAAATTCTTGTTAATAGAGTCCAGAATTAATTAGAGGGGCAGTTACATTGCTAATTTTCCCCCTATTTCCAGAATCTTTGAAAAGACTATGATTCACCCAGTATATTTTCTGGCCAACATTTTTTTCTTAATGGAAAATTTTGCTTTACCTAGACAAAGTACATGAAAGGAATTTAAAGTACATGTAAGATTAAAAAGGTCCCTTTTTTTTCCCAAAGCATATTTTTAAATTATCCTGACCATTTCCATTTCTTTTTAACAACCCATTAGTCCAGAAACTAGTGTACCAAGTGTGTTTACCAACTTGAATTGGAAAATATTTTTGCTCTTGGAGCTCTGAATAAAACTCCACAACATATATGATGAATTATTAAGATTTGTTAGTTAGAATAGGAAGATAGGGTCCAAGATGGTGGTCAGAGGAAGCAGTGACGAGGAGAACCACACAGAGGGCAAACAAAGAAAAGAGAAAGCCGGTAAAATAGGGAAACCACAGGTTGGAGTGAAGACCTCCTATGGGAAAACACACTCAACATGCACCCTTCCCTGATTAGTCTCAGTGTAAGCCCTATTTGGAAGGACTGATGCTGAAGCTGAAACTCCAATACTTTGGCACCCTCATGCAAAGAGTTGACTCATTGGAAAAGACCCTGATGCTGGGACGGATTGGGGGCAGGAGGAGAAGGGGACGACAGAGGATGAGATGGCTGGATGGCATCACCGACTCGATGGGCATGAGTTTGAGTAAACTCCAGGAGTTGGTGATGGACAGGGAGGCCTGGTGTGCTGCAATTCATGGGGTCGCAAAGAGTTGGACACGACTGAGCAACTGAACTGAACTGAACTGAAGCACTATTTTGCATGGAGCAGAACCAATCAGGCTGTAGGGACTGCTTAGGGGAGGGAACAAAGGACATAAAAAGGGAAACAGGGATGATGGAGACCACTCCTGCAGGGGTTGGTCCACTCTCAAGAGTGCATTGTTTGCTGCTTATTTAATAAATCTTGCCTGCTTAAGCTGTCCTGGTCTGTCCTTGCTATGACAAGACAAGAACCGAGGGAGAAGAAATGACCCAGGAGATTGACACTGGCCTTACTTGTGAACTGAAGAATTAACTCAGCAGTAATATACAAATCCCATGTACACCTAATATGCAGATGAAATGTAACTATCTTTAATGAAAAAAATCCCTAAAAAAGTATACCCTGAGTTAGCACATACAGTGATACTCTGATGCCCAATAATGCTTACTGGATTCTTTCATCTACTAAAAGCTTTGGGGGACTTTTCTCTCATAGTGAAATGAATAAACAAACTTTTTCTGATCTTCATATTAAATAATCAAGAAACTGCCTGCATGGCAGCTGTTCCCCATAACAGAAGTAGTAGTGCAATATTCAAGCTAAAATAAATGACTATATGTTAATTTATAATAAGTTTCCATTAGCAGATACTCTGAAAGGTAGAGAAGATTTGTTATCATAGCCAAGAAATTTGAGATTGAAGAAATGAATCGCTTTAGTCCATCTGGGCTGCTACAATAAAATACCATGGATTGGGTAGCTTAAAAACAATAGAAACTTATTTCTCACAGTCTGGAGGCTACAAGTATGATATCAGGGTGACAGAATGGGCAGGTGAGGGTTCTCTTCTGGATTGTAAGCTTATTGTTGTATCCTTACAGGGTAGAAGGAGCTAGCGAACTCCATGGGATCTCTTTTATAAAAGCACTAATTCCAATCATGAGGGATCTACTCCATTACCTAATCTTTTCCAACAGACACACCTACTAATAACCATCATATTTGGTGGTTTTCTACCTTTGAATTTCGGAGGAAGGACACAAACACTCAGACCATAGCACTAACTGAATTTACCCAAGATCACTTAGCTACTTAAGTAACAGAACCAGAATCCGAACCTAGCTTTGTCAGATTCCAAAGTTCATGGTTTGCATTAAATGCCCTACACTGCAGCCAAATTAAACTATGGCTAGCTTTTCAATATGCTGTGCTGGTTCATACTTCCTTGCCTGTGCACATGTTTGGACTGCTCATATTTTACCAGGAAATTTTCCCTCATTTTCCCTTTCTCCAGAGATGATCATTCACTTTTTCCATCACTGCTTTAGCTGCAGCTTGCCTCTTTCATTGCCCTTATTAATAATATTATTAGTATTCCATTAGTATTTCACTGGACTATAAGTATTTACATTAGTAATTCACTAGACTATAAGCTCTTTGAGGACACATAATTCCATTCCATTTTCTAGTAAAAAAATCGTTATTATGACTTACCAATAATAGGAATTTGCACAGAAGAGAAAACACTTTATTTTTTATAGCCTATTGGTGCTCCATAGCGAAGGAAAAAAGTGAAAATAGTAACTAGTAATTACCTGTCAGGCTATTCTGAAAACAAAATCTATTCTAAAAACCGGCTGTATAATGGAATTCCTAAGGGGAATCAGAAGATATAAATAATCAGATTTGATGTCACATTTTCTGACTCACAATCTGTGAATGGGTAGCTCATGAACCTGTATGTATCCAGTTCCCCAGTGCAACTCCATTTTGAAACAACAGATTTAATCTTCTAAACTATATAAACCCTGATGACAATGCCTCAGTTCAGGTCAGTTCAGTTCAGTTGCTCAGTCGTGTCCGATTCTTTGCAACCCCATGAACCGCAGCACGCCAGGCCTCCCTGTCCATCACCAACTCCTGGAGTCTACTCAAACCCAAGTCCATCGAGTCGGTGATGCCATCCAACCATCTCATCCTCTGTCGTCCCCTTCTCCTCTTGCCCCCAAGCCCTCGCATCAGGGTCTTTTCCAATGAGTCAACTCCTCACTTGAGGTGGCCAAAGTATTGGAGTTTCAGCTTCAGCATCAGTCCTTCCAATGAACACCCAGGCCTGATCTCCTTTAGGATGGACTGGTTGGATCTCCTTGCAGTCCAAGGGACTCTCAAGAGTCTTCTCCAACACCATAGTTCAAAAGCATCATTCTTCGGCACTCAGCTTTCTTCACAGTCCAACTCTCACAACCATACATGACCATTGGAAAGACCATAGCCTTAACTAGATGGACCTTTGTTGGCAAAGTAATGTCTCTGCTTTTTAATATGCTGTCTAGGTTGGTCATAACTTTCCTTCCAAGGAGTAAGCCTCTTTTAATTTCATGACTACAATCCCATCTGCAGTGATTTTAGAGCCCCAAAAAATAAAGTCTGACACTGTTTCCACTGTCTCCCCATCTATTTGCCATGAAGTGATAGGACCAGATGCCATGATCTCAGTTTTCTGAATGTTGAGCTTTAAGCCAACTTTTTCACTCTCCTCTTTCACTGTCATCAAGAGGTTCTTTAGTTCCTCTTCACTTTCTGCCACAAGCGTGGTGTCATCTGCATATCTGAGGTTATTGATATTTCTCCTGGCAATCTTGATTCCAGCTGGTGCTTCTTCCAGCCCAGCGTTTTTCATGATGTACTCTGCATATAAGTTAAATAAGCAGGGTGACAATATACAGCCTCGACATACTCCTTTCCCTATTTGGAACCAGTCTGTTGTTCTATGTCCAGTTCTAACTGTTGCTTCCTGGCCTGCATACAGGTTTCTCAAGAAGCAGGTCAGGTGGTCTGGTATGCCCATCTCTTTCAGAATTTTCCACAGTTTATTGTGATCCACACAGTCAAAGGTTTTGGTATATTCAATAAAACAGAAGTAGATGTTTTTCTGGAACTCTCTTGCTTTTTCGATGATCCAGCGGATGTTGGCAATTTGATCTCGGGTTCCTCTGCCTTTTCTAAAACCAGCTTGAACATCTGGAAGTTCACAGTTCACATATTGCTGAAGCCTGACTTGGAGAATTTTGAGCATTACTTTACTAGTGTGTGAGATGAGTGCAATTGCGCAGTAGTTTGAGCATTCTTTGACATTGCCTTTCTTAGGGATTGGAATGAAAACGGACCTTTTCCAGTCCTGTGGCCACTGCTGAGTTTTCTAAATTTGCTGGCATATTGAGTGCAGCATTTTCACAGCATCATCTTTCAGGATTTGAAATAGCTCAACTGGAATTCCATCACCTCCACTAGCTTTGTTCGTAGTGATGCTTTCTAAGGCCCACCTGACTTCGCATTCCAGGATGTCTGGCTCTAGGTGAGTGATCACACCATCGTGATTATCTGGGTCGTGAAGATCTTTTCTGTACAGTTCTTCTGTGTATTCTTGCCACCTCTTCTCAATATCTTCTGCTTCTGTTAGGTCCATACCATTTCTGTCCTTTATCGAACCCATCTTTGCATGAAATGTTCCCTTGGTATCTCTAATTTTCTTGAAGAGATCTCTAGTCTTTCCCATTCTGTTGTTTTCCTCTATTTCTTTGCACTGATCACTGAGGAAGGCTTTCTTATCTCTCCTTGCTATTCTTTGGAACTCTGCATTCAAATGGCTATATCTTTCCTTTTCTCGTTTGCTTTTCACTTCTCTTCTTTTCACAGCAATTGGTAAGGCCTCCTCAGACAACCATTTTGCCTTTTTGTATTTCTTTTCCATGGGGATGGTCTTGATCCCTGTCTCCTGTACAATGTCACTAGCTTATGGTAAATGCTCAATACATGTTAGAATTTAAATATTAATTCTTTACAAAGCCATCACTTCAGTTCAGTTCAGTTCAGTTCAGTTCAGTTCAGTCACTCAGTCACATCCAACTCTTTGTGACCCCATGAACCGCAGCATGCCAGGCCTCCCTGTCCATCACCAACTCCTGGAGTTTACTTAAACTCATGTCCATCGAGTTGGTGATGCCATCCAACCATATCATCCTCTGTCGCCCCCTTCTCTTCCGCCCTCAATGATTCCCAGGATCAAGGTCTTTTCAAATGAGTCAGTTCCTTGCATCAGGGGACAAAAGTACTGGAGTTTCAGCTTCAGCACCAATCCTTCCAATGAATATTCAGGACTGATTTCCTTTGGGATTGACTGGTTGGATCTCCTTGCTGTCCAAGGGACTCTCAAGAGTCTTCTCCAACACCACAGTTCAAAAGCATCAGTTCTTCGGTGCTCAGTTTTCTTTATAGTCCAACTCTCACATCCATACAGGACTACTGGAAAAACCATAGCTTTGACTAGACGAATCTTTTTTGGCAAATTCATGTCTCTGCCTTTTAATATGCTTTCTAGGTTGGTCATAACTGTTTCTCCAAGGAGTAAGTGTCTTTTAATTTCATGGCTGCAGTCACCATCTGCAGTGATTTTGGAGCCCCCCAAAAATAAAGTCTGTCATTGTTTCCAGTATTTGCCATGAAGTGATGGGACCAGATGCCATGATCTCAGTTTTCTGAATGCTGAGTTTTAAGCCAGACTTTTCACTCTCCTCTTTCACTTTCATCAAAAGGCTCTTCAGTTCTTCTTCACTTTCTGCCATAAGGGTGGTGTCATCTGCATATCTGAGGTTATTGATATTTTTCCCGACAATCTTGATTCCAGCTTGTGTTTCATCCAGCCCAGCATTTTGCATGATGTACTCTGCATATAAGTTAAATAGGCAGTGTGACAATATACAGCTCAATGTACTCCTTTTCCTATTTGGAAACAGTCTGTTGTTCCATGTCCAGTTTTAACTTTTGCTTCTTGACCTTCATACAAATTTCTCAGGGGGCAGGTCAGGTGGTCTGGTATTCCCATCTCTTGAAGAATTTTCCACAGTTTGCTGTGATCCGCACAGTCAAAGGCTTTGGCATAGCCAATAAACCAAAAGTAGATCCTTTTCTGGAACTCCCTTGCTTTGTCATACCGCCTTAAAATTTACAAAGCACTCACACAAGAATTATCCCATTTGATTATGAAAACAATACAAGGATCAACCTAATTCTCTATTGCCCGACATTATTCAGTGGATTGTAATCACTTAAATGCTGTCTTCTTCAAATGGAATGAATTAGAGAAGTAGAAACCTCTTAAAAATAAGGTCTTCCATAGTCTGAAAAATATCCATCTGTTCTTCCTATAACAAGTTGTCTACCATGACTCTTCACTTCAGGTATTCAGACCTCTAGACTCTTTCTGTATTTTTTAGGAACTGGCATTAGGAACATCTTTTTTTTTTTTTTTTTTTAAAGAGTGCTCATTAGGCAAACAACACTTCTGTTATAAGGAATACATTTATGGAAAATAAAAACCAACATTTAACAAGAGTGCTAAACCTGTACCTTGCAAGAAGGAAGAGTCTCAAAATGTTGAGAAAAGATGCTGCTAGAAATCTAACACCAAATCATGCAATCCTACTCATTTCCTGGTGTAACTCCAGAGAGCATTGAACAAATTCTTCCAAATCTTTTCTTCTGGATGGTCCAGCAGGACAGTCTAGAGGTGGTACTGAGAAATCAAAAAGCATCTGAAGAAGTGAGTGATCTCTGTCAATAAATGACTACAGAAAGTAGTCAATAAGACATTAAAAAATTAAATACATGGTATGTTTGGGGTCAAATTAGGTGGTAAAGAGTTTACTGTAATAGGGATGCAGAATCTCAGCAACACAGACATGCCAATTAAAATGTGAGATGGAGACTACTAATACAATGCACCAGTTGGCAAAAAAATGGCATGGATGTGCAAGTCACAATACAGTAAAAAATTATCTTAACCCAGAGTTTGAGAGGAAATCATCCTTATTATTCAGGTCTCTTGGAAATCTGTAACTATGTAAACTTCCCAAATCCTAACCCAGGTATCAACAATAGTGGGCATGCAATATCACAACCTTGATAATCTAGCAAATTAAACACGTGATTTAATATGAAATGTTTAAGTGTTGTTAAATTTATTAATTTAATTTTACATATGTAAATTAATTTGACTGATACTAGACTTGTGATTTTGGTTTGAAAATTATAAAATACTTTAGCTTGTTTATAAATATTATTTCAAATATGAAGAAGATGCAATAACAAACTTCTAAGTTCAAACTTATCAGGTTTTTAAGGAGCATTTAAATGCTTACAAAGATTTGCTGGGTTTGAAAAGCCTTCCTTGATTAGTTGTTTGAAGTACTTGGGAAAATAAAAATGTGAAACTCATGATTATACTTGAAATTTATGACTTCAGTAAACTGGGTATTCTTTTAAATATAACTGTGTGTGAGTATTAAAAAACTCAGAGAGTAGGAATATGTGAGAGAGTAGGGGTATGACAAAAATAGAGAAAATAACTAAGCATTAGTCGTAGAAGTGTGTCTACCAATTTGTTCTGGATTCTTTACCACTGAGCAACCTGAGAAACCCAACAAGTTAAAATAGAACAGGCTAACAAGGTATAAAAGACAAATAGATATTAACTTTTCTAATTAATTTTAAATACCTCGAAAATGTGTTTTGGGGCTTCCCCAGCAGCTGAGTGGTAAAGAATCTGCCGGCAACACAGGAGATGCAGGTTTGATCCCTGGGTTGGGAAGATCCCCTGGAGAAAGAAATGGCAACCCACTCCAATATTTTTGCCTGGGAAATTCCATGAACAGAGGAGCCTGGTGGGGCTACAGTCAATGGAGTCTCAAAAGAGTCAGGCACTGAGAGTGTAAACAACAAAGTATGTTTCAATTATGTACTTTATCAAATTTAACTCTGCACTGATACATCTACTGAATTAAAACTTAAATGTGGGAAAAAAACACAATGTTCTATTACAGTAAATGACTTTTTTTTTTTATGATTCTAATTTTTTTTATTAGTTGGAGGCTAATTACTTCACAACATTTCAGTGGGTTTTGTCATACATTGATATGAGTCAGCCATAGATTTACACTTATTCCCCATCCCGATCCCCCCTCCCACCTCCCTCTCCACCCGATTCCTCTGGGTCTTCCCAGTGCACCAGGCCCGAGCACTTGTCTCATGCATCCCACCTGGGCTGGCGATCTGTTTCACCATAGATAGTATACATGCTGTTCTTTTGAAATATCCCACCCTCACATTCTCCCACAGAGTTCAAAAGTCTGTTCTGTATTTCTGTGTCTCTTTTTCTGTTTTGCATATAGGGTTATCGTTACCATCTTTCTAAATTCCATATATATGTGTTAGTATGCTGTAATGTTCTTTATCTTTCTGGCTTACTTCACTCTGTATAATGGGCTCCAGTTTCATCCATCTCATTAGGACTGATTCAAATGAATTCTTTTTAACGGCTGAGTAATATTCCATGGTGTATATGTACCACAGCTTCCTTATCCATTCATCTGCTGATGGGCATCTAGGTTGTTTCCATGACCTGGCTATTATAAACAGTGCTGCGAAATGACTTTTAACTGGATTTAAAATAAACATTTCCACATTTCAATGTCACAGACTAGTGCAAACTAGTTACTATTATTGAACACAGGGATAAATATAACAGACTATGCTGTTTGGGGAAGTGGTTTTTAAATGGTCACAATTACTTTAGTTTAAGAACTGCTTTATAAAGTTATGCAAATTCAAAAATAAAAATTCTTCTAAACCATGGAAATTAAGTCAGAAATTATTAAAATAGCCTATTAAATGCAATTTTGAAATGCCTTCTGTAAGGATTATCACATATAACAGATACAGACAGAAATATCTGAAACCCAAATTACTTAAGAAAATCTCCTATATAACATAAAAAACTTACCCTACAGTTTATAAGATTCTAAGGGGAATCATTAAATGCATACCAAAAAATCCCAATGTGAATTCTCCTGACTTTTGAGGACAGAGAATACATTTCAATTTTAAAATGACTTTGTATACATGTTCTTTTCTAAGAACTTCACACATTTTCACAAACTGAAGCGTATAATTTCAGTTTGAAGCATATAGTTTCAGTTCAGAGTGAAAAGTATAACTGAGTTTTAAGTCCTCCCTGCAAAAGTTGGTCAGAAGCATTCCAAATACACAAAATTTAAAAGGTGAACATAAAAGGCTAATTCTACTATCTTAAGTATAAAAGAAAGATATTACTAGACCAGAAACAGTTTAAAATTGCAGTCCCTGAGAGTATTGAATCCACTCTTACTTCATTTCTGTCTGATTCCTTCTTCTGCTTCAATACTTCAACAATACTGGACCTTTAAATACCACCTACCACATTGAACTTGTATTGATTCATTTACACCTCTTGACATCACTGTTTGTTTTTTTCCTCATGCTGTACCATCCATTTCCTTTCACCCTGTTAATGCTATAGAAATGATTTTCCCATAAACTCTAACCCCAATCTTCGTTCAAGAACAGGTACAATAAAATTTTTAGCTTACCTTTAGATGTCTCTCAAATAATCCTCTTTTCACTCAGATTCACAGATTTAGTTTGTTTACTGTCAAGCTGAAATACTGGCTGCCTCCTCACTGGCTCTAAAAGCTCCAGGCTGCCTCCCACTTTTCAAATCATTCCTCAATCTCATTTGAGAAGACAATGGCAGCAGTGACTATCAGCAAACATATGCTGCCTTCCAGATCTCAGGACTTCATGTCCCACCCCTGGGACACATGCATGAGTAACACCAGTGTTAGCCACTTAGTCATGTCTGACTCTTTGTGACCCCGTGGACTATAACCCACCAGGCTCCTTGGTCCATGGGATTCTCCAGGCAAGAATACTGGAGTGGGGTGCCATTTCCTTCTCCAGGGGATCTTCCCAACCCAGGGATCGAACCCAGGTCTCCCACAGAATCTGCAGGCAGATACTTTATCTTCTGAGCCACCAGGGAAGCCCATGAGTAACACGGCTCACACTATTCTGGGTTTCCTACTGCTACCTTTGCTCTTCAAGTTCTTACTTTGTCCTTGAAGAAAGTCTAAAAGAGTTTAAATAGTGTTATCAATCTTGCAGGAAACAGTGCCAGTCCACAGAACCTCCCCTTAGCCCCTGCCTCTGGCTCTGATTTACATCTGTTGGCTCCTATCTAGTCCAAAAACAAACAGGTTTTTTCTATTCAAGGTTACATGATCTGGAGTCCAGATAAAAGCAGACAGTATGAATTATTTTATTGATAACAAAGATGAAGCAAGAAGAGCCTATGTGGCAATTTTCAGGGATGATCAAGTATTTCAAGAGGCTCTAGTTATATGTGTTTTCCATCTGTTGGTAGTTCTTAATAATGTTCCATTTCAGATGGGATTTTAAATGGCATTTAACTTAAATGTCTCAAAATATTAATCAGCTTCAATTACAATTTCTCATACAAAACCTTACAGCAGGCATTACCAAGACGGTACAGAATTAGTTAGGACATACTGACACCCAGTTTATAAATATTCCTTAATCAGTTTTGTGCTTTTTTTTCTTAAAATCTCAGGGCAGATATGCAACATTTTGGATGTTCAAGGTCTACTCTATTTTAGGAATTAAAACATATTTTTACTACTACCCCTCTTTGTTTAACAGATCTCATAATCCAAAAAGTGTTTAACAATACTAATTTAATAAAGGTGAATTTGCATTGTTTAAGCTAGTGGGTTGTCTTTATGGTTAAGCAGTTATAACTGTCCAGCTCTTTAAAGCCACATTTCAGCTTTATCACAATTTTTATCTCTAACTCATATAAATCAACTCTAGTGTGAAAGCTAAAATATACTCGACAATCAAGGAGGTGACTTTATTCAGGCTACTGTAAAAGGGAGATCATTTGTTAATAAGGAACATCTCAAGGAAAAGTAAATGGGGCTAGGGTTTTACAGAGATAAAACAGACTTTAAAAAAAGAATTCACTGAGGGAGGAAGGGGGATGGGTCTTATCTCGGAGCATGTGACAGCAGGGAAGTCTTATTCTAGCCACTGCTTGGAACACAAAAAAGTGGAAAGGAAGGTTCTAGTAACTCAACACTCAGATGAAGTTCAACACTGTTAAGACAATGACAATCGTTCAAGATAAATGAATGTCATTCATCGTGAACAACTCAGAGCTGATTATAAACCTCTGGAGTGGCAGGAAGCGACGTAAGAGAAACATAAGGACAGTTGCTGGCATTCATTATTCCTGTAAAATTAGTTGAACCATTTGTTGAGAGGTGGTATCAAATGTCAATTGTTATAAGGTCCTAAAGGCCCTAAAGACTTAGACATTTTAAAAGAGGGATGTCTGAAAGGAAAAAGAGAAATACTGGTATAAAACTTTATATTAATAGAGTCAACAGTTGAAACTTGAGGGTGATAGGGCCCAGGACAGGCCACCCCAAAATGTGCCTCAATGACATTAATTTGAATTATAGTTACTTAAGAACAACCTGATGCCGGAGGGACGCTTTGACCCTCCTCTCTGGCTCCTTGAAAGCAGGAAATGAAACGTGCACTCTCTGCACGTAGAGGTAGAAGGACCCTCTTATCACCAGAGTTAGGGAATTCTGTAGAGATGACTGTGTAAACAAGCCTTGTTACCTCTTTTATTTACTATCTCTAAACCCAAGCTCTGTTTAGATTCTTAATCAAGTACCCAAAGCCCAAGTTTCTTTGTCCTGTCAATTTCTCACAAATTTATTGTTTCTTTGTCTAAAAAATACAAAAGTTGCCTACTTTGACCACTTTTTAGGTGCCATTCTCTGAGACCTACATACACAGGAATTAGAATTTATTTTTCTCCTGTTAATCTGTCTTGTGTCAATTTTATTATTAGTCCAGCCACAAGAACTCACAGCAGTAGAGGGGGAAATTTCCCCCTCCCTAACAAGAGTAACCAGTCCAGGGAATTCCAAGAGGTTGTTAAGGAGTATTTTTTGGTTATTCAGCATTACTTGTTCAGTTTCAGCTCTCAAGCTAGGACGCCAATGTTCTTGGTTCACAGTCCTGGTTACACCTTACATAGTAAGGGCACGCTTAGCCCAAGCATCCCTCTGGACTTTCTTAGTGATCCAGACAACAACTTGTTCACGGAGAAATCTGACCTACACATGGGCTGTTAAAATCAGTCCTTCAAGGTTTATATCAGGTCATCAGGATTCAGCTTGCAGGGCATCTTCTACTCCTCTGGAAAGGGTGGTTGCAAGGCAGCCTAGAATCCTGGGGATCTGAGCAGTCAGTTTTCAGTTCTTCATGATGTAGAGTCAGGCAGAAGGGAGATAAACTGGAAACAGTTTGGATGACTACAGCCACATATTAAAGGATACTTGTAGAATTTAAAATTTGTTAAGAACTGATAATTTCAGCAATGTAATAGAACTGAATCCAACTTACAGGTAGGTACCCAAATTCATTTTTTCCACAGGGAAGGGGTGGAAGTGATTAAAATCTCTGCCAGATAGGACATAATTTGCATATGTATAGTTTATCTGTAACTTACAAAGAGGTATACAAAGAACTCAAAGCCAGGAATGAGGCTTTCATCTGTTAGTTGGGAAGCATGTGCTATAACTGATGCAATTTTCTACTGAAACAAAAAATTTCTTTCTACCCTTAACTACCTTTCGATCGAAACTGATCATAAACAAATTATTCTTATTCAAAAAGTAAAATGGCTATAAATTATATTTAGCTTGATTATTTGCATAGGTATAGTGACATCAGCAATTTCCTATCTCAGTTCAGTTCAGTCACTGAGTCCTGTGCAACTCTTTGCAATCCCATGGACTGCAGAACCCAAGGCTTCCCTGTCCATAACCAACTCCCAGAGTTTGCTCAAATTCATGTCCATCGAGTCAGTGAGGCCATCCAACCATCTCATCCTCTGTCATCCCCTTCTCCTCCTGCCTTCAATCTTTCCCAGCATCAGGGTCTTATCCAGAGAGTTACCTCTTTGCATCAGGTGCCCAAAGGATTGGAACTCCAGCTTCAGAATCAGTCCTTCCAATGAATATTCAGGACTGTTTTACTTTAGGATGGATTAGTTGGATCTCCTTGCAGTCCAAGGTACTCTCAAGAGTCTTTTCCAACACCACAGTTCAAAACCATCAATTTTTCGGTGTTCAGCCTTCTTTTATGGTCCAACAGTCACATCCATATATGACTACCGGAAAAACCATAGCTTTGACTAGACACACCTTTGTCAAGCAAAGTAACGTCTCTACTTTTTAATACGCTGTCTAGGTTGGTCATAGGTTTTCTTCCAAGGAGCAAGTGTCTTTTAATTTCATGGCTGCAGTCACCATCTGCAGTGATTTTGGAGCCCCCAGAAATAAAGTCTGTCACTGCTTCCCTTGTTTCCCCATCTATTTGCCATGAAGTGGTGGGACTGGATGCCATGATCTTAGTTTTCTGAAATTTGAGTTTTAAGCCAGCTTTTTCATTCTCCTCTTTCACTTTCATCAAGAGGCTCTTCAGTTCCTCTTAGCTTTCTGCTAGAAGGGTGATATCACCTGCATATGTGAGGTTATTGATATTTTTCCCAGCAATGTTGATTCCAGCTTGTGTTTCATCCAGCCCAGCATTTCTCATGATGTACTCTGCATATAAGTTAAATAAGCAGGGTGACAATATACAGCCTTGATGTACTCCTTTTCCTATTTGGAACCAGTCTGTTGTTCCATGTCCAGTTCTAACTGTTGCTTCTTGACCTGCATACAGATTTCTCAGGAGACAGGTAAGGTAGTCTGGTATTCCCATCTCTTTTAAGAATCTTTCAAAGTTTGTTGTGATTCACACAGTCAAAGGCTTTGGTATAGTCAATAAAGCAGAAGTAGATGTTTTTCTGGAACTCTCATTTTGTCTATGATACAACAGATGATGGCAACCAGAGGATCTCTGGTTCCTCTCCATTTCTAAATCCAGCTTCAACATATGGAAGTTCTTAGTTCACATATTGTTGAAGCCTATTTTGAGAATTTTGAGCATTACCTTGCTAGCATGTGAGATGAATGCAATTGTGTGTTAGTTTGAACATTCTTTGGCATTGCCTTTCTTTGGGATCAGATTGAAAACCGACCTTTTCCAGTTCTGTGGCCACTGCAGAGTTTTCCAAATTTGCTGGCATATTGAGTGCACCACTTTCACAGCATCATCTTTTAGGATTTGAAATAGCTCAGCTGGAATTCCATCACCTCCACTAGCTTTGTTCGTAGTGATGCTTTCTAAGGCCTACTTGACTTAGGACTCCAGGTGATTGATCACATCATCATGGTTATCTAGGTCATGAAGATCTTTTTGTATAGTTTTGTGTATTCTTGCCACCTCATCTTAACATTTTCTGTTTCTGCTAGGTCCATACCATTTCTGTCTTTTATTGTACCCATCTTTGCATGAAAAGTTCCCTTGGTATCTCTAATTTTCCTGAAGAGATCTCTAGTCTTCCCATTCAATTGTTTCCTCTATTTCTTTGCACTGATCACTGAAGAAGACTTTCTAATCTCTCCTTGCTAGTCTTTGAAACTCTGCATTCAAATGGGTATATCTTTCCTTTTCCCCTTTGTCTTTAGCTTCTCCTCTTTTCTCAACAATTTGTAAGACCTCCTCAGACAACAATTTTGACTTTTTGCATTACTTTTTCTTGGGGATGGTCTTGTCATGCGAGTGTGTGCTCCTCGGTTCTTTGTCTCGTCACAACAAAAATTTGGAGTGACGGACATTAAAGCCCCTTGGCAGGTTGCAGCTCTCGGAGGACAGACCGTGTTATAGCTCTTAAATAAATCAGTGTTACAGCTCTATTTATTTAGATAATAGCAGGAAAATCCATCTTCGAGGCTTAAGGGCATGTCGAGCCAAAGACACAAAGAGAAGATCGCCCCATCGCGCAGGAGAGAGAGAGCGAGCTTTGGCTCCTCTTTTTACATGTTTCTCTGTCCCTGGGCCTGTCTTATGTAAATTGGGCCAGCCAGGAGTGTTGTTTGTTTTACCTGAGGTTCTCACTCCGGTCCTCGGACCTTCCTTTGTTCTATTCTCATGGGCTTTCCCTTCTAGGTCTTTTAGCCACCGCCATTTTGGACTCTTTTTCCCTATTCTAACTACCTAACAGTCTCAATCACTCCCTCCTATACAATGTCATGAACCTCCACCCATAGTTCTTCAGGCATTCTATCAGGTCTAATCCCTTGAATCTATTTGTCACTTCCACTGTATAATTGTAAGATATTTGATTTAGGTCATACCTGAATGGTCTAGTGGTTTCCCCTACTTTCTTCAACTCTGAATTTGGAAATAAGGAGTTCATGATTGGAGCCACAGTCAGCTCCCAGTCTTGTTTTTGCTGACTGTATAGAGCTTCTCCATCTTTGACTGCAAAGAATGTAATCAATCTGATTTTGGTATTGACATCTGGTGATGTTCATATGTAGTCTTCTCTTGTGTTGTTAGAAGAGGGTGTTTGCTATGACCAGTGCATTCTCTTGGCAA
Source organism: Cervus canadensis (assembly GCF_019320065.1). Classification (NCBI taxonomy): domain Eukaryota; kingdom Metazoa; phylum Chordata; class Mammalia; order Artiodactyla; family Cervidae; genus Cervus; species Cervus canadensis. Next base: position 33,785,765 of record NC_057404.1, read on the forward strand.
AATTCTGTTAGCCTTTGCCCTGCGTCATTTTGTACTCCAAGGCCAAATTTGCCTATTACTCCAGGTGTTTCCTGACTTCCTACTTTTGCATTCCAGTCTCCTATGATGAAAAGGACATCATTTTTGGGTGTTAAGTTTTAGCAGGTCTTGTAGATCATCATACAACAGTTCAACTTCAGCTTCTTCAGCATTAGTGGTTGGGGCATAGACTTGGATTGCTATGATATTGAATGGCTTGCCTTGGAAACAAACAGAGATCATTCTGTCATTGTTGAGATTGCATCCAAATACTGAATTTCGGATTCTGTTGTTGACTATGAGGGCTACTCCATTTCTTCTAAGGGATTCTTGCCCATTGTAGTAGATATAATGGTCATCTGAATTAAATTTGCCCATTGCAATCCATTTTAGTTCACTGATTTCTAAACTGTTGATGTTCATTCTTGCCATTTTTTGTTACCAGGAATGCTACTGGGATTTGGTGGAGTAGAAGGACGTGCACTCATCTTCTCATGCAAGAACTCCAAAACTGCAACTCACTGCTGAACAACCATCAACAGGAGAATGTTGGATCCCACCAAAAAGATACCCCACGTCCAAGGGCAAAGAAGCAGCCCCAACAAGATGGTAGGAGGGGTAAAATTGCATTTAGAATCAAATCCCAGACTTGCCAGAGATGCTCAGAGGGCTCAAATGAAACCTTGTGCACACCAGGACCCAGAGGCTCCACGGAGACTGAGCCAGACCTGCCTCTGAGAGTTTGAATATCTCCTGGGTGGCACTGAAGGAGGAAACAGACAGAGCTGGACTCCATCTTAGGCCAGGCTGCGAACATTAGGCTACACGCGTGGTCACCCTCCCAGTGGACTCTGAACTTTGTGCGCGGTGTCTATAGAAGTGGCATAGTAATGGAAAACCAGACCCCCTCCCCATCCTCCCCACTCCCCCCCACCCCCCCACCCCCCGCCACAAAAGAGCCTCAGGACTTGTACTTGGACTCTCCATTGCCTAAAAGAATATGCTAATTATCTCTGTAACAGAACAAAGTGGTAAATTCCATTATGTTTACTGGGATATGACCACAGGCCTACTGATAAATATCCACTATTTATCTAGTCTTGTGACACATGAATGAATCATGGGTTACCTTTGATCATATCTCTCTTTTACCTTGTCCAGACTAGTTTCAAGGAATTTGGGGAGGGGGGTTTGCACAAGTACACTTAGGGTATTTAAGGTTTTCACAAAAACTGGTCGGGGTCCTTGGCTAAGAGGGGACTCTGCCTTGGGCCCACCGGTGTAATAAACTACACTCCACTATCTGCATTGTCCTTCTGAGTGAGTTTGTTTCCTGGAACGCGTGGCTACAACAGCACAGGTCAGCAATGGCCTGCTGCAGGGCAGGGGCTCTGGCTGCAGCAGATCTGGGTCACGCAGCATTACCCACCATAGATCCACTGAGCAGACAACCCACAAACTGCAGAGTAATTATACCAATGAAATTCTCACACTGTTAAGAAAGTTCTAGGACCTACAACTGATTTCCCAACCTGGGGATCCAGCAAAGGGACTGAGAACCCCCAGGGAATTTGACTTTGGAGGCCAGTGGGATTTGATTATAGAACTTCCACAGGACTGAGGAAACAGGCCCATGTAGGGAACAAATAAAACCTTGTGCACACCAGGAGCCAGGAGAAAGGAGCAGTGTCCTCACAAGAGACTGAGTCAGACTTGTCTTTGAGTGTCCAGGAGTCTCTAGTGGAGGCATGGGTTTGGCCTCAGGCCAATAAACAGGGAGGGAACACAGACCCATCCATCAACAGAAAACTGGATTAAAGATTTACTAAGCATGACCCCACCCATCAGAACAAGACCCAGTTTCCCCCATCAGTCTCTGGCATCAGGAAGCTTCCATAAGCCTCTTATCCTTATTCTCAGAGGGCAGACAGAATAAAAACCACACAGAAAACTAACCAAACTGATCACATGGACCACAGCCTTGTCTAACTCAATGAAACTATGAGCCATGCCATGCAGGGCCACCCAAGACGGACAGGTCACGGTAGAGAGTTCTGAGAAAACATGGTCCACTGGAGAAGGGAATGGCAAACCACTTCAGTATTCTTGCCTTGAGAACCCCATGAACAGTATGAAAAGGCAAAAAGATAGGACACTGAGAGATTAACTCCCCAGGTCAGTAGGTGCTCCATATGCAACTGGAGAAGAGTGGAGAAATAACTCCAGAAAGAATGCAGAGATGGAGCCAAAGCAAAAACAGTGCCCAGTTGTGGATGTGACTGGTAATGGAAGTAAAGTCTGATGCTGTAAAGAGCAATATTGCGTAGGAACCTGGAATGTTAGGTCCATGAATCAAGGTAAATTGGAAAAGGTCAAACAGGAGATGGCAAGAGTAAACATCGACATTTTAGGAATCAGTGAACTAAAGTGGAATTTACCATCTAGGCCTTGTTAAATTTGCTTTGCTAGAAAATGTCATATGAAATCTCAGATTAAAGATTTAAAGGCCTCTTGAGGCTAGGACGCCAAGTCAAGAACTTGTTATGAGCTTTTGCCAGCAGAATCTATGAGGTAAATCCTCTCTTCTCAATATCCCAGAAATAACCTAATGTATATAGCTCAGGGAACTCTACTCAATATTCTGTAATAACCTATATGGGAAAAGAACTTGAAAAATGATGAATATATACTTAAATATAAACAACCGATTCATGTTGCTATCCACCTGACACTGATACAACACGGTAAATTAATTATACTCCAATAAAAAATTGTTTTTAACCTAGCAATTTAAAAAAAAATTCTTTGAAAGATCTTAAGTCTCCTGAGCTTGCCAGGAAGTAACTCCCTTGGTCACTTGTTAGGCAGAGAACACTGTAGCCAGGTAACAGGCTATTTTTCTCAAGAGGGTTTTGTAAGCATTGCTCTTTAAAGTCAACCTTAGTTCCTTACAAGTACCTGGTCATACTGACTAAATGACCATCATTCTCAGGCAAGGTCTCAGTTGTATATCCAATGCTTTCAATTATGTTCATGTAACAAGACAGATTATTTCTGAACCTATGAAAATAACTATATTGCTGTTAAAATAAGAATACTCAATAATAGTTTTCAAGTTCTGGAGAGTCAAACAGGAAGAAAGAGATCATTTACAAATACTTTGTTTCAAAAATCAGAGTCTACTAAATTGTTATGAGCTATAGATAACTTAGGAGAAAAGAGAAGATATTCCTTACATATCATAAAATATCATATTAAAATGCTAACAATACTCCAAATAAATATTACAATAATCTCTCATTTTAGTTCACTTAATCCTATGTAATTAACACTTACACCACTTGATCTAGGGTTACCAGTCTCATATGCCCTCAGCTTCTTGACTGGAGTTCTGGAAATCCCAACTCAGTCTACTGGTATGGTGTCAAAGTTGTTTAAGCAATGTCACCAGAAGCCTGTACCCAATAATACCTGGCATCATCTTTTTCCACAAAGCACTGAGAAAGTCCTTTGATGCAATATTCAGGTCTGTAGCTGATATTAAGAGTTTTCAGGGAAGCATGAGAGAAAAACAAAAAATATTTGTATACGACACATTTAAAATGGTTATAATTAAATTATTACTAATAACTTTCCAAAATAAAAGATCAGATGAGAGTTCTTAAGAACAGGGCAACTGACAAAGAAATTTGGTTGTTTATGTGGTATGAAAAATAAGATAATAAAATCAATCCAGAAAAAATATTTTGGATAAAATATCTATAAACATAACAATTAACCTATTTTCAGAGAAGAGTGAATACTACATTTAATTTGTGAAAATGGCTAAACATAATCTTTGTAAGAAAAAAAACATAAGGATATATGATAGTTCTGAGATATAAGATACCATAAACACAACAAGCATATAGTTAGCAAATAAAAGGTCAGACGGTAAAGAATCTGCCTGCAATGTGGAAGACCTGGGTTCCATCCCTGAGTCAGGAAGATCCCTTGGAGGAGGGCATGGCAACCCACTCCAGTATTCTTGCCTGGAGAATCCGCATGGACAGAGGAGCCTAGCAGGCTATAGTCCATGGGGTTGCACAGAGTCAGACACGACTGAAGCATATCAAGTAAAAGGATTTCAAAAGTCCAAAGTAGGTCCTAATCATCGTATGAATGATTACATCATCTTTTACCTCACAAAACTCATCAGTAAGTGATGTGAATTCCCAATTGAAAACCACTTACCTAGAAGATGTCAGATTCAAATAAAAGTTGTGGCTAATATTTTCTAATAACTGAAATTAGGACTAATAATACTATATTGTTATTTCTAACTAATATCAAGGAAAACCTGTAATATCAGAACTCTGATTTAAAAAAAAAAAGAACTCTGATAAACATAAACATCATAGACAGGGAGGGCATTGCCAATTCTCTTTGTTTAAAAAAAAAAGAACTCTGATAAACATAAACATCATAGACAGGGAGGGCATTGCCAATTCTCTTTGAACTTCTCACACAGCATACGATTTCTAAAACATCTGTATTAATAACATTTTACCATACACATCTAATTTTAGGAAAGCTAAGCATCTCTTCTGATTTGGTAAGTTTCATTCAGCAACTCTATGTCAAGAACAAATGAAGTCTCCGGGGAGTCAAAATAAACAAGACACAAGCTCTGTCTCCAGAAATTCTGGCATTACAGTTTAGTGTGGAAAATATACAGTCATGAAAGCACAGAGTAGCTTTTCTGTGCCCAAGCTGGGGAAGAATGAGGAGAGTGAGAAAAGGGAAGCAGATGAAGGGTTACGTATGGCTCTTGGAGAAACAATCCCCAAACTCAGTGGTTTGAAGAATGAACAGGAGATAAAGAATCTGTGAGACTTTTAAAAGAGCTAGTAGAGTAAATAGATAGGAAGGTAATGAAGCTATTGGCAAGAGAAGAAGCAAGATCCTTAAAGAGATACAAAACAAGAGAACAGATCAAGAACACTGAAACACAAGAGGGGATTTAAACTAGATAAAACAGAATTTTCTCAATAGTGAGATCTGCTGCTGCGTATGAATCATTGTGATTCATACAGGAATTTGAGTATTTGAAGATGGCTATATTTGAAATAGTTGCCAAAGAAAACAGGAAAGAAAGGGAAAACTGTCCAAATATTGTAAAAAGGTCTTTCCATTGGCACTGATTCTGAGTAATACTGAAGATAAAATATTTCTGGAGGCACCAATCAGTACTATATGAACCGTTTCCTAGCAGGGTCAAAGAGCCATGGTGCTGGGGTGGAGAAGGCAGACTGTGATTGAGAACGGAAAGACCTAACATCTGGAGTGGACACAAGGATCACCAAACTAAGGAGGAATCAAAGGAGGGGAGGTTTTGGTGCAGTGAACTGTAGGAGTGGTGGGATACCCTGAGATAACTAAAGGAGAGGACCATTTCAGCTCTTAATCTTAACCTAAAACATTACAAACAAGTCACTATATTACACAACCTAATCCTCACATCAACACTGTGAGGTGAAGTGGCATATTTCAGAAACTGCAGAATCCTAGATTTTGTAGAGAAAAATATTTTTCCTAAAATTTTTTATTACACAAACTCTTGAACCAACCTAGATTAGAGGATATTTTGGTAATTAACTGATTTTATTGTAATTCCATAGTACAGATGGATCTGCTCTCACAGTAAACTTTTTTGTAGCTAATGATTAGGATAATTTACTCAAACATGCTTTTTAAAGTTTATTCAGTCCAACAACTGATGAATGGATAAATAAACAATGTGGTATAACCAAGCAATAGAGTGCTATTTGATAATTAAAAAGAATGAAGTACTGACACATACTACAATAAAATCACTGCAGATGGTGATTGCAGTCATGAAATTAAAAGATGCTTACTCCTTGGAAGGAAATTTATGACCAACCTAGACAGCATATTAAAAAGCAGAGGCATTACTTTGCCAACAAAGGTCCGTCTAGTCAAGGCTATGGTTTTTCCAGTGATCATGTATGGATGTGATAGTTGGACTATAAAGAAAGCTGAGTGCCAAAGAATTGGTGCTTTTGAACTGTGGTGTTGGAGAAGACTCTTGAGAGTCCCTTGGACTGCAAGGAGATCCAACCAGTCCATCCTAAAGGAGATCAGGCCTGGGTGTTCATTGGAAGGACTGATGGTGAAGCTGAAACTGCAATACTTTGGCCACCTGATGCAAAGAGCTGACTCGCTGGAAAAGACACTGATGCTGGGAAAGATTGAGGGCAGGAGGAGAAGGGGACAACAGAGGATGAGATGGTTGGATGGCATCACCGGCTCAGTGGACATGGGTTTGGGTGGATTCCGGGAGTTTGTGATGGACAGGGAGGCCTGGTGTGCTGCAGTTCATGGGGTCGCAAAGAGTCGGTGTTCAAAGAGTCAGACGCGACTGAGCGAATGAATTGAACTGAACAATATGGATAAGTTTTTTAAAAAATTGCCTGCTAAGTTAAGAAGCCAGACACAAAAAGCAACATATTGTACAATTCCATTTATACAAAGTGTCCTGAATAGGCAAATTTGTTGAGACAGAAGTAGATTTGCTGTCTTTAGGACTAGAGGAAAGAGGGAAGGGGATAGGAAGTGACAAGTGATGGGTTCAGAGCTTCTTTTTGGGCAGAAGGAAAGGTTCCAAAAGTAGATTATGGTGATGATTGCATAACCCAGTGAATATACTAAAAAAAATACTGAATTGTATACTTTCAATGTTTTAATTATATGAAACATAATTATATTATCAATAAAGCTGTTTTTAAAATTTTATTCAATCAATGTTTAAGAGAATGAAAATGTACTAACAACTAAGAAACATAGTTACTAACAATTTAATAACATGCAATGAAATATTACAGAACCTGTATCTTCTATTAAAAATAATTATTATTAATCATACCATGAGAAGATGATAAATCAATTATATACCTAAACTGATTTAGAGGAATTTTTCTTTATTTATTTATTTTTGCCTTGCTGGGTCTTTGTTGCTGTGTAGACTTTTCCCTAGTTGTGGTGAGCGGAAGTTACTCTTCATTGAGGTACACAAGCTTCTTATTGCAATGGCTTCTCTTGTTGAACAGCATGGGGTCTAGGCACATGGGTTTCAGTAGTTCAGCACATAGGCTCAGAAGTTGCAGTACACAGGTTTAGTTCCTCTGAGTTGCTCCGTGGAATGTGGAATCTTCCCAGACCAAGGATTGAACCCGTGTCCCCTGAATTGCCAGGCGTATTCCTATCCACTGTACCATCAGGGAAATCCAGGAAGATTATTTTTAAAATACCATGATATTTTTATATAGTAAAGTCTGGTCTCTTTTCTCGGAAACATGTTATCATAGAGATTGCCATACAATGTATTTCATGGTGCTTGTACTTCTATAATTGAAGTGATTTAAAACCAATAGTATTGAATTTTGTTCTAAGACTAAATATAATAGTTAGTGCTCTGAAATACTAATACTTCAATGTGACATTAATACTCTAGCCTCTGTTAGAAACAAACTCATAAAATTTTACAGTTATTGCTTATTTTAATTACAAAATACTGCTGAATCATTCATCAAACACTTAAAATTTTCTTCAGCATGGACTCTAACCATTAACTTCAAAATGTCATTTGGAGAGATCATCTCTTTATTTCCTCAGGGCTTTTTACTATTACATCCTAGGGCCAAAACAGGTTTCCAATCAACCTTATATTCTTTGTAACAGTCTCACTTTTTAATACATTTATTCATTCATCAAATTTTTACTGAGCAGCTTTTACATGACAGGCGGTGAAAATATGCACTACCTCTAGAACGTAAGAGTCCAGGAAAAATGTATAACTTAATGAATAATTAAACTAGTGAAGGCACTGTGGGAGCACATAGCAGGGAGACCTCAACAGATAGAGGAGTCAGGTTAAGGCATTTTAAACAAAGAGATCTCAAAGTTGAGGCTTGAATAATGAACAGAAATAGCGAAGCACTTAGTAGGGTAGTTCAAAGGAAAAAAGTAAATGAAAATGGTCAGAAATAAGGGATACCATCAAGCTTCTCAAAACCAAAAACTTCCAAAATCCTTATAATCATGATCCCTGCAAGTTTTAGCTATTATTTCCAAATTCTTGACATTTTTCTCTCTTGAAAAAGATCTATCTCAAAGCAATAATCAGATCTGTTATCTAGCAATCAGTATGCATAGGACTTCTCTTGGTCAAGAGCTTCTAGGTACAACTGGGTCAAGGCCAGAGGAGTAAGAGCAACACTTTTAAAAACTCATTTTGTGGGGAGTAGAGGCAAGCTGGTGGAGGTTGGGAATGTAGAGCTTGTGTCTCCTTGCAGGTACCTCAGGAGTACACAGGAGCAATTCTCTTAGAGCACCTGTTGGACACTGGTGGAAGATCTCCAACACTCCAACACCCAGGGTGTATGGGAGGGATCCCCACACAACTAGGTAGGATGTTGTGGGGAAAGGGAAGGGGAAAGGACAGTGAAAGCAGGATAAGGCCAGCACCCCTGAGGGAGAGGTGGGGGAGGAGAAGTTCCCACACTTGGGGAGGGCAGGCCCACTCACAGTGAAGGTATCAACAGGGGCAGAAGGGGACCTTCAGAGGACCAGGGGATCAGAGGGGAGCACAGCAGCTGGAGCGTGAAGGGCAGAGTGGAGTGAGAGCTACATGCATGGTATGTGCCACAGCTATGAGCGCCCCAGCCAGATTTGTGTGTTTCCTGGTGAGGAGGGAGGCTGGGTGCTGGAGAGTGGGATTTGGAGGGTGGACCCAAGGAGGGGACAACTGTTAGTGGTGGGGAAGGAGCCTGGGGCAGTGAGAAGGAGAGGCGCCACAGCTGGGAGAATTGGAGGGGGAGCCTGGGCCACCTTAGAGGCCAGGTCCATTGTCAAGTGGCAAGCAAGGGGCAGGGCCACCATTCCCCACTGGCCCAGCCTCCATGGGCAAAGGCAGGAGCACACCCCTAAGCAGGATCAGTAGCCACTCAAACCAGGGTCTGACTTACCTGCTCAGGCCCTAGGGAGCCTACTAGCAATCCTGGGCCTGGGCTCCACTCCTGCCAAAGCCTCTTCTGACCACACGAGTCTCGGGCCTGAGCCCTGCTGCTGCCAGGGACTCCCAGGGCTGCACAGGTCATGGTGGCCCACCTGCTGCCCCTGAGAGAGCCATGCCTCAGCCAAGGTCTCCTCTGCCCAGTGAGTCCAAGCACTGACCCCTCCAAAGCCTCTTCCAAGAGTCAGCTCCTGCAGACTTGCACATGGAAGCCTCTGCCCCAACTGGCTTGTGCAGTGACGTGTGCTCTGGGTCAGCTTCAGGAACAGATGCTGGTGAAAGGAACACTGCAGAAGCAGGGCTGACACAGGGTCCAGAACCAACCTCCAGGTCTTGGAAGGCCTCTTGAAGAGGCTGGGGTTGGGTGTAGCTCACTGTGGGGTCAAGGACACGGACAGTCAAGGCACCAAGGAATTTTGTTTTTATCTTTTATTTTTATTTTGTATTTATTCCTTTTTTTCTTTTGCTGTTGTGTTATTGCTGTTTCATTTTTATTTTTTCAATTTTCTTTTCTATTATTCTGCTCTTTCTTGTTTGTTGTCTTTTTGTTGTTGTTGTTGGTGATGGTGGTGGTGGTGACAGTTTATTCTTTTGATATTTTTGTGTTACTTTGTTTCTTTCTCTCTTTTTTTTTTTTTTGCTTTTAATCTTCTTTTTAAATTTTTTTAGTTTTTTTTTTTATCATTTTTGTGTGCTTATCTTTTGTTCTCAGAGCTTTTCATTTAGTTTGATTTTTAGTTTTATTTTTTGTTTTCTGTTTCGGTTACATTTGTTTTTATTATTGGTTTTGGCTTGGGGGCTCTCTTCTTTGGGTGGTGTCTTCTTCGGGTTTTTTTTTTTTTTTTGCTTTCCTTGTTTGTTGCTGGTGTTTGCTTGCTGGTTTATTTTTAGTGACTTGGATTTGTTTCCAGTTATATTTGTCTGGTTACATTTGTCTGTTGGTTTTCTTTTCTTTTTTGTGTGTTTGTTTTTGTTTGTGTAGTTTTGTTTTTATTTGCCTTGGGCTTTGTTTGTCTCTTTTTAATTTTGCTTTTATTTTGTTTAAGAATTTTGCGGAAAATTCTTAAAGAGATGGTAATACCAGACCACCTGACCTGCTTCCTAAGAAACCTGTATGCAGGTCAAGAGGCAAAAGCTAGAACTGGCCGTGGAACAAATGACTGGTTCCAAATAGGAAAAGGAGTACATCAAGGTTGTATATTGTCACCCTGCTTATTTAACTCATATGCAGAGTACATCATGAGAAACACTGGGCTGGATCAAGCACAAGCTGGAATCAAGATTGCTGGGAGAAATATCAATAACCTCAGCTACGCAGATGACACTGCCCTTGTGGCAGAAAGTGAAGACGAACTAAAGAGCCTCTTGATGAAAATGAAAGAGGAGAATGAAAAAGCTGGCTTAAAACTCAACATTCAGAAAACTAAGATCATGGCATCTGGTCCCATCACTTCATGGCAAATAGAAGGGGAACAAGGGAAACAGTGACAGACTTTATTTTGGGGGCTCCAAAATCACTGCAGATGGTGACTGCAGCCATGAAAAAAAAGCTTGCTCCTTGGAAGAAAAGCTATGACTAACTTAGACAGCATATTAAAAAGCAGAGATGTTAGTTTGCCAACAAAGGTCTAGTCAAAGCTACAGTTTTTCCAGTAGTCATGTATGGATATAAGAGTTGGATGATAAAGAAAGCTAAGTGCCAAAGAATTGATGCTTTTGAACTGTGGTGTTGGAGAAGACTCTTGAGAGTCCCTTGGACTGCAAAGCAATCAAACCTGTCAATACTAAAGGCAATCAGTCCTGAATATTCACTGGAAGGACTGATGCTGAAGCTGAAACTGCAATACTTTGTCCACCTGATGTGAAGAACTGACTCATTTGAAAGGACCCTGATGCTGGGAAAGATCTAAGGCAGGAGAAGGGGATGACAGAAGATGATACGGTTGGATGGCATCACCAACTCGGACATGAGTTTGAGCAAGCTTCAGAAGTTAGTGATGGAAGGGAGGCCTGGCGTGCTGCAGTCCATGAGGTCACAAAGAGTTGGACACAACTGAGTTACTGAACTGAACTGACTTTTGTTTTTGCCACACCAGGCAGCTTGCAAGGTCTTGGTTCCCAGGCCAGTGGACTGGCCTGAGCCTGTGGTGGGAGTGCCAAGTCCAAGACCACCAGAGAACTTAAGGCCCCCAGGAATACCAATCAGTGTGAGCTCTGCCCGAGGTCCTCATCTCAGTACCAAAACCCAGCTCCCCTCAATGGCCTGCAAGCTCCAGTACTGGACACCTCCAGTCAAACAACCAGTAAGCCAGGAACAACAAAGAGATGACAGAAATGTGTTACAAACAAAGGAGCAAGGTAAAAACCTATAAGATCAAATAAATGGAGAGGAAGTAGGCAATCTACCTAAAAAAGAATTCAGATAAATTATAGTAAAGATGATCCAAAATCTTGAAACTAGAATGGATCAAGAAAATGCAAGAAATGTTTAAAAATGATGTAGGAGAACTAAAGAACAAACAGTGATAACACCACAATAACGGAAATGAAAAATTTACAAGGAGGAATCAATAGCAGAAAATCAATGCAGAAGAATGAATAAGAGAATTGGAAGATAGAATGGTGGAAATCACTACCAAGGAGCAGAATAAAGAAAAAAGAATTAAAAGAAATGAGGACAGCCTCAGAGACATCTGAAAGTAAAAGTGGAAGTCACTCAGTCATGTCTGACTCTTTGTGACCCCATGGACTGTATAGTCCATGGAATTGTCCAGGCCAGAATACTGGAGTTTGTAGCCTTTCCCTTCTCCAGGGGATCTTCCCAACCCAGGAATCAAACTCAGGTCTCCAGCATTGCAGACGGTTTCTTTACCAGCTGAGCCACAGGGAAGCCCCAAAGACAACATTAAATGCACCAACATTTGAATTATAGGGATCCTAGAAGAATAGAAAGAGAAGGGGTCTTTAGAAAACATTTGAAGAGATTATAGTTGCCAATTTCCCTAACGTGGGAAACAAAATAGCCACCCAAGCCCAGGAAATACAGAGTGTCCCATACAGGATAAATCCAACGATAAACACACTGAGATATATATTAATCAAACTAACAATAATTAAATTCAAGGAAAAAAATGTTTAAAAGCAGTAAGGGAAAAGCACTAAAAAGCTCGGGAATCCCCATAAGGTTATTAATTGATTTTTCAGCAGAAAGTACAGAGGCCACAAGGGAGTGGTAGGATATATTTAAAGTGATGAAAGAGAAAAACCTAAAACAAAGATTAATCTACCCAGCAAGGAAATCATTCAGGTTCAATAGAGAAATCAAAAGATTTACACATAAACACAAGCTAAGACAATTCAACAGTACCAAACCAGCTTTTCAACAAATGTTAAAAGAACTTTTTGGGACAAAAGAGAAGAAAAAGACCTATGAAAACTGATCCAAATCAATTAAGAAAATGGTAATAAGAACATATATACCAATAACTACCTTGAAAGGGAGTGAGTTAAATGCTCTAAGCAAAAGACATAGACTAGTTAAACAGACACAAAAATAAGATCCATATGTATGCTGTTATTTAAGAGACCCACTTCAGGCATAGGAACACATAAAGATTAAAAATGATGTGGTGGAAAAAGATATTCCATGTAAATGGAAATCAAAAGAAATCTGGAGTAGCAATACTCATATAAGACAAAATAAACTTAAAAATAAAGATTGTTACAAGAGACAAGGAAGTACACTATATAACAATCAAGAAATCAATCCAAGAAGAAATGACAATTATAAATACTATGCACCCAACACAGGAGCACCTCAGTACATAAGACAAATGCTAACAGCCATAAAAGGCAAAATCAACAGTAACACAATAATAGTAGGAGACTTTAACATCCCACTTACACCAATGGACAGATCATTCAGACAGAAAATTAATAAGGAAAGAATAATTAAATGACACATTAGACTGGATAGACTTAATTGATGTTTATAGGACATTCCATCCAAAAGCAGCATAATACATTTTCTTCTCAAGTGCACATGCAACATTCTCCAGGATAGATCACATCTTAGGTCACAAACCAAGCCTCAATAAATTTAAGAAGACTGAAATCTTATCAAGCTTCTTTTCCAACCACAGCACTATGAGATTAGAAATCAATCACATACAAAAAAAAATCTGTAAAAAACACAAACACATGGAAGCTTAACAATAGGTTACTAAATAACCAAAAGATCACTGAAGAAATGAAAGAACACATAGAAACAAATGACAATGAAAACATGATGACCCAAAACCTATGGGACGCAGCAAAAGCATTTCTAAAGGGTAAGTTATGGCAATACAATCCTACCTCAAGAGACAAGAAAAATGTCAAATAAGCACCCTAACCTTACACCTAAAGCAACTGGAGAAAGAAGAACAAACAAAACCTAAAGTTGGCAGAAGGAAATAAATCAGAAAAATCAGAGCAGAAATAAATGAAATAGAAATGAAGACATAATAGCTAAGGTCAATGAAACCAAAAGCTGATTCTTTCAGAAGATAAGCAAAACTGATAAAACTTTAGAGCAAGATTCATGAAGAAAAAAGGGAGAAGAGTGAAACCAATAAAATTAGAAATGAAAAAAGAGAATTTACAACTGACACTTCAAAAATATAGAGAATCATAAGAGACTACTACAAGCCAATTAAATGGACAATCTGAAGAAATGGTCACATTCTTTGAAAGGTACAACCTTCCAAGACTGAACCAAGAAAAAATAGAAAATATGAGCAGACCAGTGACAAGTAATAAAATTGAAATTGTGATTAAAAATTTTCCAACAAAGAAAAGTTCAGAACCAGATGACTTCACAGGTGAATTTTATCAAACATTCAGAGAAGAGCTAACACTAAATCTTCTCAAACTAGTAGAAAAATTTGCAGAGGAAGGAACATACCCAAGCCCATTCTACAAGGCCACTATCACCCTGACATCAAAACCAGACAAAGATATCACAAAAAGAGAAAATTACAGACCAATATCACTGATGAACATACACACAAAAATTTTCAACAAAATACTGGCAAACAAAATCCAACAACACATTAAAAGGATCATACACCAAGATCAAGTGAAATATATCCCAGGGATGCAAGGACTTTTCAATATATACAAATCAATCAATGCAATACATCATATTAACAAATTGAAGGGGAAAAATATTATCATGTCAATAGATACAGAGAAAGCTTTTTATAAAATTCAACACCCATTTATGATTAAAAACTCTCTAGAAAGTAGACATAGAGGGAAGCTACTTTTTTCACAGAATTATAACAAAAATTTTTACAGTTTGTATGGAAACACAAAAGACTGAAAAGAGCCCCAACAATCTTGGGAAAGAAAAATGGAGCTGGAAGGGTCAAGCACTCTGACTTCAGACTACATTATAAAGCTACAGTAATCAAGACAACATGGTCCTCACACAAAAACAGAAACACAGATCAATGGAACAGGACAGAAAATCCAGAGATAAACCTATGCATTCCTGGACACCTAATCTATGACAAAGGAGGCAAGAATACATAGGGGAGAAAAGACAGTCTCTTCAATAAGTAGTGCTGGGAAAACTGGACAGCAACACGCAAAAGAATGAAATTAGAACTTTCCCTCACACCATACACAAAAATAAATTCAAAATGGATAAAACACCTAAATGTAAGTCCAGACACTATACAACTCTTAGAGAAAAACATAGGCTGAACACTCTGTGACATAAATCACAGCGAGATCTTTTTTGACCCAGCTCCAAGAGTAATGAAAATAAAAACAAAAATATATAAATAGACCTAATTAAACTTCAAAGCTTTTGTATAGCAATGAGAACCATAAACAAGATGAAAAGACAAAAGAGAAAACAAGAATGGGAGAAAATATCTGCAAATAAGACAACTGACAAGGTATTCAACTCCAAAATGTACAAACAGCTCATGCAACTCAACCCTCGTCCAATCTAACATCTCTTTCCTAAATTACTGCAATGTCAGTAATGCACTGGAAGCCTCCTAAATGGTCTTCACGATTCTACCCTTCTGTTTATTCTCAATACTGCAGAGTGACACATCTAAACACATAAGTCAGATCATATAATTTTTCATAACCAATTTCTCCTATATTTGTCCCTACAATTTCTCCCTATCAGACTCGTTTAAAAAACACAACTTTACAGTGGCCTACAAGGACATACATGACTTGATCTGGTTAGCTCTTTTAACTTTTCCAACTTTTTTTCTTGCCAATCTTTCTGCTCCCATTACACTGGCCTCCTTGCTCTTCCTTAGAAATATCAGTCATGTTTCTAATTTAAGGCTTTTCTCTAGTTATTCCCTCTACCTTTCCCTGATACTCTCATAATTTACCACTTTACATGATTTTTTTAAATAAAATCTCATTTTAACAATCAGGCCTTTATCCTAGCACTCCTTGTCCCCTTTAACTCTTCTATCTTATTTCTCCATAAACTTATTGTCTTCTAATATGATACAATTTCTTTTTGTGTTTATTATATTTTATATTTTCCCACTAGAAGTAAGCCCCATGAGGACAGAGAACACTGTTTTGTTATTGAAGCATCTCAAGTGCCTGGAACAGTGTCTTCCTCATGAGAGGCACTAAATAAATATGGGTTGAATAAATACATAAATTACCTACCAACCTACCCATACATACATATATATGTCCAGCTTAAAAACAGCTAAAAAAGCGAATAACTACTAACCACTCAGGTCAAGAAACAGAACTTTACCTGCACTCCTGAAAATCCTTATGTGGCCACCCAAACATGTCCTTCTCTGATATCATTCTTTTTTTCCACAATATAATTGTAATGCTTAGGATCTGTTAATAAAATATTGATATACCTATAATCTTTAAAGGTTAGATAAATCATAGCTGAGAATTCACTTGGTCCAGGTGCCTTTTTTAATGTTAGAGTTTAAATCACCTTTCCAATCACCTTTATTGTTCTTTTCAGTGATTCCTATATTTCAGCATGCTGTTAAAGCACAGATTATGAGGCTTCCCTAGTGCTCCAGTGGTTAAGAATCTGCCTGCCAATGCAGGGCACACAGATTCAATCCCTGGTCCAGGAAGATCCCACGTGCTGTGGCAACTAAGCACATGCACTACAACTGCTGAAGCCCATGCTCTCGAACCCTTGCTCTGGAATGAAGGGTAGCACCCACTGTCTGCAACTAGAGAAAGCCTGCACACAGCAATGAAGACCCAGTGCAGCCAAAAATAGATAAATCTTAAACATAAACACAGAGAGAGAGAGAGAGAGAGAGAGAGATTATGAAGTCCTACTCTCCGTTCAGTTAAGTTCAGTTCAGTCGCTCAGTCGTGTCCGACTCTGCAACCCCACGGATTGCAGTACGCTAGGCCTCCCTGTCCATCACCAATTCCCAGAATTTACTCAAACTCATGTCCGTTTTGAGTCGGTGATGCCATCCAACCATCTCATCCTCTGTCGTTCCCTTCTCCTCCTGCCTTCAATCTTTCCCAGCATCAAGGTCTTTTCAAATGAGTCAGTTCTTTGCATCAGGTGGCCAAAGTATTAGAGTTTCAGTTTCAACATCAGTCCTTCCAATGAATATTCAGGGCTGATTTCCTTTAGGATGGACTGGTTGGATCTCCTTGCAGTCCAAGGGACTCTCAAGAGTCTTCTTCAGCACCACAGTTCAAAAGCATCAACTCTTTGGTGCTCAACATTCTTTATAGTCCAACTCTCACATCCATATGTGACTACTGGAAAAACCATAGCCTTGACTAGATGGACCTTTGTTGGCAAAGTAATGTCTCTGTTTTTTAATATGCTACTCCCAGGGTTTCTGATTTAGGGAGTTTAAGAATTTTACTTCTAACAAGTTTCTTAGTGATACTAATGCTGTTGACTGAAGAGTTATATTTTAGAACCATTGATCTCCATAAATAATCCATTTTTTTTAACTTTTCAAATTTATAGCAATAAAATTTCATGTAATGGTCTCATAATTACTTTTCTACCTCCTGATCTACAGCAATATCTCCTTTTCATGTCGAATTGTATATCTTTGCTTTTTTTCTTTTTTCCATGGTCAGGATTTGTTTTCATGGCTCATCAAAGAAAAGTTTATGGGGTATTTTCCTATCAAATGTGTTCTATTAGTATTTAATATCAGTTTTTTAATTTCTTTATAAAGTTTTTTCTAATAATTTAATGATGAGTGTGTCAAAGTTGTATTACAAACTTTCTGCAAGGGAAAAGATAACCTGGTCCCTTGGTAAAAAATGGCTAGAAGTAATTGCCTAAATATTCCACCAAAAATTTTTTGGTATAAAGTCACTAGACTCAAATGTGACAGTCAGCTGAGTAGATTTAACTATTAAATAAATAAATATATATAGAGAGAGAGAGAGAAAGAGAGAGAGTGTGTGCATGAGAGAGAGGGAGCTGACTCATTATGTTAAAGCCTTTGACTGTGTAGACCACAACCACAATTTTAAGAACAGAAAATTCTTAAAGAGAAGGGAATACCAGACCACCTTACCTGTCAAAGTGAAATATGTATGCAGGTCAGGATGTAACAATTTGAACCAGACATTGAACAATGGACTGGTTCAAAATTGGGAAAGGAGTATATCAAGGCTATATATTGTCACCTTGCTTATTTAACTTATATGCAGAGTAAATCATGCAAAATGTCAGACTGGATAAAGCACAAGCTGGAATCAAGACTGCCAAGAGAAATATCAAAAACCTCAAATATGCACATGATACCACTCTAATGGCATAAAGTGGGTAGGAACTAGAGCCTTTTGATGAGGGTGAAAGAGGAGAGTGAAACAGCCAGCTTAAAACTCAACATTCAACAAATGAAGATCATGGCATCCAGTCCTATCACTTCACAGCAAATAGATGGTGAAACAATGGAAACAGTGACAGACTTTATTTTTGGGGCTCCAAAATTACTGTGGATGGTGACTGTAGCCATGAAATTAAAACGCTTGCTTCCTGGAAGAAGAGTTATGACAAACCTAGACAGCGTATTAAAAACCAGAGACACTAACATTACTTTGCCTGCAAAGGTCCGTCTAGTCAAAGCTATGGTTTTTCCAGTAGTCATGTACAGGTGCGAGAGCTGGACAAAAAAAACAGCTGACCACTGAAGAATGTGGTACTGGAGAAGACTCTTGAGAGTCCCTTGGATTGCAAGGAGATCAAACAAGTCAATCCTAAAGGAAATCAGTCCTGAATATTCATTGGAAGGACCGAAGCTGAAACTCCAATTCTTTGGCCACTTGACACAAAGAGTCAACTCATTTGAAAAGACCCTGATGCTGGGAAAGATTGAAGGCAGGAGGAGAAGGAGACAACAGAGGACAATATGGTTGGATGGCATCACTGACTCAATGGACATGAGTTTGAGCAACCTGGGAGAGGATGGAGGACAGGGAAGCCAGGCATGTTGCAGTCCATGGGGCCACAAAGAGTTGGACACAACTGAGTGACTGAACAACAGCAACAATATATGTAGCTGATGGTTCAGAAAGACCCCCAATGAAATTAACAGTAACACAGTAACAGTGGGAGACTTTAATATCCCACTCAACTTCTATGGATAGATCAACTAAACAGAAAATTAGCAAGGAAACACAAACTTTAAATGAAACAATGGACCAGTTAGACATAATTGATATCTATAGGACATTTCACCCCAAATCAATGAACTTAGCCTTTTTCTTAATTGCACATGGAACCTTCTCCAGGATAGATCACATCCTGGCCTATAAATCTAGCCTTGGTAAATTCAAAAAAATTGAAATAATTTCAAGCATTTTTCTGATCACAATGTGATAAGATTAGATGTCAACTACAGGAGAAAAAATTATTAAAAATACAAACATATGGAGGCTAAACAACACACTTCTGAATAACCAACAAATCACAGAAGAAATCAAAAAAGAAATCAAAAGATGCATAGAAACAAATTACAAAGAAAACACAACAACCCAAAACCTATGGGATTCAGTAAAAGCAGTGCTAAGGGGAAGGTTCATAGCAATACAAGCTTACCACAAGAAACAAGAGAAATATCAAATAAATAACCTAACTCTACACCTAAAGCAACTATAAAAAGAGGAAATGAAGAACCCCAGGGTTAGTAGAAGGAAAGAAATCACAAAAATTAGGGCAGAAATAAATGCAAAAGAAACAAAGGAGACCATAGCAAAAATCAACAAAGCTAAAAGCTGGTTCTTTGAGAAGATAAATAAACTAGACAAACAATTAGCCAGACTCAAAAAGAAAAAAGGGGAGAGGGAGAAGAATCAAATCAACAAAATTAGAAATGAAAACGGAAAAACCACAACAGACAACACAGAAATACAAAGGATCATAAGAGACTCCTATCAGCGATATGCCAATAAAATGGCAACTTGGAAGAAATGGACAAATTCTTAGAAAAGTATAACTTTCCAAAACTGAACCAGGAAGAAATAGAAAATCTTAACAGACCCATCACAAGCATGGAAATCGAAACTGTAATCAGAAATCTTCCAACAAACAAAAGCCCAGGACCAGATGGCTTCACAGCTAAATTCTACCAAAAATTTAGAGAAGAGCCAACACCTATCCTAATCAAACTCTTCCAGAAAATTGCAGAGGAAGGTAAACTTCCAAACTCATTCTATGAGACCACCATCACCCTAATGCCAAAACCAGACAAAGATGCTACAAAAAAAGAAAACTACAGGCCAATATCACTGATGAACATAGATGCAAAAATCCTTAACAAAATTCTAGCAAACAGAATCTAACAACATATCAAAGAGATCATACATCATGACCAAGTGGCTTTTATCCCAGGGATGCAAGGATTCATCAATATTTGCAAATCAATCAATGTGATACACCACATTAAAAAATTGAAAGATAAAAACCATATGATTATCTCAATAGATGCAGAGAAAACCTTTGACAAAATTCAACATCCATTTATGATAAAAAAAAAAACCCTCCAGAAAGCAGGCACAGAAGGAACATATCTCAACATAATAAAAGCCACATACGATAAACCCACAGCAAACATTCTTCTCAATGGTGAAAAATTGAAAGCATTTCTAATAAAGTCAGGAACAAGACAAGGGTGCCCACTCTCACCACTACTATTCAACATAGTTTTGGAAGTTTTAGCCACAGCAATCAGAGAAGAAAAAGAAATAAAAGGAATCCATATTGGAAAAGAAGTAAAACTCACTGTTTGCAGATGACATGATCCTCTACATGCTGCTGCTGCTGCTAAGTCGCTTCAGTCATGTCCGACTCTGTGTGACCCCATAGATGGCAGCCCAAGAGGTTCCCACATCCCTGGGATTCTCCAGGCAAGAACACTGGAGTGGGTTGCCATTTCCTTCTCTAAAGCATTCAAGTGAAAAGTGAAAGTGAAGTCGCTCAGTCGTGTCTGACTCTTCGCGACCCCATGGACTGCAGCCTACCAGGCTCCTCCGTCCATGGGATTTTCCAGGCAAGAGTACTGAAGTGGGGTGCCATTGCCTTCTCCAGATCCTCTGCATAGAAAACCCTAAAGACTCCACCAGAAAATAACTAGAGATAATCAATGAATATAGTAAAGTTGCAGGATATAAAATTAACACAGAGAAATCCCTTGCATTCCTATACACTAACAATGAGAAAAAAAAAAAGAGAAATTAAGGAAACAATTCCATTCACCATTGCAACGAAAAGAATAAAATACTTAGGAATAAATTTATCTAAAGAAACAAAAGACCTATATATAGAAAACTATAAAACACTGATGAAAGAAATCAAAGAGGACACAAATAGATGGATAAATACACCACGTTCATGGATCAGAAGAATCAATATAGTGAAAATGAGTATATTAGACAAAGCAATCTATGGATTCAATGCAATCCCTATCAAGCTGCCAATGGTATTTTTCAGAGAACTAGAACACATAATTTCACAATTTGTATGGAAATACAAAAAAACCTTGAATAGTGAAAGCAATCTTGAGAAAGAAGAACCAAACTGGAAGAATCAGCCTGCCTGACTTCAGACTATATTACAAAGATACAGTCAGCAAGACAGTATGGTACTGGTACAAAGACAGAAATATAGATCAATGGAACAAAACAGAAAACCCAGAGATAAATCCACGCACCTATGGACACCTTATCGCTGACAAAGGAGGCAAGAATATACAATGGAGAAAAGACAATCTCTTTAACAAGTGGTGCTGGGAAAACTGGTTAATTACTTGTAAAAGAATGAAACTAGAACACTTTTAACACTGTACACAAAAATAAACTCAAACTGGATTAAAGATCTAAATGTAAGACCAGAAACTATAAAACTCCTAGAGGAAAACATAGGCAAAACACTCTCCGGCATAAATCACAGCAGGATCCTCTATGACCTACCTCCCACAGTGATGGAAATAAAAACAAAAATAAACAAATGGGACCTAATTAAACTTAAAAGCTTTTGCACAACGAAGACAACTATAAGCAAGGTGAAAAGACAGACTTCAGAATGGGAGAAAATAATAGCAAATGAAGCAACTGATAAAGAATTAGCCTCAAAAATATACAAGGAGCCCCTGAAGCTCAATTCCAGAAAAATAAACGACCCAATCAAAAAAATGGACCAAAGAACTAAACAGACATTTCTCCAAAGAAGACATACAGATGGCTAACAAACACATGAAAAGATGCTCCACATCACTCATTATCAGAGAAATGAAAATCAAAAACCACAATGAAGTACTATCCAATGCCAGTCAGAATGGCTGCTATCAAAAATTCTACAAGTAATAAATGCTGGAGAGGGTGTGGAGAAAAGCAAACCCTCTTACACTGTTGGTGGGAATGCAACTAGTATGGCCACTATGGAGAACAGTGTGGAGATTCCTTTAAAAACTGGAAATAGAACTGCCATATGACCCAGCAATCCCACTCCTGGGCATACACACTGAGGAAACCAGAACTGAAAGAGACACGTGTACCCCAATGTTCATCACAACACTGTTTACAACAGCCAGGACATGGAAGCAACCTAGACGTCCATCAGCAGACGAGTGGTTAAGAAAGCTGTGATACATATACACAATGGTATGTTACTCAGCCGTTAAGAATATATTTGAATCAGTTCTAATGAGGTGGATGAAACTGGAGCCCATTATACAGAGTCAAGTAAGTCAGAAAGAAAAACACCAATACAGTATACTAACGCATATATATGGAATTTAGAAAGATGGTAACGATGACCCTATATGCGAGACAGCAAAAGAGACACAGATGTAAAGAACAGATTTCTGGACTCGGTGGGAGAAGGCAAGGGTGGGATGATTTGAGAGAATAGCATTGAAACATGTATGTTATTATATGTGAAATAGATCACCAGTCCAGGTTCAGTGCATGAGACAGGTACTCAGGGCTGGTGTACTGGGATGACCCTGAGGGATGGAATGGGGATGGAATGGGGAGGGAGTTGGGAGGGGGGTTCAGGATGGGGAACACATGTACACCCATGGCTGATACATGTCAATGTGTGGCAAAAACCACTACAATATTGTAAAGTAATTAGCCTCCAATTAAAATAAATTAACTAAAAAAAAAGAAGACCCCCCCCAATGACCCCTGCCTCCTGTTTTTCATACCCTCAGTGTACTAGGTTAGTCTGTGGGAGAAACGGAATACAGTAGAAGTGATGGCATGTCAGGAATTATATAAGGTTATAAAAATCACTTTCATCATCCTCTCTGTAGATTACTTGCTCTGATGCTCTTGAAGCCCCCAAATAACCACATCAGGGAGTTTGGAAGTGGATTCTCCAGTCCTACTTGAGTCTTGCAATGACTGCAGCCCCAGATAAAAACCTGACTGCTATCTCATGACAAACACTGAGCCAGAATCATCTAGTTGAAGTCACTTTCAGATTCCTGATCCTGAGAAACAATGTGAAAGGATAGATATTTGCTGTTTTAACCTACTATGTTTGGAAGATAATAGCTGCTATGTGGATAATAGTACACATATTTAAATCATTGAAGTTTTTCTACCAAGGCTTCTGGAATGCATAAAAGTATAATTTGTACCAGGTAGAATAAATAGAAGAGGACGAAAAGGATGAAAAGTGGAAAACTATTAGAACATTAGAAAATTTAGAACTATTGTACATTTTCCTTTGCTAGAATCTAAATAGTTGTGCAAGCAAAGGAACAGTAAGATTGCTATAGAAACAACATATATTATATCAGCCTCTTTCAAGCCCTCTACTATAGATGGTTAAGCGGGTTTAAACATCTGAGGACTTCTCTTTTTTTTATTTCCTTCTTTCACTTTTTTTTTTTTTTTTAGTTATTATTCTTGTAGAAACTCATCTGGGACTGAGTTGGGTCTAGCTTACAATTTACAGCAATGCAGAACACTTACTTTTAATGATGTTCAACAATCTTTGGGGACAGGTCCTAACATATGTGCTATAAATGTTTCCAGGACAATAAAGGTAACTATGTCAATTTCAAACAGGAATGTGTTAGAAGGAGGCTCTGTGCCAGTATTTGTTGAAAAACTTAAAACAATCATGAATCAATGACCAAAAAGATAAGATTTAAGGGAAACTGACCTGACAAAAAACTAGTATTTCATACATATTTTTTTCTTAATAAATGCACTAAAATTTTTATTTTGAGTTTGTTTTAAACAAACCAGTGTATTTTAAAAAGGAATTTGATAATCCCTACATCTTTAACGTCATACTGTTTTATAGAAATCACAAGGAAGACAAAGACAAAAAACTCTTAAGCAAAAAACAGATAAATAATAACTTTACAAAACCTCAGAAGTTCACAACAGAGTCCATTGGCCACAAAATCCTGAAATTGAACACAAATATTTTCAAGCACTAGGAATCATTAGACTTAATGTTTTCATTTTCGGATAAGAAACAAAGTCATATTAATAGTTGATAGGATTTTATTGAAGGCTCATATATGCCAGGGATTCCCTTGTGGCTCAGTTGGTAAAGAATCCACCTGCAATGCGGGAGACCTGGGTTCAATCCCTGGGTTGGAAAGATCCCCTGGAGAAGGGAAGGGCTACCCACTCCAGTATTCTGGCCTTTCACTTTCGCTTTCATATATTCCAAGCATAGTGTTAGTGAACGTGAAACTGTTAGTCACTCAGTCATGTCCAACTCCTTGCGACCCGATGGACTGTAGCCATGGAATTCAATAAAGTAGAAATAGATTTCTGGAACTCTGTTGCTTTTTCGATGATCCAGGGGATGTTGGCAATTTGATCTCGGGTTCCTCTGCCTTTTCTAAAATCACCTGGAACATCTGGATTCACAGTTCACGTATTGCTAAAGCCTGGCCTGGAACATTTTGAGCATTACTTTACTAGCATGTGACATGAATGCAATTGTGCAGTAGTCTGAGCATACTTTGGCATTGCCTTTCTTTGGGATTGGAATGAAAACTGACCTTTTCCAGTCCTGTGGCCACTGCTGAATTTTCCAAATTTGCTGACATATTGAGTGTAGCATTTTCACAGCATCATCTTTCAGGATTTGAAATAGCTCAATTGGAATTCCATCCCCTCTACTAGCTTTGTTCGTAGTGATGCTTTCTAAGGCCCACTTGACTTCCCATTGCAGGATGCCTGGCTCTAGGTGAGTGATCACACCATCGTGATTATCTGGGTCGTGAAGATCTTTTTTGTACAGCTCTTCTGTGTACTTTTGCCACCTCTTCTTAATATCTTCTGCTTCTGTTAGGTCCATACCATTTCTGTCCTTATTGATCCCATCTTTGCATGAAATGTTCCCTTGGTATCTGTAATCTTCTTGAAGAGATCTCTAGTCTTTCCCATTCTATTGTTTTCCTCTATTTGCACTGATCACTGAGGAAGGCTTTCTAATCTCTCCTTGCTATTCTTTGGAACTCTGCATTCAAATGGCTATATCTTTCCTTTTCTCCTTTGCTTTTCACTTCTCTTCTTTTCACAGCTATTTGTAAGGCATCCTCAGACAGCCGTTTTGCTTTTTTGCATTTCTTTTCCATGGGGATGGTCTTGATTCCTGTCTCCTGTACAATGTCATGAACCTCTGTCCATAGTTCATCAGGCACTCTGTCTATCAGATTTAGTCCCTTAAATCTATTTCTGACTTCCACTGTATAGTCATACAGGATTTGATTTAGGTCATACCTGAATGGTCTAGTGGTTTTCCCCACTTTCTTCATTGTTCCTTATCTTCCAGGAAATATAAGGTATTTTGAGGAATAAAATGCTTTAAAAATGAAGCTAAATTTTTTTATATTATTTAGAGCTTCCTTAGATATGAATACATATTGTGAACTAATTTGTTATTTCAGCATATCTTTTATAAGCTGTGACTTTCCTAATTTTCAGAAATGAATGAAACAAAATGTCCCTTGCAGAATCAGTTCTTTTATCTCAAAATGTTGTCACGTTCACAGTTAACTTCATGATTAGGAACTGGAACAGACACAGTAAAGACCTGTTTAATTTGTGACTCATGCTATACAGATGTGGGGTGGCTTGGTGCCTCTGGCAGTTCAGACCTGTAATGACAAATCACTGCTGGAATAATGATTTTTCCCTTCACTCTTGAAATCCTTCATCAAATAAATAAGTACACTTAAATAGGTTCACTTAGGTAGGTTGAATATGGCAAAAGTAGATTTGGGATTCTGCTGTTTAGTACACCTTTCCCAGAATTTTTACTAAGGATTCACATTTAACCAATTACATTTTGATACCTATTTTCCCCCTATAATTTAATCCCCAAACTCAACCATGAAATGACAAAGACATCTGTATATCAAGTTGTTAAGAGTACATTTACATATTTTAAAAATTATTTCTCATTTAACCCAGTTAAACTTGGTGAGTTTCAGCCTGAGTTCAAGTCCTTCATTCCTTTGTTCCCAAAATGTTTACACAGCATCCATTTTGAAGAATGTTTCAATAGGCTCTGACATGAAGCTTAGAATTTATGAGCAGGGACAGAAAATTATATAAGCAATAATACTAAAGTGTGATAATGACATCTGATAGGAAAAAACTGCATAATTTAAGATTACTGACAATGACTGAGGGAGGTCATCAAAGTCAGTTAGCTAAATAAAGTAGGTCAAGACATCACCAGAATGCAAGGAATAGTTCTTTCCGGCAAGAGAACAATTTGTGTAAAGACTGGAGGGGAAAAGGTACACAGTTCAGTTCAGTCACTCAGTCGTATCCGACTCTTTGCGAGACCATGAATCACAGCACGCCAGGCCTCCCTGTCCATCACCAACTCCCAGAGTTTACTCAAACTCATGCCCATCGAGTCGGTGATGCCATCCAGCCATCTCATCCTCTGTCATCCCCTTCTCCTCCTGCCCTCAATCTTTCCCAGTATCAGGGTCTTTTCCAATGAGTCAACTCTTGACATGAGGTGGCCAAAGTACGGGAGTTTCAGCTTCAGCATCAGTCCTTCCAATGAACACCCAGGACTGATCTCCTTTAGGATGGACTGGTTGGATCTCCTTGCAGTCCAAGGGACTCTCAAGAGTCTTCTCCAACACCACAGTTCAAAAGCATCAATTCTTCAGCACTCAGCTTTGTTCACAGTCCAACTCTCACATTCATACATGACCACTGGAAAAACCATAGCCTTGACTAGTCAGACCTTTGTTGGCAAAGTAAGGTCTCTGCTTTTTAATATGCTATCTAGGTTGGTCATCACTTTCCTTCCAAGGAGTAAGCCTCTTTTAATTTCATGGCTGCAATCACCATCTGCAGTGATTTTGGAGCCCCCAAAATAAAGTCTGACACTGTTTCCACTGTTTCCCCATCTATTTGCCATGAAGTGATGGGACCAGATGCCATGATCTTAGTTTTCTGAATGTTGAGCTTTAAGCCAACTTTTTCATTCTCCTCTTTCACTTTCATCAAGAGGATTTTTAGTTCCTCTTCACTTTCTGCCATAAGGGTGATGTCATCTGCATATCTGAGGTTATTGCTATTTCACCCGGCAATCTTGATTCCAGCTTGTGCTTCTTCCAGCCGAGCGTCTCTCATGATATACTCTGCATATAAGTTAAATAAGCAGGGTGACAATATACAGCCTTAACATATTCCTTTTCCTATTTGGAACCAGTCTGT
This sequence comes from Cervus canadensis, assembly GCF_019320065.1. Taxonomy (NCBI): domain Eukaryota; kingdom Metazoa; phylum Chordata; class Mammalia; order Artiodactyla; family Cervidae; genus Cervus; species Cervus canadensis. The sequence continues at coordinate 33,813,081 of NC_057404.1, forward strand.
TGGTCCATGTCCAGTTCTAACTGTTGCTCCCTGGCCTGCATACAGGTTTCTCAAGAGGCAGGTCAGGTGGTCTGGTATTCCCATCTCTTTCAGAATTTTCCACAGTTTATTGTGATCCACACAATCAAAGGCTTTGGCATAGTCAATAAAGCAGAAATAGATGTTTTTCTGGAACTCTCTTGCTTTTTCAATGATGCAGTGGATGTTGGCAATTTGATCTCTGGTTCCTCTGCCTTTTCTAAAACCAGCTTGAACATCTGGAAGTTTACAATACATGTATGCTGAAGCCTGGCTTGGAGAATTTTGAGCATTGCTTTACTAGCATGTGAGATGAGTGCAATTGTGTGGTAGTTTGAGCATTCTTTGGCATTGCCTTTCTTATGGATTGGAATGAAAACTGACCTTTTCCAGTCCTGTGGCCACTGCTGAGTTTTCCAAATTTGCTGGCATATTGAGTGCAGCACTTTCACAGCATCATCTTTCAGGATTTGAAATAGCTCAACAGGAATTCCATCCCCTCTACTAGCTTTGTTCATAGTGATGCTTTCTAAGGCCTGCTTGACTTCACATTCCAGGATATCTGGCTCTAGGTGAGTGATCACATCGTGATTATCTTGATCATGAAGATCTTTTTTGTACAGTTCTTCTGTGTATTCTTGCCACCTCTTCTTAATATATTCTGCTTCTGTTAGGTCCATACCATTTCTGTCCTTTATCAAACCCATCTTTGCATGAAATGTTCCCTTGGTATCTGTAATCTTCTTGAAGAGATCTCTAGTCTTTCCCATTCTATTGTTTTCCTCTATTTCTTTGCATTGATTGCTGAGGAAGGCTTTCTTATCACTCCTTACTCTTCTTTGGAACTCTGGATTCAAACAGGAATATCTTTCCCATTCTCCTTTGCTTTTCGCTTCCCTTCTTTTCACAGCTATTTGTAAGGCCTCCACAGACAACCATTTTGGTTTTTTGCATTTCTTTTCCATGGGGATGGTCTTAATCCCTGTCTCCTGTACAAAGTCATGAACCTCCATCCATAGTTCATCAGGCACACTGTCTATCAGATCTGGTCCCTTAAATCTATTTCTCACTTCCACTGTATAATCATAAGGGATTTGATTTAGGTCATACCTGAATGGTCTAGTGGTTTTCCCTACTTTCTTCAATTAAGTCTGAATTTGGCAATAAGGCGTTCATAACCTGAGCCACAGTCAGCTCCCGGTCTTATTTTTGCTGACCATATAGAGCTACTCCATCTTTGGCTGCAAAGAATATAATCAATCTGATTTCAGTGTTGACCATCTGGTGATGTCGACGTGTAGAGTCTTCTCTTGTGTTGTTGAAAGAGGGTGTTTGCTATGACCAGTGCATTCTCTTGGCAAAACTCTATTAGCCTTTGCCCTGGTTCATTCCGTACTCCAAGGCCAAATTTGCCTGTTACGCCAGGTGTTTCTTGACTTCCTACTTTTGCATTCCAGGCCCCTATAATGAAAAGGTCATCCTTTTTGGGTGTTAGTTCTAAAAGGTATTGTAGGTCTTCATAGAACCGTCCAACTTCAGCTTCTTCAGCATTACTGGTTGGGACATAGGCTTGGATTACCGTGATATTGAATGGTTTGCCTTGGAAACAAACATATCATTCTATCCTTTTTGAGATTGCATCCAAGTACTGCATCTCGGACTCTTCTGTTGACAATGATGGCTACTCCATTTCTTCTAAGGGATTCCTGCCCACAGTAGTAGATATAATGGTCATCTGAGTTAAATTCACCCATTCCAGTCCATTTTAGTTCGCTGATTCCTAGAATGTTGATGTCCACTCTTGCCATCTCCTGTTTGACCACTTCCAATTTGCCTTGATTCATGGACCTAACTTTCCAGGTCCCTATGCAATATTGCTCTTTACAGCATCGGCCTTTGTTTCTGTCACCAGTCACATCCACAACTGGGTATTGTTTTTGCTTTGGCTCCATCCCTTCATTCTTTCTGTGGTTATTTCTCCACTCATCTCCAGTAGCATATTGGGCTCCTACTGACCTGGGGAGTTCATCTTTCAGTATCCTATCATTTTACCTTGTCCTACTGTTCACAGGGTTCTCGAGGCAAGAATACTGAAGTGGTTTGCCATTCCCTTCTCCAGTGGACCACAGGAGGAACTTAAAGTCCAGGACGACTACAGTGAGGATAGGAGAGTCATGGCTAAAGATAACTAAAGAGGAACTCAAAGGTCAAGGGGCAGAACACAGAACCTGAGGAGCCATTGTTAAAGATGCTGTACCTTTTCCTGGAGCAATGGAGAGCAACATAAGTGTGTAAAATATTCCTCTCTGCCCTTCCCCCATTTTTTGTCAATTTCTACTACAAAGCTAGGACAACCAAGTTCTCATTTTCCAGGCTTCCCTTTTATCTAAAGGTAGACATGTGACCCAGTTCTGTTCAATGAACTGATAGGGGCAGTCTTCTCACTGGCTTTCTAATAAGGAGATACATGAAAAAAAGAGCTTATTGCACTTCTCTTCTTGTGTTTAGTATTGTGCAGCCCTCTGACAAACAACCATAAGATGATAATATGTGGATGAAATGCTAGGAATGTTGGAGAAAAAGGAAATCTGGGTACTTGATGAAATTTTGACCACTTCTGAGATCAACAGCCAGTAGTGTCTTGAAAGGAAAATAATAAAAGGACTCACGATTGAAGCCATGTTAGTTTTTCTGCTTCTTACAACAAAAGCAGCTTTCCTAGCTTTTGAAACAGGAAATAAGTGTGTGTGGGGGAGGTGGACAGGAAGGAATGAATTGGTTGTTACACAAAAGTGGTCTTTAGGGATGATTTTTACAGAAGCAAGGAAAGTTCTCCAACAAAAACAACTGTCTCTCGCATTCAAATATCTCAAATTCAATTAACCTCCTAACTGGTTTGCTGATTATTCAACCTCAAGTCTTTTATTAAGCAATGTAAAGTCAAATTTAAACTGCAACAATATATGGCAGAAATAATCACTGACAAAGTGTTTATGATAGATTATTTCATTAATTTAGGCATCCAAGAAATGTTATGTGTAAAGTTGGGGTACAAATGCACGACAATTAGAATGCTGACCCTTACACATACCTTGACCAGATCTTTTTCAACCACACTTATCTTCACCACTTTGCGGAAGACACAGAAACATTCATAATTTACTGCATATCTGCAAATATTGTTTTCAGTCATAAAGTCTCATTCCATTTTCTTTGTTTGCCCTATTCAAACTCATCCTTTTAGGACCCAATTCAATTACCATCTAGCCTATAAAACCTAAAACTATTGAGGCAGAAATCAAGTCAGCAGCTGGCAAGGACTGGAGAAGGAGGGTGAAGTCTGATGACAGAAAGACAAGAAGGAAATTTTGCAGGTTGATGAAAATGTATATCTAAGTTTTGGTGCTGGTTATAGGACCACATATACTTGTCAAAACTCATCAAACAATACACCTAAAAGGGGTAAATTTTACTGGATGCAATTTATACCTCAATAAACATGCGTTTAAAAACACACACACAGGAATAAGGGGGTGAAAATGAATGAATGACAAACAGGAGACATTTACCTGAGACTTAATTTCCTTTCATGGCGTGCTTACTTTTTTAAAGGATCATCTTAAACCACGGCAATGATTAGCACAAATAAAATTTGAACAGTGGGCATTTTCAGTAAGCCAATGAACAAAGGTACTTCTAGGAATTCCTTAAGTTTTTTAATCTAATCTGCCTACATAGAAAAGTGACTGGTTGATTCTGTCATTAAGAAACAACTTTGACACTGATTCTAATATAGTGCAAGTCATCTATAACTCATAAAAATGAAGTAATGCTTTCCAGTATACTAACTGAAAAGTGCTTTTCCAATCCATCTCAGAGGCAACTTATAAATAAAGAGGAGAGACTAGGTGTGCTATACAAATTTCAAATGGAGTCAAACTCTGAACTTGTAAAACATGAAATATTTGGTCTATACTGTATTTTACCACATTAGATTTCTGATCTTTTTATATGTGTTTTAAGATTAATTGGGATATCTAGCTAAAGAGTTATCATTAAATACCTTAAAATGATGGTAATCTAACAACAAATTAAACTGATTTTAAGTTACAGCTCTGATGGATTACTAACCTATCTTTCCCTCTATAAAGACTTCAGTTTAAATGTGTCCTAGAACATAAATTTGAATGCTTATTACTTCCAATCACCACTGAAGAGGGTGTGTGTCTATGCAAGGGTATATACACAGCACTTGTCTCACCTTTCATGAATTTCAGTTTCTGTTCAGAAAAGGCACAAGCCTAAAATTAAAAGCGAAACATTAAACCTGTGTAGAGTGTCATTCTACATCACCTGGGGCAATGTCTAGGATCATGTAAGATTCACAGTTTCATTTTTCTTTGCTCAGATTTTTAACAGCATTTTCTACAGCACCTGTGGGGTAGTAGAAAACAGCCCCTGTTTGTTTTCCAGTTTTAGTTCTGTCTCCTATCAGCAAAGATGTCTAAGTCACTGACACTTAATCTTTCCCAGTCAATTTCTTCATTTCCAACATGTAAAAATAACATCTTCATGAATATAGTCAAGATAAATGAATTGATTTGTCTTTTATAAACATAGTATGTTCTACCATTTTTATCCACAAGTCTTACTTTACAGCATGAAAAAAATCAATAACGTTATTGTAACTGGTAATAGCACAGGCTTGTCTACTGGTGGAATGAAAAGTGGGAAATTTCAGAGATGTATTCAATTCAACATATATTAATTAAATATTTATTATATACATGGCTATTATAGTATGCACCTGGGATACTGCACAATTTCTGTTTTCCTCAAGTTCATTATAACATGACTAAATATTATCCCTGTTTTACAGTAAGGAACTAAGGCTCAGAGAAAAAAATATACCAAATAATTATTTAATTGGACTATGTGACAATTGCTATGTGTAATGTATATGTAAGTACCTCACCTAGTTCTTGATTTGGAATCAGGAATTATTTAAAAAACTACATTAAAAAAAAAAAAAAAACTACATTAAAATGTCCTCTAGGGAAAAATGAGCAGCCTTTCAATCAAGTCTACCTGATTGATGGTTGTCACTCTCCAAAGTTGATGTCATCATTTCCCCCAAATGAGTTCTTCCTCCTCTTCCTTTTTTCCCTCTTTCAGGGGGACCAACTTCTACATCATTGTTTATTCCAGAATTCTCCTCTCCACCCTCCCCCACCCTGCCAACACATCTCAAACTACCAGTAAATCCTGCCAATTCTATTTTATAATTTTGTTTCAAAATTCATCCTGTTTTCTCCATCTCTACTATTGCTACCTGGTCTAGGGATCCACCCACATGACTTCATTTTAACTACTTCTTTATAAGTCCCTATCTCCAAATACAGAATCACCTGGATTTATGATGTCAACCTATGAATTTCGGAAAGATGCAATTCAGCCCATGACAACTTCCTTTTGCATTATGTCAAGAGGCACATCGGAGAAGGCAATGGCACCCCACTCCAGTACTCTTGCCTGGAAAATTCCATGGATGGAGAAGTCTGGTGGGCTGCAGTCCATGGGGTCGCTAAGAGTCGGACACAACTGAGCAACTTCACTTTCACTTTTCACTTTCATGCATTGGAGAAGGAAATGGCAACCCACTCCAGTATCCTTGCCTGGAGAATCCCAGGGATGGGGGAGCCTGGTGGGCTGCTGTCCATGGGGTCACACAGAGTCGGACACGATTGAAGTGACTTAGCAGCAGCAGCAGCAAGAGGCACATAATAGCAAGTTCACCAGATCTCTGCATTGTAAGAATACATATTTTGCTTTGTAATTAGCAAATCACCTGTGGAATGAAAACTTGAATACCCTGTGACTGTCCTATTCTTTGCCATCCTTTCAACCATTAACTGTTACCACCATCCATTAATGATTCTTGCTTACATTATTATTTTAAGGCTGCAAAGTAGTGATTTGGGCTTCCCTCATAGCTCAGTTGGTAAAGAATCCGCCTGCAATGCAGGAGACCCACGTTTGATTCCTGGGTATAGGGAAGATACCCTGGAGAAGGAATTGGCAACCCACTCCAGTATTCTTGCCTGGAGAATCCCATGGACAGACGAGCCTGGCAGGCTACAGTCCATGGGATTTGAGTGACTAAACCACCACCACCACCAAAGTAGTGGTTTGACAGTTTTATCGTTCCTCTATATTTATTAGCTGTCATTATTTTTACAGAACTAGGGCTTCATTTTTGGTGCACTCCAATTCAATGTTTATAAACACCAGAGTCATTTTCTTAACTGTTTAAAACTTCTGATCTTTTCCCCTGCCCTGAGGATTAAGTACAACGACCTGTAAAGGACTTTAGCCTTTTCCCTCCTTGTCACCACTTTACCTCCTTCACGGGTATATTTGTACTCACTTATTTGTAGCCACCATTCAGGACTCTGCCATCACCTCTCCCCTAGTTATCTCCAACAAATCGCAAGAGCCTCTTTTGTACCATATACTGTACTTTCACTATCACAGCATATATGGTACTATTTTGCAATTTACAGTTAATTATCTCACTGACAGAATTTAAGCTATCTGAGGAAATACAAGAATCACATCAGTCTTGTTCATTCTTATATTTCCTAGCACCTCTTATAGTTCTTTGGTACAGGGTGGTGGTTCATAATGACTAATTAAATAAAGTAATGGAAGTTATGTAATATATACAAATCTATATACATTATAATTTATGACTGACTTATATAATTTATGTGGAGAAGGAAATGGCAACCCACTCCAGTGCTCTTGCCTGGAAAATTCCATGGACTGAGGAGCCTGATAGGCTACAGTCCGTGGGGTCGCAAAGAGTTGGGCATGATTGAGGGACTTTTTACTTTTACTTACTAATATACCATTATGGAGAAGGAACTGGCAACCCACTCCAGTATTCTTGCTAGAGAATCCTGTGGATGGCAGAGGCTGGTGGGCTGCTGTCCACAGGGTCGCACAGAGTCGGACACAACTAAAGCGACTTAGTGCGCGTATAGAATTTATAAGGATAATTTTAATTTAAAATGGTCTTTCACATAATTTGACTATTGAAAAGCTAAGCCATTGGGTAAGATGAATTCCGCTCTAAAAATAATATTTACTTGACATTAACTATTGGCCAAGTCCTACCCTAAGCATGAATTATTTCAAATTTAATCCATAGAAACCCTCTAGCATGACTACTGTTTTCTAGTACGGGTACTTATATAACATATTATTTAAACCCAGGTGTCTTTAGTTTCACAATGACATTGTTAATTTTTACTACTTTCTTATGAAGAGTTCATCTTTCTCAATATAGCTGATTATAAGTTTATAATCCATGACTATTTTTTGAAGTCATGTTTTTGGTTCAATAACACTTCTACTTTCAAGAATACAGACATGTGTAACAAAAGGCATTTATAATACTGTCAAATACCTAAGTAGGAACAGTCCACAGGCAATATACAGTGCATAAAAATGTAAAATATTAACATGTAATCTATTCCTAGAACTATGTTTTGACTAAGATCTGGCAGTAAGAAGTCTCCTGAATTATGTTTAATGTTTCTTTAATTTGAAATGGCTAAAGGAAAGCAATAATTTATTTTCTTTTGGAATCTCTTCATAAAGACCAATTTAAGAACAAAAAAAATGTATGTACAGGATTGATTACAATGATCCAGCCTGACTTAAATATATTCTGCAGCATAACATCTGCACAGTGTCAGATAAAAAGGATAACTTCAAGGTATGAATTACTACAACAAAATGAGATACTGCAAGTACAAATATAGTAAAATGTGGACTTGGATGTCTGATTTGAATGATTCAAAGTATCAAGCACCACTCTGGCATTGTAGACAACCACAAAACAGTGGTAACAAAGTGTGAAGAAACCAAATTGCACTGGGACAGTGGCAGAAATAGCAAAGTCTTACGTTATTTTTGAATGAACTCAAGTTTCCAGCTGAAAGTATACTAACAATCATAAGACATGAATAAAGAGAAAAAAAATGGGAAGAAATTAGGTTAAAAAACAAGTAAGGAAAAGATACAACCTACGATTTGCTCTTTAACAAGAAGTTAACTAAAAACGTGCATTATTTAGAGTTTAAATCCTACCTTTTTCCAGAAAAGTAATCACAACAGTTAATAAAATATGGCAAGTAATCAACAAAAAGGTGAAAAATATTCATTATTTTTAATCCCTTAAATTGTCAATGGCAGTTAATGGAGGTTTCAAGTTCTAGAAGTCACATTCAAGGATAGTTTCCCCTGGATTTATCCAAAATTATTTGGCTTGAGGATCTCTTCGTCAGAATTTCCTAATGTGATAGCCACAGAATACACGGAGGTCCATGAACCTCCTGAAATTATGTACAATCCATCATGTGCATATGCAGTATTCTGGAAGGCATCCCACAACTTTTTAAAAATCAGGTTCTCAAAAGACGTTCATTACCATCCCCTGCACCTCCCCAAATTAAGAATGATTAATCTGGGAAAAGAAGTGTTTGCTTACAAATTGCTATTTGTCTGTTTCCTGTTACCAAGGAAGAAAAATCTATTTAGTTTTATGATTTGGCATCTTGTGTTTTCCATTTCATATTGTGTGTGGGAGGTAAGATTACACAAGTTTAAATTTCCATTAATAACCAGGTGTGGTTTACATTTTTAAGATGTCAAGTTAAGGATCCAGGTTTGCAAATCCATTTTTAATCTCTGTTTCTCTTTCTTATTTTGCTTGCTTTCTCATTCAATTCAAATTTGGAAGGGTTGCTCCTTCCCCAAATTGCTTCATGTTTTTATTTTGGTGAATATAAGGCAAAAACAAATAAAAATTAACTTCCCAAAAAGCCTTTCCTCCTATTTGATGAAGAAATTTGAAGATTCTAGCAAACATTTTCACTGAGACCATCTCAAAACTAACAGGTAATTAACAGGATTTTGGCAGCTACAGGTTCTATGGTGAAACAGAAACAATAGGATATATATGTATACAGGAAGAGATTTACTATGAGGGATTGACTCACTTGATTTTTGAGGCTGAGTGGTCCCTCTGCAAGCTGGAGGTCCAGGAGAGTCAGTGGTGTTTTTCTAGTCCAAGACTCAAATCTGAAGGCCTGAGAACAGGTTTGAAGGAAAGAAAGGATGGATGCTCAAGCAGATTCAGTGAGTGGGTCTTTCTTTGACCATTTTGTTCTATGCAGACTCTCAATGGACTGGGTGATACCCACCCATATTGGTCCAGGCAATCTTCATTAGTCAGTCTACCAATTCAAATGGTAAGTTTTTCCAGAAAGACCGTCACAGACACACCCAGAATTAATGATTTACCAGCTATCTCAGCATCTTTAGCCCAGTGAAACTGACGCATAAAATTAACCATCACAACAGCACCCCTACATAAATATTTATTTTAATGTAAAAGATGAATTCTATCTCCATAGGTACCCTTGATAGTAATTTATTTCTGACATCTTGGTCACTGCATTTGAGTAATCCTATTGACAAAATTTTATTTTATGGTCTACATTTTAGACACTTTATCTTAACTACCATATTGATTCATAAATAACACTTTAATACAAATTAGAAATGATAATGCCTTTCTGTGACTAATTGTATATTTCTAAAGAAGAGGTGCCTTAAACCTCCTTTACACTACTTAAAGAATTATATATACTATTGTGGGAAATAATTCTTCTGGCAAAGAAAGCAGAGAGAAAATGTGACAACACGCAAACAAAACCTATCAAATGTTGACTTTTAGACTCAGTTACTCCAAACTACAGGTGAACAGGAAATGAGCCTAAGATTTCTAGAGTTTCTGAATCTCAGTATTTTGCATGCTAAGGTGCTTCAGTCGTGTCCAATTCTTTGCAACCCTATGGACTGTAGCCTGCCAGGCTCCTGTCCATGGGGTTCTCCAGGCAAGAATACTGGAGTAGGTTGCCATGCCCTCCTCCAGAGGATCTTACCGACCCAGGGATGGAAACCACATCTCTTAGGTCTCCTGCATTGGCAAGTGGGTTCTTTACCACTAATGCCACCTGGGAAGCCCCTCTCAGCATTTTAAGAAGGGAAAATAAAGAACATTTTAGTTATAACTGAGAGAATCAGTACATTTGAGACAAAAATGTTGGAAAAAGTTGGATATGTTCCAATTATCTATTTCTACATAACAAACCCACCCCCAAATTAGTGGTTAGCCATTTTATTACAGATTACAATTTTGTAGGTCAGAAATTTGGGCCAGGTGTACTCAGTAATTAAAATTTGATTATTTCTTTCTCATTTACTAGTTGAAACACTTTTATAAGTAGCCATTTCCCTTCATCCATTATTTGATTACTTAGTAGAGCCCTTTATGGATAAAGGGCAAGATAAAAGAGTGATTCTTTCCCCATACTTTTCATGATAATTGTTTCCTTTCATTCCTTAAAGATAAACAGTTGTTTTAAATATCAAAAAAAAAAACTCATATATTTAAACATATTTAATGGCTTTCAAATAACTGCAATTCTTAACCGTATTAAAGTTCAAATTGTACCATCTTTGACCCTTGGTAAGAGCCTCTTCAAGTTGACTCCTGAAACTTTTTGACATGATGTTAGTGGTCTTTGAAAATTTCTTTGCTTTTTGCTTTATGAAATCATTCCAGGTTCATTCTGTACATTTCCTACCCTGACTGGAAAAAAAGTCCTGGTTTTCTTTAGTGGTAAATGATATTTCAAGACCACAGTCTTGGAGGTAGGGAATAATATAAGCTTTCTTAGGCCTTTCCAGTGGACACAGATATTATATAGTATGTGTATCAAGCCTCATAAGTTCCTGCAAATATTTTCAATTCAAATAAAGGGCCATCTGTACTCTAGGATTTGCCCTCTAACCTCCTTTTAACATGTATATATCTCCTTTCTTTAAAGTCTAAATTTTACTAGAATATGTCTTGGTGTTGGCCATCTGGGTTGATATTCTCAGGTAAATGATATATTCTTCCAATACATAGTTTCAAATCCTTATGATTTTTAGTAACTGGTTTTTGAATTATAGCTATAGTTACTTCTTCCACACCTTTGCTTTGATTTCCTTCTGTAGTGACTTCAATTATAATTATGTTGGACCTTCTTTGCTTATCTTTAATATCTATTGTCTTGAAATATATTTAGCTTTATATTGTTAGTTTTCAAGATTTAACATTCTTTTCCTCCTCTATTTCTCTTAAGGTATTATCCATTATGTTTGTTTATCTATGGTTTACATCCAGTTTAATCTAAGATTTTTTTTTTTTTACTTCTCTTTCTTTCTTGAGGTGTGTCAACTCTTTTCTGAGATTTGTAAGCTCTGATTTATGTTGGTCTTCCATAGCATACATCATTTTGAAGAGTCTCAGCTTATTCTAAAACTTATTTCTGTTTATCTATCTGCTCTGAAATTTTGTCTAGTTATTACTACCATTCATTCACTCAACAAATATTTATTGTGTATGTACTTTGTGCAGACGGTTGTTGTAATCTGAAGTTGACCCACACTAGACAATCAAGCTTACTGTTTTATTCAACTAAAATTTTGTATTGGTAATGCAACAAAAAGTTGACTAGTATGCCATATTTATAATTATTAAGATCTAACTATGTTTAGTCTCAACAGAATACTTTTACACCATGAATTGGTCATTCTTGAAACCTTCATTTCTTTACCCCTGTAAGCTGGATTTATGTCTTTGGGAACATTTTAAAGATGTATTTCCAAGATATAAAATTAATTTTTTTTTCTTGCACAAATGAATGATATTGGGTTGGCCAAAAAGTTTGTTTGGGTTTTTTTGTAATAAATTAATATCCTAAGTTTCTGGCCAACCACACACACACACACACACACACACACACACACGATCTAGAAAATTGCTGAGTCCCAATCCTTTCCTCCACATCTCTGTAGATACTGCAGAATTACCTTCAGGCATTTAGTTTAATGAACAAGTTTTTTACTAATTTTTTTTGTCCCTTTATAGGCTCTATAAAGGGGGTTTTTTGGTGTGAAAAAAAAAAAGGCTTGCAAGACTTTTTTTGTAAATTCTTGAAGTTAAAAAAAATTTTTTAGGAAACTTTTAGTTGATGGTTTCAACATTATAAATCAACTACACTTCAATTATTTTTTAAAAGAACTTAAAAGTAGAAAAAAAAAATTAGTCATTACCATAGTCAGTGAGAATGAGCCAAAAGTTTTAGCAAAAGTTACAAATCTAATGAATATTTTATTCCTTAAAATAAACATATATTTTGTTCAAATCATCAAGTGAGTTCCTGGAATAAGGTGGAATGCTTTTGAGTACTTGGTTCTCAAAATGCTCTGCTCACATGGCTCCAAATGGCTAACAGTGACTTTTCCCCAGGTCTTCTCTGTTGAGGGCGAACTGTGTTGCTAGTATCTATGTCTTTAGACCCAATGTGTGGCCAAAAAGTCCCTAGGTCAAAGGGGTGATAAAGTGGTAGGGTGAAAGTAAGTTTGCCAAATACAATACAGGACACCTTGTTAAATTTAAATTTCAGACGAACAACACATAACTGTTGAGTATGGACAAGTTCCAAATATTGCATAGGATATAATTATGCTAAAAAATACTCATTGTTTATCTAAAACTCAAACTTAACAGAGCATACTTTTTGAAAACCTATGCCAACTCCTAGGTAGTGTCAGAGCTGGACATTTGAGGTGGGTGTCCATATGCATGAACACAAGGCCCCTAATGGTAGCAAAGATGTCAATAATATCATCAACCACAATTAAAAGATGAGGAAACTGAGATTAAGAGATGTTATTTACAATATGACCAAAGTCATCAAGCTAATCGAATCCATTTTCAACGCTAGATCTTTCTGAATGTAAAGCAAAGATTCATTTTTTTCTATTACACATACAGCACAGTGAATACAGTTAATAATACTGTATTGCATATTTGAAAGTTGCTAAGAGGAGATGTTAAAGCAAATATTTTTCATTAACAAAAAGAATTTACTATTTATAAGTTAATGCATAAATCTAGGGCATTTCATGGGATATCAAGGATAGGTACAATGGAAATCCCAATTGTTCAATCATTGATCCTGAATCTTATGGACCCAGAAAATTAATTACATAAGTGTGCCCATATTGGCAAAATTGTGGGTTTACCTTACGTAATTCAAAACACTGATTTAAAAAGTGTTAATTGGTTTACAATGACCAATGTATTTGGCAGAAGAATGATTTATAGAAATTCTTCAAGGTAAATGCCAACCAGGGGATCAAATTACGATTCAAAAACTGTTTAATGTTAGAGCAAAGAGAGGAAATTTTCTTAAGGTAATACTTCTATCACGATACGTGAATTGTCATATTTCACTCTGGGAATAATCCCACCAACAGTGCAGAGACAGTTAATACGTTTTTAAGTTCAACATACCTCGATTTTCCCTCTTCACTACTTAACATCTGCAGTCCTCAGTTTCCTTGTTTTATAAAAACAGGCTTCTTGAAAGGGTTGCGATTCTACGTAATGCCTTTAGAACAACAGTGTTATATTGTTTACAGATTATATAAATGTATAATTATAATATTAAATATTCTTATTAGGCTATTTATTGTCATTGTGTTACTTATTATTGTTCTACCCAAGAACTTTCTGGCTAACCTGGAGGAACAGGCCACAAGCGCGCTTCCAAGGCAAAAAGGCGGATACGGGTTACCATGACAACGGCGCGCGCCTAGACATTTTTCCCCTCGCACGTCGCTGGGGAAGAGAAAAGCCTAGGTTGCGTGTTGCGTCATCACTACGCGCTCATTGGGCTTCTCCGTGCTCTTTTAGAAGGTCCCGGCCCGGCTACCGTCGCTGCACGCCAAGAATTATTTTTTGCTTTTCAGTCTTTGTTAAGCCCACCGAAGTTGCAAGACTGTAAGTACTAGGGGAAGAGTGATAGAGAGCAAGCGATCGTTGAAAGAGATGCCGCTGCAGTCTGCACTTCGATCCCTGTGTTTTCTTGATCCTATCAGCTTCCTCTCAGCTGGGCTCGCGCCGCGTCAACTTCCGGGCGGGTGCCCGCCACCACGGCCTCCGCCGCTCCCCTGCTTTGGCCCCTTTGTGTCCCTGCAGTGTCGAGGCACGGGCCCTGGCACGTCCTTTCTCGAGGCAGGGAGCATCTTAGTACAGGGAGCCTCTCACTGTGGGCGGGCGCGCGGCCCGCAGGGGAGTTAGCGTGGGGAACGTGCCCGCGCGTGCTGGGGTAAGAGGAGGCTGCGCGAGGGTCAGCGTGTGGTTCTAGGAAGGAAGGGCGGGGGTGGGGGAGAGAGGGAGTGAAAAAAGCAATGGAAAATTTTAACAGGATACCCCTGTCCACCTGATTGTTATGGCCTAACAATGAAGCGCAGCCATAATAGTCATGCTGAGCCACTGGCATGTTTGCGGGCACTTAATTGCCTTGGGAATGAACTGCTGTGGCTTTGTATTTTATATTGTTTTCATGGCCTTTTTTCTCTTTTTATTTTCTCCCTGCAGATAGTTCATTTAAAGCTCCAAACCCCACGAAGTGGTAGTTCATATCAATATGAATCTTTTCAACCTGGACCGTTTTCGCTTTGAGAAAAGAAATAAGATTGAGGAAGCGCCCGAAGCAACCCCTCAACCCTCCCAGCCTGGCCCTTCTTCACCAATTTCTCTTAGTGCTGAAGAGGAGAATGCTGAAGGGGGAGTTAGCAGGGCAGGCACCCCTGATTCAGATGTAACTGAAAAAACAGGTGAGTTACAATGTTGCAAATTGATACAGCATCAAGAGAGTTTCCTGTTTGGTCTTTTTTTTTTAAGAAAAGCAGAAGAGATTCTGATTTTTGTTCTTGATGTCATACGTACTGATGCATTGTCCTTCACCATGCCCTTTTACATACAGCTTTGGGCCTGCCATAGGCACCATGTACCTCCAACTGGTTATCCATCCATATTTCACTTTTGCGTTAAGTTCTTAAATACGGCCCAGTGATGGCAGCTAAAATCAGAATTTAGGTCAGAATGGCAGCTATGGAAAAAAAAAAAAAGAATGGCAGCTATGGGAAAAAGAACTAGGTGATTCAGTCCTATGATAGATTTCGAGGCTGTTTTTGCCAAACGGTTAAATTCATTCTAGTATTTCTCCAAAAAAAATTTGATAACCTGCTGTGAGCTAAGAGCACCTTTATTCAAGGTGCCTGAAGAAAACATCTATGAACAAATGAAGAGCAGGTCACATTCAGATTTTGCCAACCACCTGACTTCCAAAGTGCATATGAATAATTTTTTTTCCTCTTTTTTTTTTTTTAATGTGGACCATTTTTTTTAAAGTCTATATTGAATTTGTTACAATATTGCTTCTATGTTTTGGTTTTTTGACCCCAAGGGATCTGGGATCTTAGCTCCCTGACCAGAGATCTGAACCCACACCTCTGCATTGGCTTTTGAAATCTTAACTATTGGACAACAGGGGAAGTCCCAATAATTGGTGTTCTTCATGGTGGTTCTTCATTTTTTTAACCTCTTCAGCAAATTGTTACAAACAGTAGGGTTTGAGAAGGAGCCAAAAATTAGCATTCCCATCTTAATCTGTGTTCTTCTGACAGTTAACTATTAGTATATATTTGAACTGCTGCTGTGTTTTAGTCATAATGGTGAGTGCTTCACATTCTCTTATTTAAAACAGGTCTACAAGATATCCACATTTTGCTGAAATGGGGCCTGGTGGGTAAAGTTAGGAAGTTGATAGAACCAGAGCTCAAATCCATGCAATCTCAATTCCTGAACGTAAACTTTGAATCATTTATGTCACTCAATTTCTTATGAAGGATGAAAGGAATATTATAAGTTATACTTTAATGTTTATTTCAGTAATACCCTTTTTAGTGTAAAGCTCAGTATTTCATAAGCAGCTTTTAAATTACAGAATTGGTAATATATGTCTTTACCCTTGACATCCCCATTTTGTTTGCTGTTCTACTTAAGTATAACATTGAAGACAGTCCCTACAAGTTATCATTAGAATAACAATTTAAATACTTAGGTATAATTGGAACTTGATGGAACAATTTGGTAGATTTAACTAACTGGTAATTAGGGGTCAGCTTTTGAAAGGCTTTGTTTATCTGAAGAATTTTGAACTTACGAAAATTCATACCACTGAAAGATTTAAGCACGAGTGACATCCCTGTGTGCATTCTTTCAGCAGATAATTTGGTTTGCCTAACATGCTGTCGTTAATGTCTAAACATCCAGGTACTTTAATATTTTAACAGTAAATATTTTAATCTGTTTATTCTGTAGTTAGGGAAGGAAAGGCCAGGGTGTAGATATGGGATTTTGAGTCCTTGGAAGCCTCTGCTTCTTCATTTTAGTAAAATGGGATATTGAACAAGTCACTCAGATTATCTGAGATCCAGTTTTTTCATCTCTAAAATAAAAACACTTTGTAAAGTGAAATTTAATGAAATGTTTCAGTTATTTATCAATATTAGTAATGTAAAATTTTTAGTTGCTTTTTCTAATCAGAAGGTGTTTATTCTGCTTTCCTTTTTTATCGAAGGAGACTTCACTTGTTTATCTTTATTTGGACTTTCTATATGTAAATTCCTTTTAAAACTGAGATTGCCTTTAGAAATTGTGGGGTAAGTCTTAATGACACTTGGGAATTACAAAAATCAAGTTTGTTCCAGGAATGGTGAGGGTTCATCCTATTCGGACGAGAGAGCTTTGCTTACAGAAAAGATTATTATAATTGATCCTGTAGATTTTTGAGAATCTTGAAAAGTAAGGCAAAGCTTAGACTTAATGTTATAGGTACTCCAGAGGTACTTGTTTAGTCGCTAAGTTGTGTCTGATTATTTGCAGCCCCAGGGGCTGTAGCCCACCAGGCTCCTCTATCTGTGAGATTTCCCAGGCAAGAGTGCTAGAGTGGGTTGTCATTTCCTTCTCTAGGAGATCTTCCTGACCCAGGGATCGAACCCAAGTCTCCTCCATTGGCTTGCAAATTCTCTACCACTGAGTCACCAGGGAAGCCCTAGGGTAAAATAATGAAAGAAGCTTGTTTTGTAAAAAAAAAAAAAAAAAAAAATCAGTCTGACAGTCATGAATACTATGTATTGCTAGAGTGTAGTGTTTAAAGGGAGAGAAATCATTTGGGAAGCTCTTATAATCCAAACAGTGATGGCAGTACAAACAGAAGAACAAGACTTAAGACATTTCAGAGTAAGAAAGTGCAAGATTTTATATCTGGGTCCTTGTGTAGGAATGAGATAAAATGAATGTTAAGAATTTTAGTTTAAGTAATTGAGGGGGATAAAGGTAGTTCTATACATCAGAATAGGTATGAAGTACCCACTGTAAGACCTTGGGCATGCCTTTAAAAATTCAAATGAGAATCAAAGGTCTTGCCCTGAGTTTGAAAGTGAAAATCGCTCAGTCATGTCCAACTCTGTGACCCCATGGACTATACAGTCCCCAGAATTTTCTAGGCCAAAATACCGGAGTAGGTAGCCTTTCCCTTCTCCAGGGGATCATCTCAACCCAGGGATTGAACCCATGTCTCCCATGTTGCAAGCAGATTCTTTACCAGCTGAGCCACAAGGAGAGCCTGCCAGTTTAGCAGTAGACCAAAAGCAGCTTAACTTAGCGTGGGGCGAAAGGGGTGCTGAATGAAACATCAGGCCTTGGGCCCATGGCATCCCAGGTGGCGGTAGTGGTAAACAACCCTGCCTGCCAGTGCGGGAGACATACGAGACTGGGGTTTGATCCCTGGGTCGGGAAGATCTCCTGGAGAAGGGAATGGAAACCCACTCCAGTATTCTTGCCTGGAGAACCCCATGGACAGAGGAGCCTGGTAGGCTGCAGTCCATGGGGTCCTAAAGAATCAGACACAATTGAGCATGCGTACACACGGCTCGGTGGAGAGGTTGACACACTCAAATTGGATGTAAGATCAGACTGAATGTGGACATTGGGGAATCTGTGGACGTATCATGGGGATATGAGTATTGACCTTTCTTTATCATCAACCGGTAATTTACTGTTATTATGAAGAATGATGCTACATTTGTTTATTTAGATCAATTTTAGGGTCTGAGTCCACTTACAGGATAGAAATTGTATGAGGTTAAAATTACCTGTTATCACTCTTTCTCGGGTAATCCAATTATTTTACCTAAGAGTTAAGGTTTTATTTCCTACCACTCTCCTTCAGTTACTGTGCCACAGGGACACTGTTCCTTGAATATACCAAACTTCCATTCAATCTTTGCTTCTTCCTATTTGCTCTTGCATCTGCCTCCAAGAGGCTTTCTGTGGTTATCTGCATGTGACTCTGTTGTTGCATTAGGACTTAGTGAAATGTTACCTTTTTTAAGAAGGTCTTTCCTTGAGCACTCTCTAAAGTAGCAACCCTCACCCCCTTTACTGTACTTTCTGTGTAGTATCCATCACTAACTTTGCATTATGTATTTATGTTCCACTTAGTAGACTGTGAGATCTGTGAGAGCAAAGACCTGGTTTACCTATCTGTCCATCCCTATTGCTCAGAACAGTGATTGGTGCATAGTAGGCCTTCAAAGTATGTGTTGAAAGCAGGAGTATTGAATGATACTTTGTACATATTTTTAAAACGTCCCTCTTCCTCTTTATGATCTTGAAACAGTCATCTTTAGCCTTGGATACTTGAAACTACTTTTGATAGAGGACAGGCTCCCTTAATCCAGCCTTTGGATATGAGGGCATACATTTAACCTGTGGGTCACCTCCCCCCAACTCGTTTTATTTTACTCTCATTAATGCCTGACGTTATCAATTGTTACTACTTACATTCTCTTTTTTATTTTACTCTTCTGGGTTTGGAGAGAATAAAGCAGTGACAAATACGTGTGAGAGGAGAGAATCTACTATGTTTTTGCATAAAGAATAAAACGAACTAAGCATGATCCTCAAGGAGCACCAAGAGGAAAGAACATAAAATTGTATATGGTTAAAATAACACAATGTGGTAACTTCTAATAAGGGAAGATATTAAGCAGTGTAGGACCATAATCTAATTCACAGTGATTAAATTATTCCTTCTTTCTGCAGAGAATCAGGAAAAGTCATAGAGAAATGACTGAGTGAACACTAAACAATGACTCGTTGCTTATTCAGTGAACAAGGGATAAAAGCATGTTGCCTTGGAATGTGGTGTGTGAATGGAATAGGTGAAATTAGTATGGAAGAGGAGGTGAGGGGCAGTATGCATGAAGCAGAAAAGATTTAGAAACAAAAACTGGTGGGTTTTGAGGGGCCTATTTATATGCTTTCCTAGGGAGAATGGACTTTATTTGGTATACATTATAGAACATTTCAGTATGGGAGAAACAGTAATGAAACTGTTGCAATAATTAAAGCCTAAATATAGGGAAATGACAGAGGAGGCAGCGTAGAGAAGTTTTATATGATATGTATATGATGATATTTGATGATTAGTTAAATGTGGAGAATTTAAAGGTAAGGCAAATGTTCCTTACTTGGACATCTGAGTGAGTAGGACAGCTGAGTATCAACTGAATTAGGCAGCAGGATTAAGAGGTAGATACCAAAACGTGTTGAATTTGAGTTACCGCTTAAGTTTTAGTAGCAAGGTCTAGTAGAGAGTTAAACATTGGAGTTTAGGGCTCAGAGAATGGTTGGAATATGAAAAATCAACTTTGAAGTCTTCCTTGTGGTAGTTACCTGCCCCCCCCCCCCCAAAAAATGTCCGAAACAAAATAGATAGTAAGAAACATCAGTATTTAAAAATGGATAAAGGAAGGGAAAGCAATGAAAGATATAAAGGATGACAGAATAGTAAGCAAATGGTAATGCCCTGAAAGTAAAAGAAAGAGTTTCCAGGTTGGTGTTGTATAGTGAACAGTATCAAATGTTGCAGAGAAATCAGTTTGAATGAGATCTGATCAGAGACCACTTTCCTTTGAAATTAAAGTTCCTGTTGGCCCATAGCAGTTTCAATAGAAAACTAAGCAGGTGAAGCTTCCTACTCCATCAGGGGAAAGAGAGAAACAACAGCTTGATGAGAATGTCAAGAAAAGATGTCTGAGGAACATTGAAAATTGAGCATATTTTTTAGCAGAGGGAAAGAAGCTAGTGGAGTGGGAAAGGATGAAAGACGGGGTGGTATCTGATGAGAGGCATCAGGGAGGTAGGAGTGCAACCTTAGCTGGGCTGTTTAACTTTGAGAAAAAAATAAAGACACATTTTACCCAGAGGAATGGGAGTGAAAGAAAAATAGATGGTTCATAGGTGGTTCTGAGGCTGGAATGGAGGAAAGCTTTAGTGTATGCTTGATGAATTTCTTCTCTTAACGAAATAGTCTTCTAAAGTGGTTGCCATTTTGATGTGGTCGTCATGTTGAAAGTAACTGTTGTTAATAAGTAAGAGGAAAAATTTTTTTAATTTTGCCAGTTCAAAAAAGATTCCCGAGGAGCAATGCTCTGCCACTTACAGATTGTATAATCTTAAGTTATCACTTTTGGACTTCACTTCCTTTGTCCAGTTGTTCTCTGAAATCAAAATGAATAAGATCATTTGAATGATGAAGCTGCATGTATCGTTTTAACCTCATGATTCTTAAATATTTAAAGTATCATTCAATAGTTAAAGAATCATTGAATGATACTAACTGTTGAGTCCTCTTAAGTGTGTGTGGCTAAAATGTGAATCCTCATTTTATCTTTGGATAGAAATTCTGGTTTCTTAATGTCTGCTAGTATTAGTTGAAGAGTCGTATTTGTTAAAAAGATTAGTGCTCCATTGTTCTAATAAAAAGTACTGTGAGTCTAAATGTCTTAAATTCATTTTAAATGTACATTTTTTTGTCTTATGTTTTCCTTTTCTACCTTTTTAGTTTTTGTGCTTGACTACTTTCTTCAAAATAAAATGTTATATAAAAAATGATTATAACAATTGTGTAATGGAGAGACTCTAATGTAATCTTTTCATTTCATGTTGGTATTCTTTTCATTTTTTTCCCTACCTATATGTATTCTAGGTTTTTGTTTTTTTGTTTTTGTTTTTTTTTTTAGATAAAATAGTATTATGTATATTGTAATGCAGCTCACTATTGACTAAAAGTAGATTTTGGGGGGGGGGTCCCCCGAATGCCACACTGCATGTGCTTAGTTGCCCAGCTGGGTATTGAACACATACATGCCTACAGCATTGCAAGTGCAGTCTCTTAACCACTGGACTGCCAGGGAAGTCCCCTCAAAGTAGATTTTTTTTGATATTTTCCATGTTAGTTCATATAAAATATGCTATACTTGAATTGTTTTTAGTGACTACAGTATGTGTTATACATTGATGTATTGTAATTCATATAGTTTCCTGTTAATAGACATTGATTGTTTTGGTTTATTTCTTCTTTTTGTTTTTAAAGAATGCTGTAGTGACTATTCTTTTATATAAATGTCTTTGCTTGTGTACAATCTGTGGAAAAATTCTGGGAAATGAAATTGTCACGTTAGAAGGAATATGAATTAAAATTTTAGTAATTGCCAAATAACCCATCATAGTTTTACCAGTTTGCACTAGACTACAGCCTGGTTTTCAGATGTCTGCTTTTTCATATCAGGCCAGAATATTGCAAACCTTTCTAATCTTTAAAAGGCTAATGAACAATTATATTGCTTTGTTTTTTTTTATTCCAGTCTTTTAATCCTGTTTGTTGTTTACAACAGAGAAGTTTTACATTTTTAAATGGTCAGTTTGTACATCTTTTTCTTTAAGGCTTATGGTTTTAGGTCCCAATCAGAACTGGTAAAAGAAAGCCATTCCCTGTCAGCACATTATAAATATATCCATCCATATTTTCTTCTTTCACATCTGTGGGATCTTAGTTCCCCATACACGGATTGAATCCAGTGAAAACCCAGAGTTCTAACCACTGGACCACTGGGAAATTCCCTGCGCAGTCATATTTTGAAAGCAGTCTTTTTTTATGAGCAGTAGGTGTAACAACAGTGGGTTTAAAATACTTAGTAAGCAATGTTATAAACAAACGTTCTGTCATCCAGGCTTTGTTCCCTTTATAGAGCATAGGCAGAGTAGATTTAGCATAATTCTTAAGAGCCTTAAGATTTTTGGGAATGATAAATTAGCAGTGGCTTCAACTAAAGTCACCAGCTACATTAGCCCTTAACAGGAGACTCAACCTATCCTTTTAAGCCAGATATTGACTTCTCCTCTCTAGCTCTGGAGGTCCTAGATGGAATCTTCTTCCATTAGAAGGTTGTTTGGTTGACACTGAAACTTTCTTGTTTAGTGTAGCCACTTTCCTTAGTTATCTTAGCTAGATCTTATGGATAGCTTGCTGCAGTTTCTACATCAGTGCTTCCTGCTTCATCCTGCATTTTTATGTTACGGAGACAACTACTTTCCTTCAGCCTTATGAACTAACTTCTTCAAGCTTCAAACTTTTTTTCCCTGCAACTTCCTCACCTCTATCAGCCTTCATAGAATGGAAGAGATAGGGTCTTGCTCTGCGTTAGGCTTTGGCTTAAGGGAATGCTGTGGCTGGTTTAACCTTTTATCCAGACCACTACAAGTTTCTCCATATCAGCAATAAAGCTGTTTGGCTTCTTGTTGTAGATTCACTAGAGTAGAATTTCTAATTTCCTTCCAGAACTTTGCCTTTGCATTCACGTCTTGGCTAACTGCTGCAAGAGGCCTAACTTTCAGCCTGTCTTTGCTTTTGACCTGCTTTCTCACTAATCTTAAACGTTTCCATCTTTTTATTTAGAGAGAGGAATGTGCTACTCTTCCTTTCTCTTGAATACTTAGAGGCCATTGGAGGGTTAGTATCTGACCTAATTTATTGTTGTGTCTTAAGGAATAGGGAAGCTGGAAGAGGTGGAAAGTGATGAAGGAAATGGCAGGTGGGTGGAGCAGTCAAAACACATAAAACGTTTTATCAGTTTGCCATTTTATATGGGCGCTTTTGGGGTACCTAAAACAACTACAACAGTAATATCAAGGATCACTGATGACAGATCACCATAACAAACATCACCATAAAATATTTGAAACATTAAAAGAATTGCTACCAAAATATGGCACAGAGACATGAAGTGAGCAGATGCTGTTGGAAAAAATGTCAGTAACCTTGCTCAACATACGGTGCCATCAACCTTCAATTTGTAAAAAAACACAGTGTATCTGTGAAATGCAAGAGAAGAGGTATTCCTGTACTGTAGATTTTAATGTGTTTTTGCTTTTTCTTCTTCTTGGACCTGAAAGTTTAAAGGAGTGGTTTCTTTTGTTTTTCTTGTTTGTTTGTTGTTTAATTTCCAAATAACTGAAATTTTGCTTCAACATTCTTATTAACATTTACTTCCAATTTTACTTTTTGTGACCAGAGAATGTAGTCTGTAATATTTCATCTTTGATGAATTTACTGAGATCTTCTTTTTGGCCTACTAAAGAATTTCTGTAAAAGCTCTGAGTACTTGAAAAAGCATAATCTAATTTCAGATTTACTTATATGTCAAAAATAATGTGTTATTATTTATATCATTTTTTTTCAAACTGGATTCCAAACGTCATAAAGTCAGTTTCTTGGATCCTAGCTGAATACATATAGCTTATTTTTCATAGAGTACAATAAATAGAAAATTATCAAAGTGCAACAGTAAAGCCCATGAGACCTTTGTTATATAACTCTATCTAGTGATCTGTGTGTTTAGGGTCATAATCCATAATGTGTCTTACAGTGGGTACGAGTCAAAATAGTTTAAAAACTATCTTTTTATATCTTAATTATTTTGGTGCTATCTTTTCTATTAAGAGTTTAGACAAGAGAATTAAGGCGTCATATTTGTCTCTGTTGACTTTTTGCTCTGTGTATCCTGTCATGTCATGCATTTCATTATTAGAGTGTATTTGTACATGTCAGTTATATTTTTATTGTAGATATAAATTCTGTTGTTAAAAAGTATTTTTCAGGTTTAACACTTTGACCTTGTCCAGTATGAATCACATGACTCTTTCCTTTACATTTTTTCTGTTTCCCTTTCCCTTTTCTTTTGGCTTAAGCCTGAAATGTTTCTTCTTTCTCATTTTAAGCTAATGTATTAGAAACTGCTCTTCAGTCTTTTATTCAGTGTATTCTTTGTCTTTTTTGAGAGCTTTCATCAGAGATAGTTTGAGATATCCAAGATGCTGAAGATCCCTGTCTACTATGGCATTCAAATTAAGACTGTCCAGATTGCATTTTCTTAATTTTTTAATTTTTATCTTTGGCTGCGCTGGGTCTTCCATTGCCGTGCAGGCTTTTTTGTGGTGAGCGGGGGCTTCTTTCTAGTTGTGGTGCACAGGCTTTACATTGTGGTGGCTTCTCTTGTTGCAGCGCACAGGCTCTAGAGCATACAGGCTTGCAGGCTCTAGAGCACAGGCGCAGTAGTTGGGACATGCAGGCTTAGTTGCTCCTCGGCATGTGGGACTGAACCCAAGTCTCCTCCACTGGCAGGCAGATTTTTTACCACTGAGCCACCAGGGAAGCCCAAGACTGTCCAGAATTTATCATCTATTTTTTTGGTAATAAACCATTCAAAGGGGCAATTGTGTGATGCGCTTCACTAGGTATTCAAAGGAACAGCCTTGAAAGTCAGTTGCCATATGAGAGAATTGAATCATGTAGAGCAGTACACAATTAGAATATCAAAATGGCAAAAAGGCACACTTACATAAGTCTGCAGGACAGAATCAAAAGTTTAAGTGTTTTCATTCTACTTTGGCATCACCTTTATTTGTGGATTAACAAATTGATTTAGACTTTTCTGTGTGAAATCATAGTCTCCCAGCAGTGATTTTTTTTTTTTTTTTTTGGAATAGTTTTTAATCTGGGATCCCTTGGAAAGATAGAATCAGTGGCAGGTGTTTAAATCATTCTTTTGTGTTATGGTAGACTTAGATATGAAAATGAATAAATGTATACTGGGAAAATTTAGGATATAAGTTTGTCTTCTGTTTGTACACCCCTAATGGAGAATTTCATTTGGACTTATTCCCTTGAACCTTGGAATCTTCTTGCATATGCTAATGATGTAGGTTCCCATTGCCTTTGTTAATGGGAAAATACCATCTTCTGTCTCTAAAACAGGATTTTTAAGTTATTTTTACATGAAAGGACGGGCTGTTTTCCCTTGTGTTCCTTTAGCATTTTGTTGATTCCTCTCACATGGCACAAATTATGATTCATAACATAGCTACTTATGTACATGGCTATTTAGCTCCTATTAGTTTTTTAGGGCAAGTGGAACTGTAACTTGCCTTTTTTTTTTTCTTTAATATCCCCCACCTCCTGGTACACTGCCTTAAATACAGCAGGCATGCAACAAAGTCAGAGTTGAGTAGTAGCCAATGTCTTTTATAATTGTTTATATCTTTCACCATTGTTTCCCTCATTTCTGTAGCTTTATTTTTTGCTTCCTTCCTGTCTCCTTTGTGCTGCTGCTTAAAAGTGCTTCTTAGCTTGGGTCAAAAAGCGTCATTACATCAGGAATATCTCTTTGGTCATTGGCTGTTAGCTATTTTTCCTGTTGTTTGCTTCTGAAAATAGTCAAAACAAACAAATCTAAGCACTTCAGCACTATTCTAATTCCAGATTATTGATACTAGAAAGTTGATATTTTATATAAAGCTCTTACTATATCCCTTTAGTCCTCAAAGTATGACCTGTGAATTTTTGAGGTCCCTAGGACCCAAAAGGGTCAAAACTATTTCATAATAATATTAAGACATTGCTTGCCTTTTTCACTATATTGGTATTTGCACTGATGATGCAAAAGCAGTGGTAGGTAAAACTGCATGAATTGAGGCCAAGATTCCAAGCTGTTCTAAATTGTCACTATATCCTTAACATTTTTAAATGTCAGTTTCGCTTAAGAATGTTCTTGATGAAACAGTAAAAATAGTTTTTAATAAATCAACCTTTATCAGCAGGCACCATTTCAATATTTTTTGAAACAAAATGTGCACTCCCCTTTGCTGCATGCTGGAGTGCAGTAGTTGTCTCAGGAGAAAGCTTTCGATCAGTTGCTTTGAGTTTGAGCTGAGCTTGTCATTCTTTCACAGAACACTATTTTTACTTAAAAGAATGACTGACAAGCCACATTATGTAGACAGGTATTTAACAGACATTTTTACAAAAAAATGAACTGATATCAAGAAAACAACTGACAGTATTTATTGCAAGTGATAAAATTCTAGTTTCAAAGAAAACTTTTGAGTTTTGGAACATATATCTACAAATGTGATTTTGACAGTCTCCAGATATTTAGAGATCAATGATGAGATTAATGAATGTCATTTTTGTAATAAAATATGACATGTGTCAACATTTGGAAGATATGCATTAATCAGTGAGTGAACCAATATTTTCCAAAAGATAATGCATACAATGCTTTAAAAAATTAATGCATGGGTTAAGGGGCTTTTAAAGTGCAAGATTGACTGGAGGGTTTTAATGTAACAGAATGAAAATTTCATTCACATCATTTCAGACTCCACATTGCAACAACCTTTAGAAAAACTACCATCTGTCAAATTTGGGTTCAGTGTCAAAAGATATCCACAGTAAAGTAAAAAGGCTATTTTTTATTTTAAAAAAATATTCCTTCTTTCTCTAACTATATAACTGTGGTGAGGCATGATTTCCTTGGTAAACCAAACAAAAACAATAAACTTCAACAGATAATTGCACAAACAGATATGAAAATCTAGCTGTCTTCTATTAAACCAGGAATCTTCACAGATGTAAAACAGTGCTACCTGTCTTACTGAATCTGAGAGATGGGGGAGGAAGGAATATAGTTTTCTTATTAATACTGTTGTTTTTTTTTTTTTAAGAATTCCGTCCTTCCTTTGTTTCTGTTTTCTTTATGGTTGTGCTGGGTCTTCGTTGCTGCACCCAGGCTTTCTCTAGTGTGGTGCGCCGGCTTCTCATTGCAGTGGCTTCTCTTGTGACACACAGGCTTAGTTGCCCTGCAGCATGTGGAATCTACCTGGACCAGGGATTGAACTGATGTCCCC
Organism: Cervus canadensis; assembly: GCF_019320065.1. Taxonomy (NCBI): domain Eukaryota; kingdom Metazoa; phylum Chordata; class Mammalia; order Artiodactyla; family Cervidae; genus Cervus; species Cervus canadensis. The sequence continues at coordinate 33,840,232 of NC_057404.1, forward strand.
AGCATTGATAGGAGGCTTTTTAACCACTGGACCTCCAGGGAAGTCCTAAATAAATCCTTAAACATTTTCTTAGTTATTATTTTCTAATGAGGTAAATATTATAGATATAACCAGCATAAGCAAAGACTCTTGTGGAACCCTCATTTTTTTAAAAGTGAGAAGTTTAAAAGAGGTCCTTAGTTTGAGAAAGCTTTTGTATTATCATCTTTCCTCATTCCCCCATATTATCAAACCATTTCCTCTGCTGTTAGTCACTTGCCAATCAGGCTGTGGGGGTGCCACTTGGTTCAGAGTAGTATACATGTTTAATGTGTATATGTATATACATATATTTTTTTTTCCCCACAATAGTAAAAGATGTTTATCAGTTTTCACAATCAATAGCCAGACAAAAATTAAAAGAGAATTACAGTTGCAACCCATAATGCAAACATGATTAACCTAACAATATGAAATAATTACATACAATTTGAGGGGTTAAGTAGAGTGATGTGATAAGTGGAAGTGCATACATGCACATGTTTTCATCCATTCAGCCAGTCTGTCTTTTGTTTGGTGCATTTAATCCATTTACATTTAAGGTAATTATCAATATGTATGGCAGGTTCAGTCCCTGGGTTAGGAAGATCCCCTGTAGGAGGGCATGGCAACCCACTCCAGCATTCTTGCCTGGAGAATCCCATGAACAGAGGAGCCTGGTCAGCTTTAGTCAGTAAGGTCGCAAAGAGTTGGACAGGACTGAAGCAACTGAGCGCATGCACACGGGTGTGTGCGTGCACACACACACATATACACACACGCTCCTATTACCATTTTCTTAATTGTTTTGGGTTTATTTTGTGTAGGTCTTTTTCCTTCTTGTGCATACTGCTTAGAGAAATTCCTATAGCATTTGTTGTAAAGCTAGTTTGGTGGTGCTGAATTCTCTTAACTTTTGCTTGTCTGGAAAGCTTTTGATTTTTCCACTGAATATGAACAAGTGTCCTGCTGGGTAGAGTATTCTTGGTTGTAGTTTCTTCCCTTTCATCACTTTAAATATGTCGTGTTCCCTTCTGGCTTGTAGAGTTTCTGTTGAAATCAGCTAATATAGCCTGATGAGAATTCCCTTGTGTGTTGTCATTTTTCCCTTTGTTACTTTTAATATTTTATCTTTCTCTCTAATTTTTGTCATTTTGATTACTCTGTGTCTCGGTGTGTTCCTTCTTGGGTTTATCCTGCTTAGGATTCTCAGTGCTTCCTAGACTTGGTTGACTATTTCCTTTCCCATGTTAGGGCAGTTTTCAGCTCTTATCTCTTCAAATATTTCCTCAGGTCTTTTCTCCCTCTCTTCTCTTTCTGGGACCCGTGTAATGTGAATGTTGGTGTATTTAATGTTGTCCCAGAGGTCTCTTAGGCTATCTTCATTTTTTTTCATTCTTTTTTCTATATTCTGTCCTACAACAATGACTTCCACCATTCTGTCTTCCAGGTCACTCACCCATTCTTCTGCCTCAGTTATTTTGCTATTGCTTCCTTCTAGTGTATTGTTCATCTTTGTTATTTAGTACTTCTGGGTCTTTGGTAAATACTTCTTACGTCTTCTCCATTCTTTTTCTGAGATCCTGGATCATCTTCACTATCATTATTCTGAATTCTTTTTCTGGAAGGTTGCCTGTCCCCACTTCATTTAGTTGTTTTTCAGGGGGCTTTATCTTGTCCTTTGGTCTGGGACATAACCTGCTGCTTTTTCATTCTGGTTAACTTTCTATGATGTGGTTTTTGTTGTAGTGCTGAAGGATTGTGGTTCCTCTTGCTGCTTCTGTCTGCCTTCTGGTGCATGAGGCTAAGAGGCTTATATAAGCTTCCTGATGGGGGGTACTGGGCATGGGAAAAACTGGGACTTACTGTGGTGGGCAGTAAAACTTTAATCCAATTATCTGCTAATGTGTGGGGTTGTGCTTCCTCCCTGTTAGTTATTTGGCCTGAGATGACTCAGCCCTGGGGTCTGTGGCTCTATGGTAGGGTTAATGGCAACCTCAAAGAGGGCTTAAAAGGGGCACCATCCAGGACTGCTACTGCCAGTGCCTCTGTCCCTGTGGCCATCCATTGCCAACCCACGCTTCCATAGGAGACCCTCCAACACTAGCAGGTAGGTCTAGTTCAGTCTCCTGTGGGATCACTGCTCCTTGCCCCTGGGTCTTGATACTCTCCAGATGTTGTTTGTGCCATCCAAGAGTGAAGTCTGTTACCCCAGTCCTGTGGAAGTCCTATAATCAAATCCTGCTGGCCTTCAAAGTTAGAATTCCTGGGGATTCCCAGTCCCTTTACCAGATCCCCAGGTTGAGAAGCCTGACATGGGGCTCAGAACCTTCACAATAGGGGGAGAACTTCTTTGGTATTATTGTTCTCCAGATTGTGGGTTACTCACCTAGTGAATATGGGATTTGATTTTATTGTGATTGCACCCTTCCTACCATCTGCTTGCAGCTTCTTTGTCTGAGGTATCTTTTTTTGGTGGGCTCCAGCATCCTCCTGTTGATGGTTGTTCAACAGCTAGTTGAAATCTTGGTGCTCTTGCAGGAGGAGATGAACATGTGTCCTTCTACTCTATTCTCTTGAACCAATCTAATGTATATTTTTTGATGGTGAACATTGCATATCCAGTAAAAGCTCTTAGTAATTCAGTACCTGTAAGAGAGTAAAGTGAAAGTCACTTAGTCGTGTCTGACTCTTTGCAACCCCTGGACTATACAGTCCATGGAATTCTCCAGGCCAGAATACTGGAGTGGGTAGCCTTTCCCTTCTCCAAGGGATCTTCCCAACCCAGGGATCGAACCCAGGTCTCCCGCATTGCAGGAGGATTCTTTACCAGCTGAGCCACAAGGGAAGCCCGTAAGAAAGCCCAACTTTTCTTCCTGTCTTATTAATGAAGCATATTAAACGTGAATTTTAAAATTATGTCTTCACCATATATTTTGTATTATAATCTGTATATAATAAGTAGGTAGCTCAGCTACCTAGTAGCTCAGCTGGTAAAGAATCTGCAGGCAATGCAGGAGGCCCTGGTTTGATTCCTGGGTTGGGAAGTTCCCCTGGAAAAGGGATAGGCTGCCCACTCCAGTATTCTTGGGCTTCCCTGATGGCTCAGGTGATAAAGAATCTGCCTGCAGTTTGAGAGACCTGGATTCGATTGCTGGATTGGGAAGATAAGAGGAGAAGATTAAATAAAAGATGACTATATAATCAGTTCAAGAAACTCTAGTGCTCCTACTACTCATTAATAGAATTTTTACCACCCGTCGCCCCCAAACAAACAGTAAGACTTGTTTGAAAAGCTTGTTCTTCACTCTGAATAAAGAAGCTTTTTAAAGATAAGGGGACAATCCAAATCATTTTGTCATGCTGCTGCTGCTAAGTCACTTCAGTCGTGTCTGACTCTGCAACCCCATAGACAGCAGCCCATCAGGCTCCACCGTCCCTGGGATTCTCCAGGCAAGAACCCTGGAGTGGGTTGTCATTTCCTTCTCCCATTTTGTCAAAAGCTGGACACTTGCTGAACTGTTAAAATTACATGCATTCAGTTCAGTCGCTCAGTCGTGTCTGACTGTTTGTGACCCCTTGAACCACAGCACGCCAGGCCTCCCTGTCCATCACCAACTCCCGGAATCCACCCAAACCCATGTCTATTGAGTCGGTGATGCCATCCAACCATCTCATCCTCTGTCGTCCCCTTCTCCTCCTGCCTTCAATCTTTCCCAACATCAGGGTCTTTTCAGATGAGTCAGCTCTTCACATCAGGAGGCCAAAATATTGGAGTTTCAGCTTCAACATCAGTCCTTCCAATGAACACCCAGGACTGATCTCCTTTAGGATGGACTGGTTGGATCTCCTTGCAGTCCAAGGGACTCTCAAGAGTCTTCTCCAACACCACAGTTCAAAAGCATCAATTCTTCAGCGCTCAGCTTTCTTTATAGTCCAACTCTCACATCCATACATGACCACTGGAAAAACCATAGCCTTGACTAGACAGACCTTTGTTGACAAAGTAATGTCTCTGTTTTTTAATATGCTATCTAGGTTGGTCATAACTTTCCTTCCAAGGAATAAGCATCTTTTAATTTCATGGCTGAAGTCAACCATCTGCAGTGATTTTGGAGTCCAAAGAATTTAAGTCAGACACTGTTTCTACTGTTTCCCCATCTATTTGCTATGAAGTGATGGGACCAGATGCCATGATCTTAGTTTTCTGAATTACATGCATTGAGTTTAGGTTAAATTTACAATGCAGTAAAGATCTACATTTTTAGTTTTACTTGTGGTTTGTGATATATCAGGACCACTGTGTAAAAGCAGAGTCCATAGTACCTTTAATACTTTTTGGATAAGAATTAGACTGTCATTTTATTACTTTACATAATTATCAGAATTTGTAAGTGTCTTCATACAAATTGCAGTTAACATAGCTGTGTTTTTTTTTTTCCCAAAGCGGTTTTTCACCCCAAGCACATTCAACATTTATAAAATTGTTCTGTTTGAACAGTTTTGTGATTTCCTTTTCAGTAATGTTGCTAGGACTTCGTTGCAGGAAGAAAAATGTTGTTTTGTGTCCTCTAAGAGATTGGTTATGTAAGCCTTGGTTAATGTTATTTACAAATATGATTCAGGAGCCTTGTGATAGTGATTGCTATCATTTTATGACAGTTAATTGCAGGAAGGTCAAGAGTTTTAGCATGCCAGGATTTAGAGTCTGGGTCTTGGATTTTAGGTCTGATACTTTCCCTTGTATGACTTTGGACGAGTTGCTTCTTCTGAATCTTAGTTTATCTATAAAATGATATAATGTCCCTTTGGGGTTATTGTAAGTATTGAAAATGTGTTTCACTTCTGGACTTGATACTGAACAGTGGCTAATGGTAGCTGTTGTTTTTTAAATTGGTACTTTTGAGTTAAATTTTCATGTGATCATTCCTTTTTAAAATGTATCATTAGTTGGCCCTCCTATCTATGGGTTCTCATCTACAGATCAGCTACAGTGGAAATATTCAGAAAGAAAAGTTCCAGGAAGTTCCAGATAGCAAAACAAATTTGCCACACACACACTGTAACTATTTATGTAACTTTCACATGTGTATTTACAACTCTTTAGAATTTACAGAATCAGGTATTATAAGTAATCCAGCTGTGTGCATATGTTACATGAAAATACGAGACCATTTTATTTAAGGACTTGAACATTCCCACATTTTGAGAGTGTGCAAGGAAGTCCTGGAACCAATCTCCCTAAACCTCACAGGTACTGCAGGACAGCTATATTCACTAAACCAGGACACTGACCACTTTTAATATGAATTCCTTAAATCAGGAATTCCTCCTCCTGTATATAAGGGAGAATAATTTTGAAACTCAGCCCTTGGAGAGAGGAGACCGCAATAGCATATTATATTCACCTGTTTTGGAACAAGTGATGCTGACTTTGTTAGTGAGGGCTGCCATAACAAACTAACACAGACTGAGTGACAAAAAGAGCAGACTTACTTTCTCCCATATCTGGAGGCTAGAAGTCCAAGATCAAGGTGTTGGTGGGTTTGGTTTCTTGTAAGGCCTTTTTCCTCAACCTCCTTCTCACTGTGTGCCCATGTTGCCTTTCCTCCATGCACACACATCCTTGGCTTCTCTCTCTTAGAAGAACGTCAAGTCATTTTGGATTAGGTTACTAACCTAACTGACTTATTTTAAGTTAGTCACTTCTATGAAGGACCTATCTCCAAATATGTTACATTTTAAGGTGATGGGGGTTGGAACTTTAGGAATTTTGGTGGGTTTTTTTTTTGTAATGTAATTTTTTTTTCATTTATTTTTATTAGTTGGAGGCTAATTACTTTACAATATTGTAATGGTTTTTGCCATACATTGACATGAGTCAGCCATGGATTTACATGTGTTCCCCATCCTGATTCCCCATCCCATCCCTTTGGGTCTTCCCAGTGCACCAACCCTGAGCACTTGTCTCATGCATCCAACCTGGCCTGGTGATCTGTTTCACCCTTGATAGTATACTTGTTTCAGTGCTGTTCTCTGAGAACACCCCACCCTCGCCTTCTGCAGAGTCCAAAAATCTGTTCTGTACATCTGTGTCTCTTTTTCTGTTTTGCATATAGGGTTATCGTTACCATCTTTCTAAATTCCATATATATGCGTTAGTATACTGTATTGGTCTTTATCTTTCTGGCTTACTTCACTCTGTATAATGGGCTCCAGTTTCATCCACCTCATTAGAACTGATTCCAATATTGAATTCTTTTAATGCTGAGTAATATTCCATTGTGTATTATGTACCACAGCTTCCTTATTCCATTCATCTGCTGATGGGCATCTAGGTTGCTTCCATGTCCTGGCTTGTAGTAAACAGTGCCTGCGATCAGCATTGGGTACCACGTGTCTACTTTCAGTCTGTTTCCTCAGTGTGTATGCCCAGAAGTGGGATTGCTGGGTCATATGGCAGTTCTATTTCCAGTTTTTTAAGAAATCTCCACACTGTTCTCCATAGCGGCTGTACTAGTTTGCATTCCACCAACAGTGTAAGAAGGTTCCCTTTTCTTCACACCCTCTCCAGCATTTATTTCTTGTAGACTTTTGGATAGCAGCCATCCTGACTGGCGTGTAATGGTACCTCATTGTGGTTTTGATTTGCATTTCTCTGATAATGAGTGATGTTGAGCATCTTTTCATGTGTTTGTTAGCCATCTGTATGTCTTCTTTGAGAAATGTCTGTTTAGTTCTTTGGCCCATTTTTTGATTGGTCACTTATTTTTCTGGAAATTGAGCTGCAGTAGTTGCTTGTATATTTTTGAGATTAATCCTTTGTCTGTTCCTTCATTTGCTATTATTTTCTCCCAATCTGAGGGCTGTCTTGTCACCTTACTTATAGTTTCCTTTGTTGTGCAAAAGCTTTTAAGTTTCATTAGGTCCCATTTGTTTATTTTTGCTTTTATTTCCAATATTCTGGGAGGTAGGTCATAGAGGATCCTGCTGTGATTTATGTCGGAGAGTGTTTTGCCTATGTTCTCCTCTAGGAGTTTTATAGGTTCTGGTCTTACATTTAGATCTTTAATCCATTTTATTTTTGTGTATGGTGTTAGAAAGTGTTCTAGTTTCATTCTTTTACAAGTGGTTGACCAGTTTTCCCAGCACCACTTGTTAAAGAGGTTGTCTTTTTTCCGTTGTATATCCTTGCCTCCTTTGTCGAAGTTAAGGTGTCCATAGGTACGTGGATTTATCTCTGGGCTTTCTATTCTGTTCCATTGATCTATATTTCTGTCTTTGTGCCAGTACCATACTGTCTTGATGACTGTGGCTTTGTAGTAGAGCCTGAAGTCAGGCAGGTTGATTCTTCCAGTTCCATTCTTCTTTCTCAAGATTGCTTTGGCTATTCAAGGTTTTTTTATTTCCATACAATTTGTGAAATTATTTGTTCTAGTTCTGTGAAAAATACCGTTGGTAGCTTGATAGGGAGTGCATTGAATCTATAGATTGCTTTGGGTAGCATAGTCATTTTCACAATATTGATTCTTCCAACCCATGAACACGGTATATTTCTCCATCTATTTGTGTCCTCTTTGATTTCTTTCATCAGTGTTTTATAGTTTTCTATGCATAGGTCTTTTGTTTCTTTAGGTATATACACTCCTCAGTATTTTATTCTTTTTGTTGCGATGGTGAATGGCATTGTTTCCTTAATTTCTCTTTCAGTTTTCTCATTGTTAGTGTATAGGAATGCAAGGGATTTCTGTGTGTTAATTTTATATCCTGCAACATTAACTGTATTCATTGATTAGCTCTAGTAATTTTCTGGAAGAGTCTTTAGGGTTTTCTATGTAGAGGATCATGTCATCTGCAAACAGTGAGAGTTTTACTTCTTTTCCTATCTGGATTCCTTTTTTTCTTTTTCTGCTCTGATTGCTGTGGCCAACACTTCCAAAACTATGTTGTATAGTAGTGATGAGAGTGGGCACCCTTGTCTTTTTCCTGACTTTAAGGGAAATGCTTTCAATTTTTCACCATTGAGGATAATGTTTGCTGTGGGTTTGTCATGTATAGCTTTTATTATGTTGAGGTATGTTCCTTCTATTCCTGCTTTCTGGAGAGTTTTTATCATAAATGGATGTTGGATTTTGTCAAAGGCTTTCTCTGCATCTATTGAGATAATCATATGGTTTTTATCTTTAAATTTGTTAATGTGGTGTATTACATTGATTTGTGGATATTAAAGAATCCTTGCATTCCTGGGAAAAAGCCCACTTGGTCATGATGTATGATCTTTTTAATATGTTGTTGGATTCTGTTTGCTAGAATTTTGTTAAGGATTTTTGCATCTGTGTTCATCAGTGATATTGGCCTGTAGTTTTCTTTTTTTATGGCATCTTTGTCTGGTTTTGGTATTAGGTTGATGGTGGCTTCATAGAATGAGTTTGGAAGTTTGCCGCCTTCTGCAATTTTCTGGAAGAGTTTGAGTAAGATAGGTGTTCGCTCTTCTCTAAATTTTTGGTAGAATTCAGCTGTGAAACCATCTGGTCCTGGGCTTTTGTTTGCTGGGAGATTTCTGATTACAGTTTCGATTTCCATGCTTGTGATGGGTCTGTTAAGATCTTCTATTTCTTCCTGGTTCAGTTTTGGAAATTATACTTTTCTAAGAATTTGTCCATTTCTTCCCAGTTGTCCATTTTATTGGCATATAGCTGCTTGTAGTAGTCTGTTATGATCCTTTGTATTTCAGAGTTGTCTGTTGTGATCTCTCTATTTTCATTTCTAATTTTGTTGATTTGGTTCTTCTCCCTTTGTTTCTTGATGAGTCTGACTAACAGTTTGTCAATTTTATTTACCTTTTCAAAAAACCAGCTTTTAGCTTTGTTGATTTTTGCTTTGGTCTCTTTTGTTTCTTTTGCATTTATTTCTGCCCTAATTTTTGTGATTTCTTTCCTTCTATTAACCCTGGGGTTCTTCATTTCTTCCTTCTCTAGTTAGCATAGGAATTTCGGAGGGGACATAATTTGACCCATAACACCAATATTTGCATAAAGCTAGGGTATGTTGCATATTGACAGTGTGCCAATTATCAAATTAAATTCTTAATATATATCTTCTAATTTTATGTGCACATTAACCCTGTGATTATTAGCATCTCTATTTTATAGAGGACACTGAGATTTAGGTTAAGTAACTTGGCTGAGCGATGGGATTGAAATTCAAGTCTTTTGGGCTCTAGTGTCCATGTTCTCTTAGGCAAGAACTGAGTACTAGGAAAGAAAATCTCAGAGGAAAGAGGGTTGAAATATACAAACCGCTGTGTTGCAGTGTCCACTAAGGTCTTGCTAGTCAGTAACCTCTGAAGTGGAAAATCATTTACTCTCAGCACTGGTTGACTATTAATTTTCTTTAAAAATTATGAGGAATTTTGGTTTAAGATTGAAGAAGGAAATGGCAACCCACTCCAGTACTCTTGCCTGGAAAATCCCATGGACGGAGAAGCCTGGTAGGCTTCATGGGGTTGCAAAGAGTTGGACGCGACTGAGCAACTTCACTTTGGTTTAAGATGGAACCATGAATGAAGCTAAAGATTTTTGGCACATGATTGTGCTGAGACAGATTTGCACAAACAAAATTTGGCTAATTTGCTCAAAATGCCTTTCTGCTTTTTGTCTTTTGCAGAAGATTCTAGTGTTCCAGAAACTCCGGAAAATGACGGAAAAGCAACTATATCATATTTCAAGAATCAAAGAGGAATTCAGTACATTGATTTGTCTTCTGATAGTGAAGATGTTGTTTCCCCAAATTGCTCCACTACAGTTCAAGAGAAAAAATTCAACAAAGACACGGTGATTATAGTGTAAGCAACTTAATAGGTTCATTATATTTGCATGTATTATAAACCCTTTTATCTTTTTTTTTTTTTTTTAAGAAAACATTATCTTATCTTGAAAACTTTTTATGATTTCCACCCTCCTTTTTTCCCTTTCCTGACTGCATCTTGGTCATTTTTTCCTAACGAAGAGACGTAAAGAGATAAATGTGTGTGTGTGTACATGTTTGTGTGTATGTGTGTGTGTGAGAGATTGATTCTGGATGACTCATTTTCTCTCTTTTTTTTTTTTTTTTTGACCTCACAAGTTGGCTTGTGGGTTCTTAGTTCCTGAATCAGGGATTGAGCCCAGAACACAGCAGTAAAACCAGAGTCCTCCCTAATGCACCACCAGGGAATTCCCTTGGTTCTGATTTTCAGTAAAAAAGTTCCGTGAGAGTAAATATTTAATCTTTTCATTCTCCATAGATAGGGAATTTATTTTAACAGGTACCTTTGGTCATTTGTAACTACTTCCTGATTTGTTCTTGAATCTGGGGACATATTCAGTGAGCTAGTACAGAGCTTGTATGATAGATAGAAATGTAGTAAATAAATAAAAAATGCAGTATGCCAAATAATAAATCTGATGGGCAAAGGGTGGGGGGAGGGGGTACAGGGTTTGGGGCCAGGGTTAAGGGCCGAGGGTAAAGTACATGGTTGGAAAAGACTTCATGAAGTAGATGATGCTTGAGCAGAGATGTGAATATGGCGGGAGGGGCATTAGAAATATCCTGCTTAGTGACCTTTAGTGGTGTTATGCCTGTTTAGGGAGAAAGTAGTGAGTCCCATCACTTCATGGCAAAACCTCATGGGGAAACAGTGACAGACTTAATTTTGGGGGGCTCCAAAATCATTGCAGATGGTGACTGCAACCATGAAATTAAAAGACACTTGCTCCTTGGAAGAAAAGCTATGATCAACATAGACAGCATATTAAAAAACAGAGACATTACTTTGCCAATAAAGGTTCGTCTAGTCAAAGCTATGGTTTTTCCAGTAGTCCTGTATGGATGTGAGAGTTGGACTATAAAGAAAGCTGAGCGCTAAAGAATTGATACTTTTGAACTGTGGTGTTGGAGAAGACTCTTGAGAGTCCCTTGGACTGCAAGGAGATCCAACCAGTCCATCCTAAAGCAAATCAGCCCTGAATATTCATTGGAAGGACTGATGTTGAAGTTGAAACTCCAATACTTTGACCACCTGATGGAAAGAACTGACTTATTGGAAAAGACCCTGAAGCTGGGAAAGATTGAGCGCAGGAGGAAAGGGGATGACAAGAGGATGAGATGGTGGGATGACATCACCAACTCAATGGACATGAGTTTGGGTGAACTCCAGGAGTTGGTGATGGACAGGAAGGCCTTGCATGCTGCAGTCCATAGGGTTGCAAAGAGTTGGACTGAGGGACTGAACTAAACTGACTGAGTGCAGCTAATGCTAGAAAGTGAAGGATCGAAGGTCACAAGGTGAGGAGTAGAATAGGGAAAGGACTTTATCAAGTTAATAAGCCCATAGGCTATTTGGCTTTTATTTTGAATGAGAATAAAAGGAGCTGAAGGAGCATACTGAGGAGAGGAGTAAAACAACCTGATTGATATGTTTAAAAGTCTTAAAGGGTATAGGGGAGTGGTAGTAGAGTCATGAATACTTTTGTAATAACCAAGGCAAAAAAAAAAGGATGGAAACTTAGACCATTCTCGTACCTATGGGAATGAATAAGAAGTAGTTAGATTCTGGATATACTCTTAAGGTATAACAGAGAGCCTTTATTGATGGATTGCAATGGAATGGGAGAGAAGGGAGTCCAGATGACCCTAAGATAATTTGACCTGGGCAACTGGAAGGATGGAGTTAACAGTAACTGGGATAAGGAATACTCTACTGTCTTGAGTGTGGTGGAGAGCAGCTTTAGAAGGAAAGATCGACAGTTCAGTCACGGACATGGTGTGTTTGAGAAGACTCTTGGACATTTAGGTGGATGTGTCAGGTAGGCAATTTAGATTTGTAACATTAGGTTCTGGAGAGAGGTCTAGGTTCCACCTCTAAATTTAGGTGTTAGTCGCTGAGTCATGTCTGACTCTTTGCGACACCATGAACTATAGCCAGTAACGCAAGAATACTGGAGTGAGTTTCCATTCCTTTCTCCAGGGGATCTTCCCAGCCCAGGGATCACACCCGGGTCTCCTGCATTGCAGGCCCTTGATATTAAAAGGTATATGTGATTAGATAAAATCACTAAGAGACACTGTAGTATAGCTGAAAAATAGGCAATGCCTTGGTTGAAGGACTTAGGCCAGAGGAATTCTGGATTTTAGGAACAGAGAGTCATGAGAAGAAACTTATAGAAGATTCTCAGAAGGAGCAGTCATTGAGGTAAAACTCACTCCAAAGGTTGTGTGATCAGAGGCTACATGAGGAAAGGGTAATGCAGGAGATCAAGGCTGTCCTCTGCTAAGATGAGGATTTCCTCTTAAAATGAATTTCCTTTTGTGCATAAGCTTAGGTGAACATGCCTTTGTCCTGAATTTCACTGTGAAATAAAAAATTGTGATGATCCTATGTGGTAGATCCTGAGGAAAATTGATACATTAGCACTCCAAATTTTACTTTTTATTTTGAAAAGAATTTAAATTTCCAGAAAAGTTAAAAGAATAACCAATTTCCACAATCCTTTTAAAAAGATTCACCCATTGTGAACATTTTCCCATATTTGCTTTTCACCTTCATATAATAATAATGAGAATTATTGTATTTTTATTTATCTTTTTATGACTGCACTGGACTTCCTCTAGTTGCAGTGAGTGGGGACTACTCCAGTTGCGGTACTCAGGCTTCTCATTGCATTGGTTTCTCTTGTTGCAAAACATGGGCTCTGGGCACTCAGGCTTCAGTGGTTGCAGCTTACAGGCTCTAGAGCACAGGCTCAGTAGTTGAGGTGCATGAGCTTAGTTGTCCCACGTTATGTGGTATCTTCCTGGACCATGGATCAAACCTGTTTACCCTTAAAATATAAATCGGTGTACTCATTCCTCCAACAAGAATGTCTTGTAATGAAAAAAAAAATCAGCTGAACTAAGCTTTGTGCTAAGTAATGTAGTTGTTTTTCCTTCTGATTTAAGTTCCTTATCTTTTGATGAACACATAACAAACAGTTTGATTTCAACACAGGTGGTTAGTTCATGAATCATATTTTGGTAGTACTCTATAATAAAACTATCTCTAGCAACATGCATTGGGTTTAATTCATCATGTGTCTTTAGTCTGGTATAATCTGAAATTTTCTCAGCCTTTTTTTTGATTACCATGATTTTCGTTACTTTGTGAAGGTAATAAACCAGGTATTTTAGGGTGTCTCTCACTTTCTACATAGCTTCCCTGTGACTGGGACAGAAAAGAATCTGCCTGCAATGCGAGAGACCCAGGTTCGATTCCTGGGTCGGGAAGATCCCCTGGAGAAGAGAATGGCACCGCATTCCAATATTCTTGCCTGGAGAGTCCCACAAACAGAGGAGCCTGGCAGACTATAGTCCATGGGGTTGCAAAGAGTTGAACATGACTGAGCGACTGACACTTTCATTTTCTCAATTTCTACACCCCTAATGCGCCCAAGAATTGATGCTTTTGAAATGTGGTGTTGGAGAAGACTCTTGAGAGTCCCTTGGACTGCAAGAAGATCAAACCAGTCAATCCTAAAGGAAATGAGTCCTGAATATGCATTGGAAGGACTGATACTGAAGCTGAAGCCCCAGTACTTTGGCCACCTGATGGGAAGAACTGATTCATCGGAAGAGACCCTGATGCTGGGAAAGATCAAAGGGAGGAGGAGAAGGGGATGACAGAGGTTGAGATGGTTGGATGGCATCACCGACTTGATGGATATCACTTTGAGCAAGCTCCAGGAGTTGGTGATGGACAGGGAAACCTGGCGTTCTGGAGTTCATGGGGTTAGAAAGAGTCGGAGATGACTGAGCAACTAAATTGAACTGATACCTTAGATTAGTATTACGAATTTATCAACAATGCATAAGAGAGTTTACTCTTCTCTCTGTAGGGTTTTGTTTGTTCTTTTCTTCTCTCGTAAATACAGACTGATATTGAAGAAAGTGGAGAAAACCACTAGATCATTCAGATATGACCTAAATCAAATCCCTTATGACTATACAGTTTAGGTGAGAAATAGATTTAAGGTACTAGATCTGATAGACAGACTGCCTGATGAACTATGGATGGAGGTTCGTGACATACAGGAGACAGGAATCAAGACCATCCCAAGAAAAAGAAATGCAAAAAAGCAAAATGGCTTTCTGAGGAGGCCTTACAAATAGCTGTGAAAAGAACAGAAGCGAAAAGCAAAGGAGAAAAGAAAAGATATACCCATTTGAATGCAGAGTTCCAAAGAATAGCAAGGAGTGATAAGAAAGCCTTCCTCAGAAATCAGTGCAAAGACAGAGGAAAACAATAGAATGGGAAAGACTAGAGATCTCTTCAGGAAGATTACAGATACCAAGGGAGCATTTCATGCAAAGATGGGCTCAATAAACGACAGAAATTGTAGGGACCTAATAGAAGCAGAAGATATTAAGAGGTGGCAAGAATACACAGAAGAACTGTACAGAAAAGATCTTCACGACCCAGATAATCATGATGGTGTCATCACTCACCTAGACCCAGACATCCTGGAATGTGAAGTGGCCGTAGGAGGGATCACTACGAACAAAGCTAGTGGAGGTGATGGAATTCCAGTTGAGCTGTTTCAAATCCTGAAAGATGATGCTGTGAAAGTGCTGCACTCAATATGCCAGCAAATTTAGAAAACTCAGCAGCGGCCACAGGACTGCAAAAGGTCAGTTTTCATTCCAATCCCTAAGAAAGGCAATGCCAAAGATTGCTCAAACTACCACACAATTGCACTCATCTCACACGCTAGTAATGCTCAAAATTCTCCAAGCCAGGCTTCAGCAATACATGAACCCTGAACTTCCAGATGTTCAAGCTGGTTTTAGAAAAGGCAGAGGAACCCGAGATCAAATTGCCAACATCCGCTGGATCATTGAAGAAGCAAGAGAGTTCCAGAAAAACATCTATTTCTGTTTTATTGAGTATACCAAAACCTTTGTGTGGATCATAATAAACTGTGGAAAATTATGAAAGAGATGGCCATACCAGACCACCTGACCTGCTTCTTGAGAAACCTGTATGCAGGCCAGGAAGCAACAGTTAGAACTGGACATGGAACAACAGACTGGTTCCAAATAGGAAAAGGAGTACTTCAAGGCTGCATATTGTCACCCTGCTTATTTAACTTATATGCAGAGTACATCATGAGAAATGCTGGGCTGGAGGAAGCACAAGCTGGAATCAAGATTGCCAGGAGAAATATCAATAACCTCAGATATGCAGATGACACCACCCTTATGGCAGAAAGTGAAGAAGAACTAAAGAGCCTCTTGATGAAAGTGAAAGAGGAGAGTGAAAAAGTTGGTTTAAAGCTCAATGTTCAGAAAACTAAGATCATGGCATCCGGTCCCATCACTTCATGGCAAATAGATGGGGAAAAAGTGACTGACTTTATTTTGGGGTCTCCAAAATCACTGCAGACGGTGATTGCAGACATGAAATTAGAAGACGCTTACTTCCTTGGAAGGAAAGTTATGACCAACCTAGATAGCATATTAAAAAACAGAGACATTACTTTGCCAACAAAGGTCCGTCTAGTCAAGGCTATGGTTTTTCCAGTGGTCATGTATGGATGTGAGAGTTGGACTATAAAGAAAGCTGAGCGCTGAAGAATTGATGCTTTTGAACTGTGGTGTTGGAGAAGACTCTTGAGAGTCCCTTGGACTGCAAGGAGATCCAACCAGTCCATCCTAAAGGAGATCAGTCCTGTGTTTTCATTGCAAGGACTGATGCTAAAGCTGAAACTCCAATACTTTGGCCACCTGATGTGAAGAGCTGACTCATTTGAAAAGACTCTGATGTTGGGAAAGATTGAAGGCAGGAGGAGAAGGGGACGACAGAGGATGAGATGATTGGATGGCATCACCGACTCAATATACATGGGTTTGGGTGGACTTCGTGAGTTGGTGTGGGACAGGGAGGCCTGCTCATGGGGTTGCAAAGAGTCAGACACGACTGAGCGACTGAACTGAACTGAACTAAATTGATGGGCCAAAGTTGAATTCGCAAGCCTGAAATTAGAATTCACCATTTCTTCAAGTAGCACCTTTTTAAAGGAATGGCATTTGGAAATCTGGGGGTGATGTGTGTTCTCTCTTTGCTGTTGGGTGAAACGGGATTGTCATTGCCCTTGCAGCAAGAATGGGCTAGGATATGAGAGAGAATGTTGTGGGGTTTTTGTTGTTGTTTTTAAAATCGTAAGCTTGTAATAATATATTTTATTCTGACCTAATACTGTAAGACTCTCCCTTGCCTCTCCTCTGTATTTCCTTCTCTGATAGTGAGAATTCTGTTTCTACCAGTATCATTACATTTGCTAATTTGTTCAGTCACCCAGTGTACATATAATAGTTTCAGAATTTCTGTTGTCATACTGCTTGACTATTAAGCCCACTAAGAGTTTAAGATTTGTAAGTTTTATGCTGTCTTTAGGTGAAGGTGTATGGTTACAGTACTTAGATTATTTATTGAAATATTTCTTTGTTGTTCACTTTAAGTGTAGTTCAGTACGTTAATTTTTGTTTGTGTTCCTTTTAGGGTTTATTCCCCTTGTCCGTTTTTAGAAAAAATTTTACCTTCAAATATTTAAAATATTGACATGGTTCCAAAAGTCAAAACTCAACATAGAATGTGCTTAGAGAAGAATTGAAGTAGGAAATGACAACCCACTCCAGTATTCTTGCCTGGAAAATCCCATAGACAGAGGAGCCTGGCAGGCTGCAGTCCGTGGGGTTGCAAAGAGTTGGACACGACTGAGCATCTAAGCACAGAGTATTAACTTCCTGTCCCTTCTCCTACCAGCGTGTTCCTCCTCCCACCTCAGAACTAACCAGTTAGTTTTTCATCATACTTTGGTTTTTTTTATGTGTCTTTTTTTTCTTCTTTGCTACACAGAAGTTAGCACTCTGTATCTTGTGCTGTGTATGAATAAATAATATGTATGTACAGATGTATGTGTACATTTATTCTTTGTTTTATTAACTTCAGTTCAGTCTGTCAGTCATGTTCAACTGTTTGTGATCCTATGGACTGCAGTACTCCAGGCTTCCCTGTCCAACAACTCCTGGACTTCGCTCAAACTCATGTGCATTGAGTCGGTGACGCTATCCAACCATCTCATCCTCTGTCATAGATGAGATATATTAACTTAGCAGTATGTATATATATCCTGGAAATCATGTAAGCTCATAAAAATCCTTATTGTTTTTCACAACTCTTTGGTAATGCGCTGTTTTCCATAGTTACAGTCAGTTACAATCAATGCGTGGGCCTTTTTAATTACCAGGGTTTCTTAACCTTGACACTGGTGGCGTTTTGGGCCAGGTGGTTCTTTGTTATGAGGGACTGTCCTGTGTGCTCTAGAATGTTTAGCAGAATCCCTGACCTCTGCCAGTTAAATGCCAGTAGCCACCTCGGTAGGCAAGACAGTCAAAAATGTCTCCAGTCAGTGCCAGTGTCCTCTCAGGGGAAAGCAGCCTCCCTTTGAGAACCACTGATGGAGAGAATTTTATTTTTGGGGGATGGTCTTGCTCCCTGTCTCCTGTACAGTGTTTCTAACCTCTGACCATAGTTCATCAGGCATTCTGTTTATCAGATCTAGTCCCTTAAATCTATTTCTCACTTCCACTGTATAATCAAAAGGGATGTGATATAGGTCATACCTAAATGGTCTAGTGGTTTTCCCTACTTTCTTCAATTTAAGTCTGAATTTGGCAATAAGGAGTTCATGATCAGAGCCACAGTCAGCTCCCGGTCTTGTTTTTGCTGACTGTATAGAGCTTCTCCATCTTTGGCTGCAAATAGTATAATTAACCTGATTTCAGTGTTGACCATCTGGTGATGTCCACATGTAGAGTCTTCTCTTGTGTTGTTGGAAGAGGGTGTTTGCTATGACAGTGCCTTCTCTTGGCAAAACTCTATTACCCTTTGCCCTGCTTCATTCTGTACTCCAAGGGCAAATTTGCTTGGTATTACTGCAGGTATTCTTGACTTCCTACTTTTGCATAATGAAAAGGACATCTTTTTTGGGTGTTAGTTCTAGGTCTTGAAGTTCTTCATAGAACCATTCAACTTCAACTTCTTCAGCATTACTGATCAGGGCGTAGACTTGAATTACTGTGATATTGAATGGCTTGCCTTGGAAACGAACACAGATCATTCTGTCATTTTTGAGATTGTATCCAAGTACTGCATTTCAGGCTCTTTTGTTCACAATGATAGCTACTCCATTTCTTCTAAGGGATTCTTGCCCACAGTAGTAGATATAATGGACATCTGAGTTAAATTCACCCATTCCAGTCCACTTTAGTTTGCTGACTCCTAAAATGTCAGTGTTCACTCTTGTCATCTCCTGTTTGACCACTTCCAATTTGTCTTCATTCATGGACCTAACATTCCAGGTTCCTATGCAATATTGCTCTTCACAATATTGGACCTTGCTTCCATCACCAGTCACATCCACAACTGGGTGGTGTTTTTGCTTTGGCTCCGTCTCTTCATTCTTTTTGGAGTTATTTCTCCACTGATCTCCAGTTGCATATTGAGCACCTACTGACCTGGGGAGTTCATCTTTCAGTGTCCTATCTTTTTGCCTTTTCGTGCTGTTCATGGGGTTCTCAAGGCAAGAATACTGAAGTGGTTTGCCATTCCGTTCTCCTGTGGACCACATTTTGTCAGAACTTGCCACCATGACCTGTCTGTCTTGGGTGGCCCTGCATGGCATGGCTCACAGTTTCGTTGAGTTAGACAAGGTTTCATGATTAGAGAATCTAATCCATGTGATTAGATTTTTTAGTTTCATGTGATTGTGGTTTTCAATCCGTCTGCCCTCTGATGGAGAAGGAAAAGAGGCTTATGGAAGCTTCCTAATGGGAGAGACTGACTTAGAAGGAAACTAGGTCTTGTTCTGATGAGCGGGCCATGTTCAGTAAATCTTTAATGCAATTTTCTGTTCATGGGTGGAGCTATGGGATTTAAGGGACTAGATCTGATAGAGTGCCTGATGAACTACAGACGCAGTTCCTCACATTGTACAGGAGACCAGGATCAAGACCATCCCCAAGAAAAAGAAATGGAAAAAAGCAAAATGGCTGTCTCAGGAGGGCTTACAAATAGCTGTGAAAAGAAGAGAAGTGAAAAGCAAAGGAGGAAAGGAAAGATATACCCATTTGAATGCAGAGTTCCAAAGAATAGCAAGGAGAGATAAGAAAGCCTTCCTCAGTGATCAGTGCGAAGAAATAGAGGAAAACAATAGAATGGGAAAGACTAGAGATCTCTTCAAGAAAATTAGAGATACCAAGGGAACTTTTCATGCAAAGATGGGCTCAATGAAGGACAGAAATGGTATGGACCTAATAGAAGGGGAAGATATTAAGAAGAGGTGGCAAAAATACACAGAAGAACTATACAAAAAAGATCTTCACAACCCAGATAATTATGACAGTGTGATCACTCACCTAGACCCAGACGTCCTAGAACGTGAATTCAATTGGACCTTAGGAAGTATCAGTATGAATAAAGCTAGTGGAGGTGATGGAATTCCAGCTGAGCTATTCCAAATCTTAAAAGATGATGCTGTGAAAGTGCCGCACTCAATATGCCAGCAAATTTGGAAAACTCAGCAGTGATCACAGGACTGGAAAAGATAAGCAATCTATAGATTCAATGCAATCCCTATCAAGCTACCAACGGTATTTTTCACAGAACTAGAACAAATAATTTCACAATTTGTATGGAAATACAAAAAACCTCGAACAGCCAAAGTAATCTTGAGAAAGAAGAATGGAACTGGAGGAATCAACCTGCCTGACCTCAGACTATACTACAAAGCCACAGTCATCAAGACAGTATGGTACTGGCACAAAGACAGTTTTCATTCCAATCCCAAAGAAAGGCATTGCCAAAGAATGCTCAAACTACTGCACAGTTGCACTGATCTCACATGCTAATAAAGTAATGCTCAAAATTCTTCAAGCCAGGCTTCAACAATATGTAAACTGTGAACTTCCAGATGTTCAAGCTGGTTTTAGAAAAGGCAGAAGAACCAGAGATCAAATTGCCAACATCTGCTGGATCATCAAAAAAGCAAGAGAGTTCCAAAAAACCTCTTACTGCTATATTGTCTATGCCAAAGCCTTTGACTATGTGAATCACAATAAACTGTGGACAATTCTGAAAGAGATGGGAATACCAGACCACCTGCCCCGCCTCTTGAGAAATCTGTATGCAAGTCAAGAAGCAACAGTTAAAAATGGAACAATAGACTGATTCCAAATTGGGAAAGCGTTATGTCAAGGCTGTATATCGTCATCCTACTTACTTAACTCATATGCAGAGTACATCATGAGAAATGCTGGGCTAGAGGAAGCACAAGCTGGAATCAAGATTGCTGGGAGAAATATCAGTAACCTCAGATATGCAGATGACACCACCCTTATGGCAGAAAGTGAAGAAGAACTAAAGAGCCTCTTGATGAAAGTGAAAGGAGAGTGAAAAAGTTGGCTTAAAACTCAGCATTCAGAAAACTAAAATCATGGCATCCAGTCCCATCACTCTATGGCAAATAGATGGGGAAACAGTATAACAGTGTCATACTTTATTTTTGGGGTCTCCAAAATCACTGCAGATAGTGACTGCAGCCATGAAATTAAAAGACACTTACTCCTTGGAAGAAAAGTTACGACCAACCTAGACAGTATATTAAAAAGCAGAGATATTACTTTTTCAGCAAAGGTCTGTCTAGTCAAGACTATAGTTTTCCAGTAGTCATGTATGGATGTGAGAGTTGGACTATAAAGAATGCTGAACACCAAGAATTGATGCTTTTGATCTGAGATGTTGGAGAAGACTCTTGAGATTCTCTTGGAATGCAAGAAGATCCAGCCAGTCCATCCTAAAGGAAATCAGTTTTGAATATTCATTTGAAAGGACTGATGTGGAAGCTGAAACTTCAATACTTTGGTCACCTGATGCAAAGACTGACTCATTTGACAAGAGCCTGATTGTGGGAAAGATTGAAGGCGGGAGGAGAAGGTAAGGACAGAGGATGAGATGATTGGATGGCATCAATGACTCAGTGGATATAAGTTTGAGTAAACTCCAGGAGTTGGTGATGGACAGGGAGGCCTGGTGTGCTGCAGTCCATGCAGTCGCAAAGAGTTGGACCTGACTGAGGGACAGCTGAACAGATAGAGATAGTAGAAACTCTGCCAATTAATTGATCGAAGTCTCTCCAGAAACATTAATAGATAAGAAGGAGCTGAAAATAGAATCCTTGATAATACTGGAATTCAAAAAAGTAAAAAAAGGAAGAAAGCCTTCTATACAGATTAAGGACAGGCTAAGAGGTAAAGGGAAAATCAGAAGTAATGATACTGCAATACCCATGGATGAGGGTTGGGGGTGGGGCTGCATTTTCAAAGAACAACAGTGTTTTGAGACCACAGAAGAACAGAAAACTAATGAAAGATTTAGGGGTTTTGTTGTTGTTTTAAATCACATTTGACATTTTAGAGGATATTATTGCCCTTAGAACCATTACTCTGAGGCAGTGGGGCAGAAGATACGTAACAGTAAGTTGAGAACCATATAAGAGATGAGGAAATAAAAATGCAATCTTGAACACATAGGATTGAAGGGAAGAGCTTAAAGAGATAGTAGACAGTTAATTCCTGTAGACATTAGGCCTGGAATCACTTAGCTGGGAGAGTGTGTGTAAACAGAAGGGAATAAATAACTTGATCTGAGACCAGATAAAAGAACACAAAATGGTCATTCTTGTTCTTTGAGATTTTTTCTTTTATTTTTAAAGCTTTGGTCGTACTCAAATAATAATTAATGAATATGTATATATACAACCTACATTTAATAATTGTTACTATTTTCCCATTGCATTATTTTTTTTATTAGCTGAAGTATTTTAAAGTAAATAATAGATACCCCAACACTTCTCCCCTTAGTACTTGCTATGTATCCCACTTACATAAATACTACTATCAGTGAGCAGTTCTCTACATCATAGAATCCCCAGTTTATATTTAGATTTCATGTGTTTTGTAGCTAGTTTTTCAAATCAGAATCCAAATAAGGAACATTGACTGTCCTGACTCTTAATTAACTATCCTTTGATCTTAAAATAGTACACTGCCCTCCTCTCTTTTTAAAGCATTTTGACTTACTGAAGAAATCGAGTCTTTAGACAAAACAGACTTTTCTGGTTGCTTCTTCATGATTGTACTGAATTTATTTCTTTGTCTTTTATATCTCCTATAAATTGGACATTAAGTCGAAGGCTTGATAAGATTCATTGTCAGCATGAAAACTTCCTACATCAAGAGGCACATGAGTTTGTCCCACAGAATGGTGGTGAATCTGATCACTAGTTTAAGGGTGTGATGGTCAGACATCACATTTAAAGGACATTTAAAGTGGTTATACAGTGCAAAAATTGTAAAAGGATTCCAACCTGAAAGTTTCATTTTCTCAGTGAACTCAGGGAAAAACCAGTTAGGGAGTGAATGTAGTAAGTCAGAGTGAAAATTTAGAGTTGAGTATGTAAGAAATGAGAAATCTGAGTGTAATGGAAAGGGAGATACGTGTAATTGTCTTCATTAAAGGAAGAGATTTATTTAATCTTGTTACTTTAGAGAAGTTTTTTAGAGCAAGATTCAAGAAGTCAACCCAGAAGTTTGTTAAAATACATACTTCTGGTCCTTCACAGTCCATTTTTATATGTTTCAGGAGATTCTTTGGCATAACTGGTATCCTAACAGGTGCAGCTGAACTAAGTAAAGAGAAGTTACTAAAATGCAGGTCCTGGATATGTGTCTAAAAGAGCTGTCCGAGAACAGAATTAGCTGCATAGCAAAGTCTGCATTCTCTCGCACTGGGAATATACTTGACTATATTTCTATCTCTGATCTCTATAACTTCTACCCACTTGTTAATACTTCTGCTTTCTGATCTTCAGAATGCTTACTGTGGTAGAAAATCAAAATTTCAAAATGAATTCTATTGTTTGGGAGAAACATGAATGAAATTTGGCTCACAGTGTCTTTTATATAAGATAAACATATGAACTGAAATGTAATGAGATTAAAGTTAGTCGCTGTTGGATGAAGCCTTGTGTAAAACAAATGCTCCCTGTCTGTTAAAGAAGCGTTTTGTTCTTGGTTGACAGTCTAATATTGAATGGACCATATTGATTTTAACATTTTGATTCTGATCACCTAGTAGACCATGAAAATCCTTTTATATTTCTATTAGTGTATGCATGATAACTTTTCAGGAACAACATGACAACACCCATCTTTTATTCAGAGTACAGGTAAAAAAAAGTAGGAAAGAGAAGATGGGTATGCAGTGGATGAGTATATTAACAAAATGGTTCAAGTTTTTGCTGTTCTTTTCTATCCTAGCCCAGAGAATTTGAAATATGTTCAAAGTATGCTGACTTTCAGAATGTAGATTTATATGCACAACTGTACTGAAGTGGAAAAAAAAACAACTTGTTTTATTCTTTGATAGATACAGATTACGTTTATTATTGAAAAGAACTGCAGATGTATTTTATATGTACATGTATATACACCTATAATGAGATAACATTAGTAATACATTAAAATACTGCTTTTTTTCCCTCCAAAAATATTTTTAGTTCTGAGCCATCTGAAGATGAGGAGTCCCAAGGCCTTCCTACCATGGCCACTAGAAATAATAATGATATTTCAGAATTGGAAGACCTTTCGGAATTGGAAGACCTTAAAGATGCTAAACTTCAGACCCTGAAGGAACTTTTTCCACAAAGAAGTGACAGTGATTTACTTAAGGTTATACCCCTTTCTAGAAATTGGTTATTACAGCTGTAATGATGCTTAAAATGTCTCCTGTATCCAGTGCTGTATTCAGTAGATAGTCATTTTTCTAAAAATATCTTATGTTTGAAGATAATTCATTTAATAATAAAGGCAGATGCCAGAGATTTACTCGTTGAATCTTACATTAGGTGAGGTTTATTCACCTATAAGTAATATAATAACTTGAGCCTCTCTGTATCTCACATAGGTTGTGAAGGTTTTTGAGTTTGAATGGTTCTGAAATGGGGGTAACCCTCTTCTCACAAGAAACATAGAAATATCCAGAGGCTTTTTTCCTTATTTTCCCCGTAATGACAAGGAGTTGCTTTTCACATTTAGTGCCATGTGACCAGGGATGCTAAACACGCTACAGTACCAAGAACACTCCCGTGTAACAGAGAGGAGTTCTGCCAATGGCACCCTTGCTGAGAAATACTGATTGAACTATAGAAATAAAATAAGTGGCTGTAGTTTTACTGTTACAGTTATCTCTCTCTCTTTTTATAAGAGGAAATAAAAACTTACCGTTCAATTAAGTTGTAGATAGAGAATAAACCTCTGAATATTAGTAAATAGTTTATCCCTAGCTCTGCCACTTAGTATTTGAACGAGTTTCGGGGAATCATTTAATTACAGGTTCATAGGTTTTTCACCTTTGTTTTTATCACCACCATCCCTAGCATCTCTCCCCCAAGCTAAGCCATGGAAGGCACCATATCTCTATGGGCTCGGCAGGGAACTTTGAAGTGGTGGGTATTGATTGGCACATACCCTTTTTAAGAGAGGTAGCTGCTGCTTGGCTTTAATAGGATATGACCATGTGAAATCAGTGACGGCCTGTTTTTATCAGATAATTCAGATTTTCAAATAAAGCTAAAAGGCTGAATTTTTATTTGGTGTTGATCATCAGCTTAAGAGCTTTATTGAGATATAGTTTAAATCTGTAAAGATCACCTGATTTTTTGGATTTTAGCATATTTACAGAGTTGTGCACCCATCACCATAATCTAATTTTAAAACATTTTAATCATTCCAAAAAGAAACCTTGTACCTATTAGCAGTCACTTCCCATCTCCCTTCCGTAGCCAACCACTAATCTTTGTCTCTATAGATTTGCCAGTTATGGACATTTCATGTCAGTGGGAACATATCATACGTGTTTTTTTCTCTTTTTTGATCGTACAGCATTTAGGACCTTTGTTTCCCCAAGGAGGGATTGAACCAGTGCCTCCTGCAGTGGAAGCATAGGCTTAACCCCTGGACCACCAGGAAAATCCCAGTGTGATCTTTTATAACTGACTTCCTGTGCTTAGTATACAGTTTTGAAGTTCATTCATGTTGTATCATATTTCATTCCTTTTATGGTAACTAAAGAAAGACAAAACCAAAAATACCATTCAAGTCAAACAGAACATGTCTGAAACAGAAGTGATCTAGGCCTGCTAGTTTGAACTCTTTCAAGTTTATATTATTTCCTTTGTTCTCTGATATATTTAATATGAATCTTTCTTTTTTCCCCAAATCATTCTGATAACCTTCCTACTGTTAGCTAAGTGAAACTTGAATGGTATCTTGAGTCTACTTTTCCCCTGCAAGTAGTGTCACTTGCTTCCTGATGGGTTTTTCCCCCATAGGAAAGGAAGGAAAGAATGTAGCTCTAGTAGCAACACTGAAAGTATTGGAAAGAGCATTCAACATAATAAACATGGTGGAGTATTAAAATATTCAGCATAAATCGCAGTTTAAAAATACTTTAGCTTGAGTGCCAATTTTTCATGTAGTTCAAGGGGATTTATTCCCTATAGAAGCATTTATCTCTAATTTTATAATTACAATGGTAAGGTTGAATTGCTACATAAACTTTGTGTGTTTATTTCACTAGTATTTGAAATTTGGGGAATTTAGCATAGCACTTGCTCCAAAGCAAAGCACTCCCTTGAACTAATCTGGATTTCAAGTGATCTCCCATCATTTTAAAAGATTTAAAGATAACATTTATAAATTACTCTTCAGAGGCTTTTAGACCCATATGAAATAGTTCAAGGAGCTATGAAATATAAACTTAGTCCTACACTTGGTAAGAATATGCTTTGTCTATTTTGAAAATGAGGAAAGGCTTACAAGATATCGGAGGATCCAAGAGGAAGAAAACTAGTATAGAAAAGAACATTATTTTTTTGTTTAGAGGCTTTTAATTTAATACAAAAATAGCTTATTTTTAAAATTAAGATCTTTTTAAAACAAATAACTCATTAGAAGTACAGGAAGCTATGGCAAGAGAAAAGTATGGGAGTTCTGAAATCTGAAAGTGTGAATTACGTAAGCCGTATAGTAATATGTTCTTGAATAAACTCGGGCAGTTTAATTTTTAGCAATTTAGAAATACAGCATATTTCAAGAGTCCTTTATCCCACTTGAGAAGTACTAGATTTAAAAAATAATTCCAGAGCTTATTTTAAATGCCTATCAGTGCCTGTCCTTCCTTCCCTCCCTCCCTTCTCCTCTCCCTCTCTTCCTTTCCCTTCCCTTTTCTTCTCTTTCTCTCTCTGTCTCTCTCTCTCTCTCTCTTACACACACATACACACCCACCCACCCAGTACCTGGACTCACTCATAGGTAGGAAGTTTTTGAGACTTCAGGGCCCAGTCTTACCATTAAAATAACAAAAACCTTGAGTATACTGTACATATGTTGACTATGTTTTATTTTTTCTTTTATAATGGTGATAATTAAATCCATTACATTTTAAGATAGATAAATTTAGACTTTTTAGACAAACCAGATATTCTGAAAATTTATCATCTGACTTACTGAACTTAAGCTATTATGTAGCTGGTTCTCCACTTGTTGTATATTTAATATGTTGGTTCTTAAATATTTGGTAAGTTTGTAAAATAATTCTTAAAGTCTTATTTTTAAAACAGTCTCTTCTCATTTTGTTAGTTGATTGACTCAACAAGCACTATGGACGGAGCAATCGCTGCTGCCTTGCTGATGTTTGGCGATGCAGGTAAGCCTGACTTGGTTTCAGGCCATGTTGAAGGTAATACATATCTTCTCATTTTTATTGCTCATCAATTTACCAAGCTTCTTCATGAATTCTTACAGGAACCTTATTAATAGCTTCAGGGGTTTTAGATGAAAACAGTGAAGATTAAGGTTTAAAAAAATAAGAAGGTTAAGGTTAAGTGACTAACTTACCTGAGGTCTTGCAGTAATTTGGGAACTGGACTTTCTAGGTTGTATTTTCTTTACCTCCTCCCAAAAAGGGGGAGGGGACAGTCTCATTGGTAATTTTGCTTGTCCTCTACGATCAAATCTCTTTTAACAGTGAAGGTTTGGGAGATATATGTTCTTTAATAAGTGTCCTTTCTAATTCATTGTAGTTTTACTTACCTAAATGAGAGTCAGGAACTTAAGGAAATCCTAGCCTGTAATCAGCATTCCTTTGTGTACTAACATTTATGCTATAGTCCAGTTTTAGAATACTAAGTAAATACATTTATATAAGCACCTCCAATTTTTTTCAATAAATGTTGCCTAGATTTTTTTTTTTGTTATGTACCCAGCAAGTAAAACTAACCTATAATCCCACTACTAAATAAACTAAAAATGAAAGCAAGCCTATATACTATTATATAATAAATACACATTAGATTACAAGATATAATTGTAGTATTGGTTTGCATTTTTAAGAAAAGTCATTTGATCATTTATCATGGATAACTTGTTATTACAATAAAAAATTTATCTAATTACAAAATACCTCCATAACATTCCTCTATGACACCAGTAGGATTAATTTATTGTTTCTCTACACATGAACATCACCAGATGGTCAATACCAAAGTCATATTGATTATATTCTTTACAGCCAAAGATGAAGAAACTCTATACAGTCAGCAAAAACAAGACCGGGAGCTGACTGTGGCTCAGACCATGAACTTCTTAATGCCAAGTTCAGACTTAAATTGAATAAACTAGGGAAAACCACTAGACCATTCAGGTATGACCTAAATCAAATTCCTTACAGTTATACAGTGGAAGTGACAAAATAGATTCACGGGATTAGACCTGATAGAGTGCCTAAAGAACTATGGATGTAGGTTCGTGACATTGTACAGGAGGCAGTGATCAAAACCATCCCCAAGAAAAAGAAATTCAAAAGGCAAAATAGTTGTCTGAAGAGGACTTACAAACAGCTGAGAAAAGAAGAGAAGCAAAGGAAAAAAGGAAAGCTAAACCTATCTGAACACGGAGTTCCCAAAGAATAGCAGGGAGAGATAAGAAAGCTTTCCTAACTGATCAGTGCAAACAAATAGAGGGAAAGAACAGAATGGAAAAAACTAGAGATCTCTTCAAGAAAATAGAGATTACCAAGGGAATATGTTATGCAAAGATGGGCACACAAAAGGACAGAAATGGTGTGGACCTAACAGAAGCAGAAGATACTAAGAAAAGGTGGCAAGAATACACAAAAAAACTATCCAAAAAAGATCTTAATGACCCAGATAACCATGACAGTGTGATCACTCACCTAGAGCCAAACATTCTAGAGTCCAAAGTCAGGTGGGCTTTAGGTAGCATCACTATGAACAAAGCTAATGGAGGTGATGGAATTTCACCTGAGCTATTTCAAATCCTAAAAGATGATGCTGTGAAACTGGAACACTCAATATGCCAGCAAAATTGGAGAACTCATCAGTGGCCACAGGACTGGAAAAGGTCAGTTTTCATTTCAGTACCAAAGAACGGCAATGCCAAAGATTGTTCAAACTGCTGCACAATTGCATTCATCTCACGTGCTAGCAAGGTAGTGCTCAAAATTCTGCAAGCAAGGCTTCAACAGTACATGAACCAAGAACTTCCAGATGTTCAAGCTGGATTTAGAAAAGGCAGAGGATTCAGAGATCAAATTGCCAACATCTGTTGGATCATAGAGAAAGCAAAAGAATTCGAGAAAAATACATACTTCTGTTTTATTGACTACGCTAAAGCCTTTGACTGTGTGGATCACAACAAACTGTGGAAAATTCCTAAAGAGATGGGAATCCCAGACCCCCTTACCTGCCTCCTGAGAAATCTGTATGCAGGTCAAGAAGCAACAGTTAAAACTGTATATGGAACAACAGACTGGTTCCAAATTGGGAAAGGAGTACATCAAGGCTGTATATTGTCACCCTGCTTATTTAAGTTATATGCAGAGCACATCATGCAGAATGCCGGGGTTGTTGAAGCACAAGCTGGAATCAAGATTGCGGGAAATATCAGTAACCTCAGATAGACAAATGACATCACCCTTATGGCAGAAAGCGAAAAGGAACTAAGGAGCCTCTTGATGAAAGTGAAAGAGTAGAGTGAAAATGCTGGCTTAAAACTTAGCATTCAGAAAACTGAAATGGCATCCAGTCCCATCACTTCATGGCAAATAGATGGGGATACAATGGAAACAGTAAGACTTTATTTTCCTGGGCTCCAAAATCACTGCAGATGGTGACTGCAGCCATGATATTAAAAGACGCTTGCTCTTTGGAAGAAAAGCTGTGACCCACCTAGACAGCATATTAAAAAGCAGGGACATTACTTTGTCAACAAAGATCCGTCTAGTCAAAGCTATGGTTTTTCCATTAGTCATGTAAAGCTGTGAGAGCTGGATAGTAAAGAAAGCTAAGTGCCAAAGATTTGATGCTTTTGAACTGTGGTGTTGGAGAAGACTCTTGAGAGCCCCTTGGACTGCAAGGAGATCCAACCAGTCCATGCTAAAGGAGATCAGTCCTTAGTATTCATTGCTAAGAATGATGCTGAAGCTGTAATACTTTGGCCACCTGATGCAAAGAACTGACTCATTAGAAAAGACCCTGATGCTGGGAAAGATTGAAGGCGGGAGGAGAAGGGAATAACAGAGATGAGATGGTTGAGTGGCATCACCGACTTGATGGACATGAGTTGAGCAAGCTCCGTGAGTTGGTGATGGACAGGGAAGCCTGGCGTGCTGCAATCCATGCAATCACACGACTGAGTGACTGATCTGACTATTAATTAGCATTGATGTTTACATTATTTCATTACTACAGTACAAAAGAAAGTAGCTTTACAAGTAAACCTTTCTGTTTTTATTTCTGTAGCCTAAACTTGAAACCAGGATGCTGAGTCAAAGGTCACGCACATTTTGAAATATAATATGTACTTCAGTGTTAATTTTAAAGGTTATACCAATTTATGATTTCATTAGCAGTGTGAATATGTATCCATATTCCTAAGTGGATTTTTTTTTATTTATATACAAAAATAGAAAATACCATAATATGTTTTCATGGGTCTGTTTTCTTTCTTCTGCAGTTATCTAACTCATATTAACCCCCTGCTTGGATTCCAAAGATGATATTACTTTATCAACATGAAATTTTTTAATTTATTTTTTTATTGACGTATAATTGCTTTACAGAATTTTGTTCTTTTCTGTCAAACCACAACATTAATCTACTATAGGTATACGTACATCCCCTCCCTTTTGAACTTCCCTCCCATTTCCCTCCCCATCCCACCCCTCTAGGTTGGTACAGAGCCCCTGTTTGAGTTTCTTAGCCATACAGGAAATTCTCGTTGGCTATCTAATTTACATATGGTAGTGTAAGTTTCCCTGTTACTCTTTCCACACATCTCACCCTCTCCTTCCCTCTCCTCATGTCCACAAGTCTATTCTCTGTTTCTCCATTGCTGCCCCGTAAGTAAATTCTTCAGTACCATTTTTTTAGGTTCCATATATATATGTGTTAGAATACAATACTTAGCTTTCTCTTTCTGCCTTACTTCACTCTGTATAATAGGTTCTAGGTTCATCCACCTCATTAGAACTGACCCAGAGGTGTTCCTTTTTATGGCAGAGTAATATTCTGTTTTCCACATGAAATATTTTAAATCTCTTTTTCACCAGTTTGAGCAAGGGAATGGTATTGTGTGGTGTGTGGCTGCTACCCAAAGTGAATATTAAGATTCTTCCTTTTCTTTTACTTACTGGCTGTGTAACCTTGGGCGGTGTTCCCTAAGTTTTCTCTTTCAGTAGCAGTAAAATAGTATAGTAATAGTAGGAAATTCTTAGGTTGTTATGAAACAATGATAGTTATTGCAAATTTCTTACTATAGTGAGTGGCGGATAGTAAGTACATAGTACATATTAACATTTATGTTCTTAAGGGCCATCTGATACTAGAAATGGTACAAGAGAAAGTTGTGTCTTCATTACTATATCCTACTGTAAAAATTTTGAAAAATTGTAGACCCTGTTAACATTTGTTGAGTTGCTAAATGGGTTTGGGAAATTTTACATATTCTTTCTTGTCCTCATAATATCTCATATTTCAAAATCTTTCTAGTGAAAACTTTGTTAAATAACTATTCCACAGCAATGTGTGGTCTTTTTTGGTCTTGAGCAATTTGTATTATTCAGCTTTATTCATTAAACAAATACTTAGTTTGTATCTACTACTGGATGCCAGATGCTATTTTAGGCATGGAGGGTACATGCTGAAACAAAATGGACAAAACCTCTGCCCACATGTAGTTTACAGGACTTATTAAAGTTGAACTTTAGTGGAGTTGTTTTACTTGTCATTGTTGTACTAGACTTTGATATTATTTCTTTTTCTTGAAGATATTGTCAAATGGCAAATTATAAGGAAAGAAGAAATTAAGGTTTTCTTGTTTTTTTTAAGTAAACTTCCGTGCTTCTTCTTAGAATGGATAGTCATATCAATCATCTTCGGTATAGTACACTCTTGAGGTAATGTATAGAATGACAGCTTTGTCTCACCAACAGAGGGTCTTTTTAAATGCCTTGGACAGTTCTATAAATCTACAAAGAGTCTCCAAATTCTGATGTTGGACATTGGTTTTACCACAAAATACAGTCTTTTATATGCAGTATCATCCTGCATATTAAACAATAAAGGTATGTTCTTTACATTGCCTTCTGAATGTTTTCATTTATGAATACTATGTTATAAAGACAAAAATATGTATCCAAAGTTTTTACCCTACTTTAAATGGTAAAAATATGATTTTACTGATGTCGTCAGGAATCTAGCTAGTTCTTCTACCTCTGTATGTTTGTACTTAGTTGCTCAGTCGTGTCCAACTCTCTGCAGCCCCATGGACTGGGGCTCCCCAGTCTCCTCTGTCCATGGGATTCCCCAGCAAAAATACTGGAATAGGTTGCTGTTCCCCTCTCCAGGGTATCTTCCCAACCCTGGATCAAACCTGGGTCCCCTGCATTGCAGGCAGATTTTTTGCCATCTGAGCTACTAGGGAAGCCCCAGTTCTCTATATATGTGTCAGTATAAGAGTAGGTAAAAACATTTTTATGTGACTATGGTTCTGGTTTTTTTTGCTGTTTTGTAACCATATTTATTTCTAAAAGTCTACTCAGTTCTTTATAACAGTGTATTCTGACTTGCCTAATAGCTTATTGACATGCACTTAAATGCTTAGGTAAAAATTTTTATGTATGAGTAAGTAATCATTCTCCCTCAGTTTGGTAAGTAAATTCCTGGAAAAAGAATTGTTGAACTGAAAGACACACGCATGTAAAATTCTGTGGTGTGTTATTTAGATTGCCTTCCAGATAGGCTATAACAGTGTATAATGTTTTAATGTGACTGCCCGCAGTATGCCATGACTTCCTTTTACTACTCCTTTTAATCTTAGGATGGAAAAAAGCGTACTGTATTTTCCCTGTCTTTAGTTATTAATGATGTTGATCATCTTTTTTCTTTCTTTTTCCCCTATTGAATTGCCTGTTAGTGTTCTTTGTTCATATTTTCTTTTTTGCAGTTTCATGTTTTACTTTTTATGTTTTAAATATACTTTTCTGGTTTTTTTTTTTTAAAGAAAGGATTAAACATACCTAGGTGACATGGTGTAATCACCTAGTTTGAAACTCTTAGTATTAGAATGGTAGT
The DNA here is from genome assembly GCF_019320065.1 of Cervus canadensis. Lineage (NCBI taxonomy): Eukaryota > Metazoa > Chordata > Mammalia > Artiodactyla > Cervidae > Cervus > Cervus canadensis. The sequence goes on from NC_057404.1 coordinate 33,873,096, forward strand.
CATTAGTAATATGCCTGATTACTAGACATGACTGAGCTTCTGAACTGAACTGAATGGTAGTCACTTAACCCCAGCAAATATGTGGGTGATAATAGAATGGATGCCGGCAGTTAGTTGGTGTATGCAAAATGCACGTTTACTTTATGAAATAAAGGGGGAACAATTTAAGCATGCATACTTAAAGCATGTAATTATTATACATTGAAATGTTGATTGCATTCAATTTGGTTATAGTCATATTATGACATTTTCGTGCTTATAGCTTAAAAGCTGTTGTGTCTGTACTTATTTTGAATATTCCTACAACTTTTATTTCTAACTGCATAGTTAGGGTACTGATACAATTAATACTGAAATCTTAAACCTTTGTAAGCTTTTAGCAAACACTTTCATACAAGTACTGCAGTATGTCTCTGGAATTTGCTCTCTGAAAGTGAAGGTACTGAAGAAGTATATGAATGTATACAAAGTAAAACATAAGTAACATAGCTTTTCCAAATCATGTAAATTGAGTTTTTCTATCAGTCGTGACAGAATGGGCACATTTCCTGTTACTGTCATACAACACTCTTGTGTTGTGCTGTCTTGTTTTTAGGTTAAAAGCATTCATCTCTTGATTTCTGTTTCTCAGTTCCTCCTAATTGGTAAAATGAGTATATATTTACTTGGTAGATTTGTTGTGGAAAGTAAATGAAACAGCAGTTTATAAAAGCCCCTGCAAAGCCTGGTACATAATAGATACTTAATTATTGACAGTTATTTGATGTTATTCAGATAAGCTGATGGGCTCAATTTTTTTCACTACTGAACATTCAGTCATTGAGGAGAATCTCTTCTTTCTACTATAGAATTACTTGTCAATTCAAAGATATATATCATTAACATTAAATAATGTGATAGTTTATAAGTACGTATAGTATTACAGTGATTTCTACTTTTGAAACTCTGAAAAGGATCCCTCTTTATTTTTCCTTCAATGCAGTTAGCATTTATTGAATGTATGTCATATGTCAAAGAAATAATATTGTCCTGATATCAAGAGACCTGTCTATTAAGTGTAGTTTGCCCTTATTTTTACATTAATGATTCTTATACTGTATCGGTGTGAACTTTGCACGTCCTTGTCTTGTTTTAGAAGGTGGTGGACCCAGGAAAAGAAAATTATCTTCTTCTTCAGAGCCATTCGAGGAAGATGAATTTAATGATGATCAATCTATGAAAAAGAAGAGACTGGATCATGTGAGTTACATTTGAATTGCAGCATCAAAATTAGCTGCTTACGCACAGGCTGTGTTGAATCTGAATATACTAAAAATACACCTCAATGAATCAGTCTTGTCTCTCACAGCAGTATTAATTGCTTATCTCTGAGTTATAAAACTGATTTTAAAAATATTCTAGTGGTGTGGTAAAGTAACTTTTGGGAAGAATATACTTTAAATTTTATCTTGTAAAATGTATATGTATATACATGTGATTGTACAACGCTTACATAAAACAGCTGTCATTAGCACCAGCACCATTTCAAACTCCTCAGTGACAGCTACTTATAATTCCTGTAGACGACTCCTTTGATGTTTAACTGCTTATCTAAATATAATAGTAGTTATGCTTTTACTGGGTTATTATAGTTTTCTGTTAACTTTTACTTTATGGAATAGATCTACTAAGAGGCCTCCCAATGAATCTAGACATACTCCTCCGTGTCTGCATTCATGACAGCACAATTTCCTTTTGGCAATCAAAGTCAGTCACCCCAGTTAACACAGTAACCCCTTTCTTTGCCTCATTTAGTCTCCACCCTAATTTAATGGGACAGCTGTTGTGTCCCTCCATAGAAGTATTCTTTCCTTGGTAGGAAGTAAAAATTCTGAGTTTTAGGTTTGAATAACCACTAGTATAAGAGATTAGGCCCACAGTTTATAAACCTACGTATAATGGCCATGGAAGAAATAGTATCATATTTATTGATGGCTGCTTCAAAGCATTCACTTTGCTTTTACGTCTGTTGAGTAGCACGTTAGCCTTATAGGGTGCTATCAACAAATTCACATTCTAAATTTCATTAAGTGATACCACTGCTCTGTAAGCCTGCTGCGTCTAGGCATTGAGACACATGGTAAGATCAGGGAATTTCATTGGGCATGAATCCCTTGATGTACTTTTCTTTCAGTGAAATTGGCTCCCCTGGTCAGAAGCATTGATTGCTGTGTCAGAGTGTGATTAAGCTTTTTATATATCTGCATGTGATGCCATTGGATTCCTAGGGGCGCTGTAACAAAGGACCACAAACTGAGTGGCTTAAACAACAGAAATATATTGTCTCACAGTTCTGGAAGCTAGAAGTCCAAGATCAAGATATCAGAAGGGTTGCTTCCTTCTAAAGGCTGTTCCGTCCCTCTGTGACTGGCTTCTGGTGGTTTGCTGGCAGTCTTTGATGTTCCTTGACCTGTAGAACTCTGCCTTATCCTTACAGAGTATGCTCCCTATGTGCTTGTCTATCTCCAGATTTCCTCTTCTTCATTGGATTAGGGCCCACCCTAATGACCTCATTTTAACTTGATTACCTCAGTAATAATTACTTAGAGCCAGTCTTCAGATGAGGTCATATTCTGAGGTACTGGCCATTATTCAACAGAAGACTTTGGAGGGACACAGTTCAGTCTATAACTGCTGTTGCCAAATACAGGTGGGTAGGAAAGGCTAATCCATAACAGTAAATTTCTTATTACTGTCCCTTTCATAATGAAAGGGATTAAATGTCATCAACTTGCCACCAGACAGTTGACTGAATCTCCCAAGGAATGGGTCTCACTATCATGGGAATTCATTGTTGGCCTCTGCTCTTGGCAGGTCAAGTCCTCACCAGTAGCCATAGCCAGATAAATCTTGGTGTGAGAAAGTCTTATTGATCTGCATGCGCAGACTGTCTATGTTGCTATGGTCGCTTGTGTATAGACACATTGAGCATGCATCCAAGTGGCTGCAATCTTATTTTGGTTCACAGAATGAATTATCTTGTCCCCATGATTATTAAAAACTCCTATACATTAGACATCCTTTGCTGAGCATTCATATGGGATGCTCTTACCCTTATATTTTGTTCTCAGAAAAACTTCTAAGTTCAATAGTGCACCTCCTCCCCAGACTTCTGGTCACTGATCTTCCACTCTCGTTCTTCTGCTGAGCTACTGTCTGTGATAAATCATTTATCTGTACTTCTGGCCATCTCTTTCTATATAAAATGGACAATAAGTTTTACTACCCAAAGTTGTGTACAGCACTGCTGTCTTAAGTGGAATTTTGTTATATTGTTCACTTTCAGTTGGTTCTAACTAAGAATTATGTAAACTCTTTGTAAAACAAGTTTAAGATTTTTCTCCCACTTTATCTCATCATGAAGAATTTCCCATAGTGCAGTAGATGTTATTGATGGAAGGGCAACAGTAAAGCAGAATTCAGTCACATGGGAGTCTGAGACACCTGTATATGCAGCTTATTTGTGCTTCCTGAACCTGCTTAAGTCCAGTCTCAAATACACCATCACCTTTTCCACTTGAGGATGGGATGCTGCTGCTCACGCTCAGATACAGTCTTGGTAGATCACACACCCAGGTCACATAACAGCTCACGTCTCATGGTCACTTGATACTCCATGTCAACCATTCTGGTCTTGTCAGGACCCCCCCTTTCAAGCCAAGAACTGTTTCACAAAGAGAGATCAGTTTTTCTGTTTTAAAAATGGTAACTTGTTCCAGTGCAGTGAATATATTAGAGAATAATTTGTGTATTACCTGAATTTTGTGTTGTTTCTATACAAGTTTGTCCATGAGAAGCACAAGATAGATGACTAAGAAAACTGCACCCAGCTGACCTGGGCCACTTCGGAAGGAAGTGAGCATACCTTAGACATCTACTAACTGCCTTATTTTACCATCTTTGTTTTCTCACAAGTGTGTGTTTTGCTCTTCTTTCACATTTGTGAAGTATTCTATTTGAAGGAAGCACTCTTTCAACATCTCAAACATATTTAAACATTGTGGTTCAAAAATGCCAAGCCGGGACTTCCCTGGTTGTCCAGTGGTTAAGACCCCACACTGCCCAAGCCAGGGGACACAGGTCCACTCCCTGGTCGGGAAACTAAGATGCCACATGCCGTGGGATACGGCCAAAAAAAATAAATACCAGGCAATGTATAAAAAAAGAGAAAGTATTGAGGAGAGGCTTGAAACAAATGTCTGGAAAGAAATGAGAACATGTAGATACAGGCATAAAGGAATCCACATTGTGGACCATCAGAGTGCCACAAATAATGCAAGTATGTGGCTGGGCCACCTTAAAATGCTGTGAAGTCAATAAAAAGAGGCATGAAGAAATGAAAGGGAAAATGATTCAACATCTGGATTAAAGACCAAAGCATGAAGAAATCCGAAACAGCCATTTTCATGTGTACCTTTATATGTGCATAATAACGATCTTAAATGGGAAATTACCATATCCTGCCTTCTCTTAGTGTCAGTAGTGGTTGCTTTAGTATTTTTAAGTGATGTCACAAATTCTGAGGCCATCAGCTGTCACACCAAGTGATGAGTGCAGATGAGGAAACTACAAAAGAATTTTACAGCAGTGGTGCAGCAGTAAACTGACAAGGCAGCTTGTATATTGAATTGAATTCTTAATTTTAGTGAAGTGGATATCTGTTAGTGAACACATGCATCAAAGGACTCAAATCTGAAAGACAGGAAATGTACTCTAGAATTTAAAGCTTTGAAAAGTACCAGTATTGTGATATTCAGCACCAACTCCAGATAGAGATTTGAAGCTGAAGCCAGTGGTAGTTTTGTTATTGGTGTTTAGTCGCCAGTTGTTTGTGTCAACTCTTTTGCAGCCCTATGGACTGGAGCCCACCAGGCTCCTCTACCCATAGGATTTCCCAGGCAAGAATAGTGGGCTGGGTTGCCATTTCCTTCTCCAGGGAATCGTCCCAACCGAGGGATCTAACCCACTTCTCTTGCACTGTCAAGCAGATTCTTTACCACTGAGCCACCAGGGAAGCCCAGTGGTAGTTTATCACTTAACAAACTGAACCTCTTAAGAGAATTGTTCAAGTCAGTCTTGGAGTTCACTATAGCTGTAGCAAAAATGGATGGACCGGCCAAATCTGCATTGATATATTTACCTAATTCTTCTTTGTTATAGAGAATTATTGCAAAAACAGAACCCAAATGAAAACACTTAGCTTTTAAAATTTTTGTAAATCCTCAAGCCTGTCCCTCTATAGAAGCTAAACTCAACCCCAGTGTCTTCTCTTTTGCCTCCAAAAACCACTCTCTGATACAGTGTTTTAGTAAAAATGTGTTAGCAGAATTTATGACTTACTATTTAAAGTGAGCATTTAAGATACTAATTATTGTAATTGAAGGTGAGGATACAAATATGGTTTTAGAATTTTGAGAAACTTAACTTTGGAGTAGTCATTGCCACCATTTTTAGAAGCCTAGACTGATGACAAAAGAGTGTTTGCATTATGTATTGTGGAAAATTTTTCTTCACAGTGACTTGTGATTTTGAAGAACTTGAACCTTCAGAGAAATGTTTTAAATTCACAGCAAGTTGTTGATGTAGGAAAACAGATTGGATTTGAGGAGATAGAAAATGAGGATATTGAAGAGCTAGGGTCCCACCCTGCTTATCTCACCACAAAAGACTTCCTGCTGATACCATGTGGATGTAGATGATGTTGAGGACAGCGACAGTGAAAATCGAAAAGCTGTACCATGACAGATTAGCAGTGTTAACCGGTGTTTTAAACGTTATTGAAAACAATTGTACTGATGTGAAGATACAAATTTGGTTTTAATGCTAAACACAGTAGACTTGTGCATGGCATGCAGTTGAATCTTCAACCTCCCAGGCACTTTTAATATGAGAACAGGAGGCTAGCAAAGTAGCTGAAATTTATTGATTTCATTTATTTGCTTATTTTTTTATTTGCTTAATATTTATATTTTCAGCCATACAGTAGAGATGACACAAGGACAGTGAGGCATGTCTTTCCATTGCCATTCATTTTCAAATAACTCTTCATCTACTATTTCATAGTAACTCATAAGCTATAGCCCTTCCAATGCTAACATTCCAGACAGACTTGAGTTCATATTTATTGGAGTATTTATGCATTTCTTAATCATTTAATGTGTAAAATTGCACTATCCTTTTAAGTTTTCCTTCTTTTTTTCAGTGGGTCACTAATGAAGTTCTTGAACGTGATACCTCTAACACAATTTTTTCAACCCAGTGGCTTTTTATTTTCATGATTTTGCATGGTGCAATAATTTTTGGAAATGGATGTGTCATGTTATAGTGGAACAGACTGTAGTTGTCAGCAGAAGAGGACATGACCTTTCTTTGAAGCCACATGGGTCTCTGCCGTGATTTTCCTGTTGGGGATTGCCAGAGACTTTATGCAGCATCCTCATGAGCCACAGATTCTTTGAGAAGCACTGCGTCTACTCGCTGGTCACAAAACCCAATTGGCAAAGCACTTGCATTGCATCCTGGACCTACTCCAAAGCCTTCTCTTACTCTAGGCCCCATTCCTAACAGTCTTACGGATTCTTCATAAACAGATCAGAGCAGCATACACTGAACTGAAGTGTACCTTGCCTCCAGCATCCCAAGAGGCCAACTAAAGTGTTGTACCTCTTTCTCAGAGGCAGCAATGTCCAGCCATTTATCTTTTGTTTTTTTAAAGTAAAATTTGCAGCATGCTTCAGGTTGGACCCCCATATAATTGATGAAAGTGGGGACCCCAGAATTTGAGGGTGGTAGGCTTCCCAGGTGGCATAGTGGTAACAAATCCATCTACCAATTTTGGGAGATGCAAGAGACATGGGTTCAGTCCCTGGGTTGGGAAGATCCCCTGGAGTAGGACTTGACAACCTGCTCAGTATTCTTGCCTGAAAAATTCAGGGTCTTTGAGTGATCTATAACCAGTAATATTTTTATTCTTAAGATGTAAATTTGTCAACTTTCACATGAACAGAAAGAAGCATTTTTTAATTCTTCTTGATTGAATGTGAAAGCTTTCAAATCAAGTCAAAGTATAAATGTGATTGTCTTAAGACTGTTTTTCCTGATCTCTTAAATTGGTTCTCTTTTTTTTTTTTTTGTCCCCATTAGGGAGAAGAGTCAAATGAATCTGCAGAATCTAGCAGTAACTGGGAAAAGCAGGAAAGTATTGTGTTGAAATTGCAAAAGGAATTTCCCAATTTTGATAAAGAGGTGAGTACTCATGTATAGGTATTTAATCAGTGTGTGCTGTTTGTATTACAAAACAGATAGTCTTTGAGGTCAACCACGTGAAAAGCTTAGAGTGATTTTTGCATTTTTCTAATTATATTTAGTTATATTTTATTTAACTCTTTATCAATATTATAAAATATATTTGTATAACTTGTTTACCTTGTTTATTTGCCTCTTTGATACTATAATATCAATGCTATAATGATAACATTGTGTAAGCATAACAAGTATAACTGTAGTAATAGTTGTCAACTCATATATAAAATGCAAAGTCATCTATAATCCCAAGTCACTTCTTTTAGTTTTTTTCATATTCTCAACCTTTAGTTTTTCGTAAAGAATTTTAAAGTATAATAATGCATTTTAGTGCCTTGATATTCCATAATCTTTGGTTTATTTGCTAGATAGTAAAAATACTTTCTGATTCAGTAAAGACCCATGCCAAGCATGCCATTCCTAAAAGAGCCTCTGTTTTATCATATTGTACTTGGAAACACGTTATTTGTTTCACAGTGGGAATACATTTATACCTGTGTTGATTTATTCAAGTATATGCACATCTGCTAAATTCTGATGAGCTAAAGGAAAGTCTTGTTGCTATACTGGTTCTTTACATATGTTCAATTGGATTTTGAAGTTGTCAATTTATGAAAAAGCTTAACTGCATGTTGAAGTTTAACTGAGCAAACATTTTTTGATATTCTGGTATTCAGAGTACTCCATAGCAAGAGTAGAAATGCAAAAACTGTCAAGCTTCCTTCCCTTTGAAGAAAGACTGTTGTATATTCACAGAAGTGAAATTATATATACAGAAAGCATTTGTAAAGAGCAACATAAAAGCAAGTGTGAAATCATCAGATATGAATTCTTTTAAGTTTTTAAGTGATTTATTTTTTAAAGTATAAAACTTTTCTTTTCAACAAGTCGTTAATTCTAGATTTTTAATAAAAAGATCAATGACTTATTTCTAGGAATTAAGGGAAGTACTCAAGGAACATGAATGGATGTACACAGAGGCTTTAGAATCTTTAAAAGTATTTGCAGAAGACCAAGGTAATTATCTGTTCTATATTATTATAGAAAATTCATACTTCCCAATATATTATATTTTAGTATGTAAGAAAATAGTAAACTTATTAGTTAATAGCCAGAGAATGGGATTGCAAGAGATATTGGAAACCAGTTCCCTGTATTCCTTGTAATCATTGTAAGATAGATGTTCTCACCTACACTACATGAATATCGAAAGCATCAGTATCAGAAACTTATAAGGTGAGTGTTGCTGGCATGGAAGAAAGGCACTGATCCCATAGTGGAATATTTTTAACTTTAGGAACTTAAGCGTAGAGAAATAGTGGAGCGAAGTTGAACCACACATGTTTAGTAACATTCTTAAGTAGGAATCAAGTAGACTAGCTCTTAATTGCAAAGCCAGTTTTTTAAAAGCCCAACACAATGGCTGTAGGTTTTTTGTTGTTTTTATTAATGAATTATTTTAGGTAATGCTGTACAGCAGTGCTCTTAATGCACAGAGAATGGTATTGTGTGGAGAAAAGAAAGCCACCAGTATCATCAGTTCTGAGTCCGAAATAAGATTCAGAAAAGGATTATGAATGTGAAGAAATGTGAAGAAATTCAATTTATTGTTCTTATTTTTTAATATATGTACAAAAATGAATGTATTTAAATGTGCAAGTCTCAAAGCTATTTGAGTAAGTAAAACATTCTAGATAATAAAATAATGGTTATAGATTAATTGTTCATATTTCTTACCAGTATGTAAAATAAATGGACCTTCAATCACAGACATCTTAGAAATCCATGGAATATAATAGATTAATCAGTGATAAAGTGGTGGTGCTTTTTAATAGTATATTTAAATGACTTTTAGTAAAGATGAACCTAGAATAGTGGAGATGGGTGATGGGAAAATTAATTATAAAATGGATAGTTTTAATTTAGGATGAGCATTGTTTTTCTAACACCATCTGTTTTGGCCTGGGGGTGGGACTGCTAAATACCATCATGGGGTCTTATGTATATGCAGCTGCCATTTATATTCTCAGGATCTTTGATAGAAAATGAGGATTTATATTTAATTCATTTTAAGAAAGAAGTTATCACCTGTTTTTGAAACTAATATTTCAATTCTTTGTATAATTTCAAGTTCTACTTCAGTATTTCTCTTTAAGGAAAATCAAGATTTAACAATAAATTGTGATTGAATTCTGTATTGAAAAACACATGAATATCGTTGTAAATATTTTTCTTATATGAAATCTTTAAGTCTTATATCTTTATATTTAATTTATATCTTTCTAATATAGTTATTTTTGTCTCTTTTTGTACTCAGATATGCAATATGCTTCACCGAGTGAGTTTCCAAATGGAAAAGAGGTTTCTTCAAGAAATCAAAATTATCCTAAAAATGCAGCTAAAACAAAACTCAAACAGAAATGCTCCATGAAACCACAAAATGGTTTTAACAAGAAACGTAAAAAAAATGTATTTAATCCTAAAAGAGTTATTGAAGACTCTGAATATGATTCAGGTTCTGATGTCGGTAGTTCGCTAGACGAGGACTATAGTAGTGGTGAAGAAGTGATGGAGGATGGCTATAAAGGTAAAATCCTTCACTTCCTTCAAGATGCTTCAATTGGTGAACTTACTTTGATTCCTCAGTGTTCTCAGAAAAAGGCTCAGAAGATAACAGAACTCCGGCCCTTTAATAGTTGGGAAGCTCTGGTAAGGCTACATTTTTTTCCCTGTGTGTGTGTATGTGTGTGTTTTCACTGTACCGTTCATAGTCAAGGTGTCTTCAGCCCAGGGAAGCATAGATGGGGTGGCCTTATCCTGTGTAGAGTCAAACATTACTTATCATTCTAAGCCAATAGTATTTCAAATAGTGTCATATGACCTAATTTTGAATGAATTAGGGGGTGATTTTCCTGAAAAACCCCAAGCTGATTGGCTGGGCATACTGTCACTCATTTTTTTGCATAGAAACTTGGTTCATTTAACTGCAGAAGAAGAAATTAGAGCTTACCATTAAGGAAGGAGTTGTTTGCTAGCCTGTTCTGATCTGTTACTGCTGAGACACCATGCAGAAAGCAAGAATGTGGCAGAAATTTTACAACTACTTGAAGAGCAATAGCAACATCCAGGGGAGCTCCATGATTCAAAATGCCAGCCTAAGTGTTTTATACTTCACCACAAAAGAAGCAGTTGTTTATTTTCTTTTTCTTTTAAAAGTGACAGCTCAATCTCTAACATGCTTTTCTTGGTTAAACAACGCGGCCATTTTATGGAGTGTAGCAGGCTGCAGCGTTTTTAAGTGGAAAGATAGAACTAAGTGTGTGGAAGCCTAGAATTCAAGCGTTAGGTGAAGGGAAGGCATAAGCATTGGTAAGTACACTTTGCATGATCATTCTCTGGGATTTCGTTTCCTATAAACAAGTTTTATCTAAAATACCTGTATTTTGAGTTTTATAAATGTCAACAGTCAGCAAATCTTAATTCATACAGAGAAAAATAAGAACTCTTGTCTTTTAAATTTTGCTTTATCTTTTATGAAAATGTGGGCTTTTCGAACATGAATTTTAAACAAGCCCTGATGTGAAAGCAATATGGATGATTTTTTAATAGCTCTAGAATATAAAGTAACTCTTGATGCTTTATAAAGTTTTAAGTTTTATTAACTTAGGGAGTTAAGTTGCTTTGTGATTAATTTTGTTCTTGGTCAAATCTGTGTGAACCTAAGTTCCTTTGATGAGTATCTTGAAGTGGCAGTGGGGGAAGGTCCCTGAACAATGGCTGTAAATAGCATTTTTTGAAAAATTAAAATACTTGAAAAATAAAGAAACAACATTACTAATATTCTGTGACTTTGAAAATAAATAAATAAAGAGATTCATTTTGCCTAAAGCTTTTGCTTTTACGGAGAACATCTGTCAAAGCAGGCCCTTTCAAACTTGTTTGGCTTTGCCTAAGTGATTTATTTGTTAAAGTATTTGCTGAAGGGCTTTCTTGTTCTTCTTTTCTTCCTTTTCTTTCTTTTAATCTTGAATGGTCTCCTATGTTGTTGCAGAGTTGGGTTGCTCAGGCTTGTTGGGATTCTGATTTATTTAATAAGGAATGCAGTTATCTGCGCCAGTATTTTAGTCACTGTAACCACTTGCCCACATATCTTACAGTAAAAGTAAATTATACCAGAGTGATATGTCCTAGATGCTTTTAAAATATTCAGCAACTTAGCATGTAGAAAGCATATTTCCCCTACTAATTAATTGGCATAGTTTAAATTAGTCTTGACATGAATTTAGAGATTATCTACTTAAACCTCCTAAAGCGTCTTGCCCCCTTTCTTAGAGTTGAATACAGAAACTGTTTTCACTAGCCATTAATCTTATGTTGATTATTTTATATAGCAGTTAAAAAGCAAACTTGGCCACTTGAGTTTAGCATATACAGTGCTTTAGTAAAAAAAAAAGTTGGTAAATGTAACTTTTGGGAAAAGTTAGTAAATGTTAGTAAAAATAAATGTAACTTTTGGGAAATGAACAGTTAATATTAGCAAGTCAGTGTGTATGAGCTTTGTGTTTTAATTTGTTTAGGACTTTAAGCTTCTCCTTTCAATTACTTTAGAATTTTGAATGAGACTAGTTTAAAGAGCAATTTAACGTCTTAAAGTTATTAAAGGAAAGTCAATATTATGTACATTTTGGTAAAAAAAAAAGAAAATGCATATGTTATAGTTTACTCCTTCCCTATTAATCAGAGAGGCTTGCTAACACACCTGTGAGCTACTTCAAAAAGAAGCAAAAGAAATAGCATTTACCTTTGTTTTCATAACTACTATTTTTAGAAATTCCTATGAGAATTGTTTGAAATTTTAATTATGTCCCTCAGTCATACTTAAGTGAAAATTACAAGGCATTATGTATATTAAGAGCAGTATACAAATGTCTAGTAAACTAGACTTTATTGTTGAAGCTTATTTTAGTCTTAAGGATTGGAAAATTTGGCAGAACTTTAAAAACTCATTAGATATTTCATTACAGTGCAAACTGAGCCAATAAATTGAGTATACATATATTTTAATTATGATTTTTTGCCAAGATGACAGCCTCCATAACGTTTATGGGTTAAATGTAATCATTAGTATTTCATTGTCTTATTTTATTATAAAATTAATTTGAATGTGCAAATTATCTTAGTGTCTTTAAAACAAAAGTTGTAAAGTTGAACAATATGATATGACTTTGTCAGAGAAGTACACTTTTAAAAAATACTCTGAGATATTCTAGTCACCTCATTTTACATGAGGAAAATTATGTTTTTTTAACAAAATAAGTGCATTATGTGAGGGTATTTAGGTTTGCAGCTTTATATCTTTTTTAAAAATCAAAATCTAGATTGTCAAATTATCCTCATAGTTTTTCCATTTCTCTTATTTTTCTGCTTAATAGCAGTAAAGTATGTGCTTATGGTGAGAAGCCACGTCGTTAAATCATGTAGACTTTGGGAATATAACCAGCCAAAATGTTATTAGTTTAAAAGCATGTACTGTTAATGTGGTAAATTTGGGGTTTTTATTGGCAGATTTCACACATTTGATGGCACCAGTTCATCCATCACTTACTGAATTTTTATTTAGCTTTGTGCAAAGTAAGGTGGAGATACTATTATGTCTATGATAATCTTACATGTTGCACATTTATACTTTAATCAGAACGGTAGTGTATACTGATCAACTGAAAGTTGATGAGTAGCTAACTCTATGTAAATAACTCAACCTGAAACGTTTTCATGTATGCATTTACTTCCGTAACATTTAGAGCAGTATAAATGCAGTTCTCTCTGACTGTTAACCAAGCAAACAAGGTTTAGCTCATGTGGAAACGCCAAGCTGCTCGTTGTGCTGCTCCCACCCTCTAGTAACTTACACTACAAGTTTTCTTTTGCTTTGTTTTCCTGGTGGTTGTTGTAAAATGTCTGTGAATTTGTCACTCGATGCATTGTAACGTGTACTACTTCCTGATAGCGTGGCTTCAGTAAAATGAGTAAGATTGCTGTATTCAGGCTTTGTTTTCATTTGTATAAGTTTGATAAATATTTATTTTGGAAATTACATATGCATTTGAGTACTTTGTAAGCTGCTGTCCCACTTTTTATGCAGGTGGGGAATTAAATCTGCTTTGAAATGGTTTTCCCCTTCCTAGAGAAATTCAGCTACCAGTGCTGTAAGAGCGACACGTGGTGGCAGGAGATAGGTACTTCCATTTGTGACTATTTTAGAAACATTAAAGGCCTTAAAGGGATACTTATTAATCAAAGAGATGGTAATCAGGGCCATGTTGATGTTTTTTTTTTCATGAAGTTATCCAGTTAAGTATCAATTACTTTTACTTTCCCTCTGAAAGAAATAGCTTTATCCTTTTTTTTTTTTTTTTTGAAGAATTTTTGTCTAAAATTGAAACAGTACATGCAAGAAGAAAAAAGAAAGTCAAGTTTAGCCAAAATTCTACCAAATATAGTTGCCGCTTAAGATTTATTGAGTATCCATCTGTTTATGTGTATGTTTGTATATTTCACATTATGTAATTAGGGTCATATTTTTATGCTAATCAATAACTTTAGATTTCTTAGTAGATCCTGCTTTTACAGAGTACTTTGTATTTCTTAAATCTTGTTTTAGTGAAGCCAAGTAACTTACAGGATTGTTAAATGCTTTTTGTCTTCAGAGCAGTGACATAACAGTAGCTTTCTTACACCTTTTCTTAAGGGGAGATGCCCATCTCCCCTGCCTCCACACACACTTGATGAAAATATTTTGAAATTGAAATTAAATGTTGGATTTTAATGTTTATTATTTATGCATATATTTAGATAAACAGGTTAAATAATTCTACAGCCTTGTTCTCCCTGAAAATCCATATCCATCCGCTTCCTAGCTCATTTCTTGTACTGCAAGTAATTGCTTCCACATCTTGCCTGATTCTTATCACTTTTATATCTCTAGGTAATATAAACATAATGCTTTTCCAAATTTTTCAGTTGCAGGCCTTATTTGTTGACATCACACAAGACATTACAGCCTTGTGGTAGGATTAGCTCTCTCCTCACTGTCTGTCTCACATGCCCATTTCCCAGGCCTAGCAATATGTTACGCATGTGATAATTTTGAAAATCTTTTTTTTAGTATTTACTTCGTTAGACTATGCAAATGCCTTTCATAACTGAACTTTGTAATATACAGCATGATTGCTTTTTTCCCCCTTGCTCAATATTTTGTTTTCCCTAGTTATTAGCTGTCTTGATTTTTCTCTTTTCTTAGTTTTGTATTTATACTTGTTGCTTCAATTCTAGACTCTCCCCTAGTTGTCTAAATTTCCCCTCAATTATTAAACACTTCAGATATTTTATCAGTTTTGTCTCCTTGAAAAAGTCTTCTGGAGTCTTAAGACATGCTCTGGTTTGGACTGGTTGTTTATAGGTCAAATGATCAGTTATGACGTTGGGGTCTGATTTCCCTGACATCCTGAGGAAACTTGTTTTTCTCTCTTTGTGTTTCATGCTTCCTTATTTAGTCCCTTGGTTTTATAAATACCTACTAGGAAGTGATTGAATAATAGAGAGCTAAATGCTGCTGCTCTGCTGCTGCTAAGTCGCTTCAGTCGTGTCTGACTCTGTGCGACCCCATAGATGGCAGCCCACCAGGCTCCCGTCCCTGGGATTCTCCAGGCAAGAACACTGGAGTGGGTTGCCATTTCCTTCTCCAACGCGTGAAAGTGAAGTCGCTCGGTCGTGTCCGACTCTTAGCGACCCCATGGACTGCAGCCCACCAGGCTCCTCCGTCCATGGGATTTTCCAGGCAAAAGTACTAGAGTGGGGTGCCATTGGCTTCTCCGAGAGCTAAATGGCCTTGTTTTAAATCCCAGTTCTGACATTTTCTAGCAGCTTACATGACCTTAAGCAAATTCTCTCTCTGTTCCTCTATTTCTTCATCTGTAAATGGGCTGTAATTATGGTACTGACCAGTGGAGCAGTCTAAGGATTGTAAAGTAAGTGCCTGTTCAGTTGTCTGTCTCTTGAAAAACGTTAGCTGCAGATACCCCCAATATATTATTAGTGAAATGCTAAGAAACCATTATAGTTTTCTACTCATCCATCAGTGCCATTTCTAGACATATTGAGTCAAACTTTTTTGAATCAAATTGTTTTTCTGTCTTTTTAACCCACTCTGTGCTTTAAAACAGGTTTATGACTGGTGACATTACCCACAGTATATTTAAGACTACTTTTTTCAGCCTCCCTTTGGTAACTTGACAAATTCCTGTCCAGTGAGAGATAACAGAAGTATACTGTGATTTTTGAAAAAAGTCCTTAAAGGATCTCTTCTTCCTGTTGGTGTGATGTTGGGAACCACATGCTGAGGATATTGAAGCAACAAAGTAGAAGTTTTGGTTTTTGGAACCACTCTAGCAGAACTGAACTGCTCCCTAGAGTCTTCACTTACATGAGAGAGATGTTTTGCGTTTACTATTACTTAATTACTAAAGCTGATATTAGCAAATTTATCAAACAGTGAAACTTTTTTCTCTTTCTGATGAGAAATGAAACTGATGTCTTACATTTATTGACATAGTGTATCACTACTTAGATCTAAATTCTAAACTAACAGCAGTAGTTTGGATCATCTCTAATGTTGGTTGTCTTGTATGGAAAGAGGGATAAAGAGTGTGAGAAGCTCAGGGAGTTAAGTTTTGAAACTTTGACTTCAAAAATATCTAAAATGTCAAGTCCACTAAGTCCCAATCAGACTGTTATAGCATTGTGAAATGATTTGCGTTTTGCACACCCCATCATTGCCCCTACAAGAATATCAGACATAAAAATTAGAATAGTGTAGCAAACCTTTGTGTACTCATCACCAGTTTCAGTTACCCGCTTGGAGCTTGTTTCATCTGTCCTCCGTTCTACTCCTCCATTCCCCATCTCCCACCACCTTCCTCTGCCTCTTTCCCTCCCTCCTGCCCCAACCCTTCCTGTAATCTTTGGTGAAGAAACTTATATCATTTGTTCTATAGCTTCCCAGTCTGGGCTTTTCTGGTTGTATTTTCTGTGGAATTAGAAGTAACAAAATTAGAATTAGATGTTCCCACCAGTACTATTAAATGGTTGGTGATGTGTTCTTTCATCAGGAATTGGTAATGTTTGGTTAGTTGTTTGTTTAATGTATGTTTATCTCTTACTTCTCTAGGTTCTGACATATTAAATTGATCTTTTTTGAGTCAAAACTGTTCTTTGCGATTTCTGGCCTTATTACTCTGAAAGGACTCCCTGGATTATATCATACCCATGAACTTTTGTTTTTTTTTCCTTGTGAGAGTCAGACACAACTTAGTGACTGAACAACTTGTAATACCAGTTGTTAACACTTAAAATTGTATGTGGTGTGTCTTTCCCAATGACTGTAAACCACATGAGAACAGGGAATATGTCTGTATACCAGGTATGTTCACCAGCCAGGGCAGTGATAGATAAAATCG
The DNA here is from genome assembly GCF_019320065.1 of Cervus canadensis. Classification (NCBI taxonomy): domain Eukaryota; kingdom Metazoa; phylum Chordata; class Mammalia; order Artiodactyla; family Cervidae; genus Cervus; species Cervus canadensis. Next base: position 33,889,952 of record NC_057404.1, read on the forward strand.
TTATTTTATTAAAAAATAAAACTCAAAATAAATGGCAGTTGGTTGCAGAAAAAAAGGGTTTTTGATTTTTAACTTTCACGGTTTTGTTTATTTTGTTTTATTTGGGGAGTTACTAGTTTTTAGTGAAAAGAGCATAGACTTTGGAGTCTTTTATCCTGCTTTGTAACCTTGGGAATTGAGCCTTGATTTATTCATCCGGAACTGGTGGACTGATCTTGCAGTTGTGAGGATTTAATGAGTCTTACCTAGCAGTCTCCGGCACATACAAAGCACACACTGTATGTTCCTTTTGTTTTTCTTTTCCTGGCTATTCTTGTTTGTTCTCTCTCACGCATACATATCACAAACACATACCCAACAATAGACATGAGATTATTTTTGGGGGTTCCATTAAAAAAAATACTGTAGTTCTAATAGAACCTCCTTAAAATCTTCAAGGCACTGATTCCTACATATCCTGTTCTTTATGTGTAAATCGTTTCCCTGAAAGTACCAAATGGAAGGTTACATTGTGATTATGAATGTTTGTTATCCTTGTGAAAATATAAGGTAGTGTGCAAATAACTTTGTATTTCATAATGCTGTTTTTTGGCATGCTGAATCTTTGTTTTGTCTTTTATTCCTGCAGTAAAGTAATAATATGGCTTTGGAACAGATTAAAAGTTTCATTTCTTACCAACTTACTCTAAGTTAGATATAAAAACTGTGTTAATATAAACTGTATTTTCTCAGTATATCCTCTACTAAATTTCTATTGCTTGAGCGTCTCTGTGAACTTAGAAATATTGTGATAACTGGGATTATTTGGAGTTGTTAATGAGATTCTTGTTACAACTTGAAAAAATATGCCAAGAAAGATGTCATGAGTCAAAATCGTGTGGTTTTATCTTGATAAGATGGTTTTAATTTAGTTGGCTTTATTCTGTTCTGAATTTTGTTTATTTTTCTTTTTGTCCAACAAACAGCTTTCAAATAGCTACTGGGGTTTTTTCTAATCCTTTACATTAAAAAAAATTTTTTTTTTACAGATTTTCAGGGTATATTATTTTTCAGCTATGTGGAAAAATTCTAATTCTGTTAAAACTTCTACATTGTGAAGTAGTCACTATCTCCTTTAGAAAAATAAATATGAATATATTTTGAAAGAAACTCTTGAGTTTTCACACAAAGCCATTTATCCAAGTCTTGTATTAAAATTGATATTATTTTTAAGTTTAATCAAGCTGTTGAGTTGATCACAGTTAACTTTTGATTCGGGCAGTATCTTTCCAAATATTAGTCTCAGTTTAGGGTAAAATATCAAGGGACAATATCAATAATTAAAGTTTTGAAAGCTTGAGGGGTTGTACTTTGATGCTAGATAGGGAAAAGTATGTTTCAGAAAAATTAATCTTATAGTCATGTGACTGTATGTCATATTCATAGGATGTAACAAAAATAAGAGATCTGGTCTGCAGTTACTACATTTGGCATCGTTACCTTTGGTAATAGACATGAATCGAGTTTTAAAGGCAAAAAAATGACTGATAGGAGACATTAACAATTACGTTAGAGTTTCTCCCATAAGAGAACAGCTACTAGAATCAAAGTAACAAGCTTGGGATTGTGTATTTTGAAGAGAAAGATATATTTTATTTCAACATGATGAGTTTAAGATGGCAGATTTATCAAAGAGAAAATATGAGAATGAAAATGCTGGTTGTCTTTGCACTTGGTGTAGGAAGGTCATTAATAAAAGTTTAAGAAACTTTTTTGTCACAAAGAAAGAAATTGAGATTGACTCTCCATTTGACTCTAGATCTGAACTGTTAAATTATTTTTCTTTTCATGCCATAGTTCACAAAGATGTCCAAAACGAATGGCTTATCAGAAGATTTGATATGGCACTGTAAAACACTGATTCAAGAAAGGGATGTAGTTATAAGGCTTATGAACAAATGTGAAGACATTTCAAATAAACTGACAAAACAAGTTACCATGCTCACTGGAAATGGAGGTGGATGGAACACAGAGCAACCCTCCATTCTAAACCAAAGGTAACACTTGTATGCACCTATTTATTGTTTTATCTCAGTTATGTACGTTTTTTAAATTTATTTCTACATTGTGCCTAGGAAACTTAACCATGGAAATGATAGGAAAACTAATGTTAAAAGGAAAAACCAGGGTTACCTAAAATGGTATATAAGTGGTATGTGAATTCTTTTCCATTGATCTCCACTGCCCTTCTCCTCAGTCAGGATATTTTCCTCCATTATCACATTGTAAGTTAGAGGGAGAAAATATTATGGTCTTACATAACCTATGTTTTCCTTGTGATGGCAGATAATTTCTTATAGTCATAGAACCTGAAAAGGTGGTTTTAGCTAATTTAGGGCTTCGAAGAGTCAACTGCTCAATTGTATCAATGTAAAACTTTGTCTTAGTTCAGTTTCTTTTTAATCATGAATGAAATGATTAAAATATCCTATGTATGTGATTAAATGTTTTAAATGCTTTCAAAAGCCCAAATTTTTAAATATTTTTGAGGTAGAAACACAAAAAATGAGGATACTTTTATTAAATAGATTATGTAAGGAAAAATGATAAAAAAAGAAAAAATACAAGAAGTATATTCCCCCACCTGCTGCTGTCAGTAAAATACCTTGTCAGAATTCTTGCAAAAAAATAAGCTACTAAAGTATTTTCACTAAAAAAAATTGTCCAACAACCAGAACATACTAACACAGCATTTTGTGATTGTGAACATCCCTACTTTGCATGATGTTGGGATATGGGGGGCGGACGGTTTGTTTTGAACTTCTTTTAAAAGTTTATTTTTAAGTTGTCTGGAAACTTAGAACTGTTCAGAATGCTTCCATTTTAAAAAAGGTATAAAATTGTGTACTGTGATAATACATACAGAGGCAGAAACATGAAAACAATTGAGGTTTCTAAGATCAGAGCCTAGTTAGAATTATTTATGATATATCCATACTCTGCAGTGTTATGTAATTTTTTAAATGAATTATTTCTTTTTGGAATATTTCTGGTAGGTATATAATAAGATTAGCACCAAGGCCTCATTAAAATTAATTACCTTCGTTGGTGATTTTATATACTTCTGATATTTTACTAAGTTAGTGATCAAAGCATATTTGCTGATCATTGGTTAATTAAAAATCAAGATATGAAAAAAAAAATCAAGATATGGTTACTGGCCTTTAATAGTAAGTTACAATCTTTTCTGTGCCCTTCTAGGGTGCTATGGGATGGTGTAGGGAAACGTGATGCAGTTCCCACAAAGAAGCTCTTTTCTCTGTTGCATAGAAAGAACTATGACCATGTCAGCAAATTCATCTCCTAAAAGTGTAGTTGGAGCTGCTCCTTCTTGTTCTACAGCATTGGATATGGGGAGTTCTTCACTCTACAAGGCTTACCCAGTTGAGTCTACTTTATCATAATTTGGATTTTAAAAAATCAAGTGCTTTATTGCATCACTTAAAAGATTTCTCTCTTAAACCCACGTCCACAAAGTCCTGTCACTTGTAAATAGTATGACCAGGTATTAAAGCTATCCTTTCCATTAGACTGAAGATTTTTTTATGAAATATTGAACAGATGAGAAAAATAGTTACTTTTTTTTAGGTGCTTATTGGATCTAGTCCAAAGTACAACTTCTGAAAACCTGTCCAGATAGTCTAGAGTTTATTTAGATACACTTTTAGGGGGTGAAATTTGTTGTCTTGGCTTTTGTTTTAACCATTGTAAGTTGCACAAGCAACTTGCAGATTTTTACTTGGTATACTGGCCAAGCATAATGGCTGCTTAGTATAGAAACATTTAAAGTACTTTCCTTGCCTTAGGAAAGAATTTATTAGCACAGAAGAAAATATTAAGCAATCCTGATGAATAACCTGTTGTGCTTTTGCTTAACAGAATGAATTCTTTGTAGTAAAGTTTATTTTGAAGCAAAATTATGTTAACTATTTTCCTATTATGAATTTATCAGAATTATAACAGAAAAATAACCTTTTAGAGATAAAATACAGACATAGTGGAACTGTGACATATTTTTAACTATGTAGTACACTGTTGAAGTCCTAGCAAGAGAAAAAATTCTCATATGTATCTCAAAACCATTAACATTCATAATCTTTATTTTAAAACATCAAAGTTAAAGTTGCCTTAAGTTAAAATATAATAATGCAGTGAGGGAAGAGTTAAAAAAAAAACCTCAGCATTACTCCTGTTTTATTCCTATCATAAATGTAGCCACCTCTCAACCTTTAGCATTTAATCAGCATTTTGTCAGCTTTATATTGTTCTAACTGAAAAGATATCTGAAAAGATATTCAGTGTAAAATAATATTTAATCATGTGTGTCCTGTCTTTTTATGGGCTAAATCTACTAAGGTTCTTCTGATCTTGTTCATCTTCAACTTGACAGGGTGATTCTATATCCTCTTCCTAAACAGTTGCTGTGAAACCATTTGACAGTGACGTCAAATGCTAGTCTATACTGCACACATAATCCAACTAACTCAGAGTCCTGTGATATAAATAGTTTAGTAGTTTGGATACTGCTATTAGTACAAACTATTATTGTGGTAGTGTTTTCAGCATTCATGTTATACTTAAAGGATATAAATTTTTGATCAATTAGAGTCCCTGATCTGTTTCATATGAACTACTGTAAAAAGTTTAGCCCTCTACTTCTGCATTTTACACTTAAATTTAGCACATTGTATATACTCCAGTTTTCTATTTCAGGCCTTTCTCACCTTTCAAAATAATTTTGAAGCTATTTTTTCTCTGACAGGAAATTTAAACCCAATTTAATTTCCCTCTGAAAAGAAATCAAAGTAACTTATATCTGAAAGGATTTTCCCCCCTAACAAAACAAGTAACTTTAAACATGCCGCCTCATTTTCTTTCATGACGTCAGAAAATCTTAAAATCACTTTTTTCGTCATTGGGAGGTAAGAAAACCTGCAATGCAGAATAGTTATGGTCCCTTACTGAGAAGAGATCACTTACCCACCTCACAAGGCCCTGGCTATACTTCTTACCATTCAGATAACCCTGAGCAGTTTATATTCTTAACCTGTAAACTTGTGGTTGGGGTTCATACGCAGTCAAAAGTTTTTAGAAAACTTTGAAATGTTAAGATTAATGGGAAGTGTAATTGTATAGCCACTAAATATTAGTGATTGACAGAGAAAGATTATAGCTGCCCTGTTTTAAAACTTGTCTTAACAAGTGAATTGGAAAAGTGTTTGCCAAAACTGCATTTTCAGTGATCCTTCTGCTTTCTGAAAAGATTTGTGTTATGGGCAGCAGTGCTGCAACAGACAGTTACTTGTGATTTAGATAAATCGAGCAGAAGAGCAAATACACACATACATGTACTCAATAAAGGTATTTAATGTCATGATCAGAACAACTACTATAGCTGCTTTATGAATGTGGATGAAACAATTGTATTTGAATGGAAAATTCAGTGTAGTAGATGGTTCTCAAAATCTCATCACTTTTTAAAATTTTATGTATAGTTAAGGATATTTTAATAGACTCCTTTATCAACATGTGTTAGTGATGCATAAATTCAGTCATTTTTGTTTGTTAAAAATATTTATTGGGTATTTGTGGTCAGTTTACATTGAGAGAGCTTATTGGCTCTTGGCATGTGTTTATAACTGATGTAATGTGCCTACCTTATCGAGTTTTTCATCATTTTCATGGAATGTGAACTTTGATCTGTGGGGGATGACTAAGATGTTAGGAATGACTCAGAAACATAATAGAAAGTTCAATTTAAAAATAGGAAGTCCTGACTGTAGAGTAGGTGGGTCAGAGAGAGAAAACTTTCCTGTTTGCTGTTCAGTGATTGAAGGCAGAGCTCTGGATCAGACCTGGATTGAATACCAGCTCTACCACTGTTGACACAGATTTGGATAACTGTGACCTTAGGCAAGTTACTTAACTTCTCTGAATCCCAGGGAGGATTTCTTATCTGTAAATGGAGATGATTATAGTAATAGTACCTACTTTATAATGTAGGTTAAATAAAGTAATAATGCATGTAAACCCCATAGTAGAGTGTCTCGAATCCAGTATTAGCATTTATTCTGACTACCAGTATAGTAGAATTTATTTGGATCTGGAAAATTGAAATAGCTTCAATAGTATATTCTACTTATTATTACTTTTGTAATGGCATAGAAATAGTATTGGCCAAGAAGACCAAAGACATTTTAAGAAATGAGCTGTAAAGACTTCAGCAACACTGCTGACTTTTTTCTACCTCTGCTTTTAATTTTTTCAGATGAGAAATGTTTTGCAGATTGCATACCCCACAGTTGAAGAATAGGTTCTGATTTAAGATGGGTACCTTTCTACCTTACCTGTTTGACCCCAGTTCTAGTTAAAGTGTCTCGATTTCAGAATCTGACCCATTAACCATTTATCATACCCATTGCTGTGTCAAGACACATTCCCTATGTGCAGATAGGATATGTGTAACGGAAATTAAAGAGACAGAACAAGAGCTGTAGAATGAGGAGCGTGGCCTTGTCTTAAGTTTTCATGTTAATGTGGGGTTTAAGCTGCCCTCGAGAGTGTAAGAATATGCTTTTGAATGAGAGAGACTTGCTGAGTTAAAATTTTAGCCATAAGATTTTGCTTTGTAGTTATGCAGCCTCAGGCAAATTGCTGAGCCTCAGGTTTTTTCATCTGTTAAAATGATAATAGCCTACCTCTATGGAATACTAAAAGATTGAATGAGGTGATACCTGAAAGTGATATTTTGTGTCTCTGTGTATATAGTAGATGTTCAGTAAAGACTAGTTTTTAACAACCTGAACTTTCAGAAAAAACTGTTGTTTTCGTCCACTGTAACCCTTCCATGTTACCTTTCAAGAAAGTTAATCCCAGGGATTAATCTGTTATGTGTTCACAAATTAAATAACATTTTGACACTTGCCTGCTGTTTTCTATTCATTGGTATTTAATTGACCCCCCCTAGCAAGTTTACATTTATACGTAGTTCAAACATAAATACACAATGCATACATGCTCTATAATTATATATACCAGTGACATTAAATGTGACTGGCATTCATTCAGAAAGTGTTTATTAAATCAGCCTGGCAAAGTAGCAAATTATGCTTATGTTTTTGTTCTGATATTTTAAGTTCCTTAGCGTGCTAATACTCATTCATATGAATATATTTTTCTAATATAAATGTTAGCTTTGTAATATGTTACCATAGTTAATAGTCTAATTGTTTATGTAATTAATTTTATAGCATTACATTTTAACTGAATACAACAATACTTTTTGTAATTCTTATTGCCAGGATAAAAAAATCAATAAATACAGAATAAAATTTGAGAGACTTTTTAAAACGTATTATGTTTTGGGTTCATTTTCTTAAGTGAAAATAGCTTTTATTAATAACAATAAGTTAAAAGGTAAGACCACACCTAGGTACTTTCCTTTTTGTGTGCATTGTAAACCTAAACTGCGTCTCAGAAAACTAGTAGAGAAAGTTGATAGAATTATAAATCTGTAACATTCGGTAACTCTTTTTACCAGTTTGTCACTCAAGCCCTATCAGAAGGTTGGTTTGAATTGGCTGGCATTGGTACATAAACATGGACTTAATGGCATTTTGGCAGACGAAATGGTAAGTAGTACTCTATTTCTAGGATATGTTATTAATAGACATCCTTGCTGTCATTTAAAAAATGAAAATTTCCCTCGACCCTGTTAGTTTACTGCTCTTAGCAAAGTATAAGCCCTCTTACCCTTCTCAGTTTTCTATTGCTTATGTGAGTTTTAGCCTCCTTACTTCCTCTCGGATATGAAAATAGGTTTTTTGTCTTTCTCATCAAATTAATAAATATGTTTTTAAAATTAGATGTTACATAAAAATACATAGAAAAAAACTATCACACATAATCCTAGCACCTTAAAATAAGTATTTATTTTGCTGTATCTTTCCAGATTATTCTGCAGATGTGTTTGAATGCATCATACATATATACACATATACATATATATATTTTACTAAAAGATATTTTAGTGTATGTGCTTTTCTATAGCTGCCTTTAAAATTGATCTAGGAAGTTCATTACAGCCAATAGTCCAAGTATTGTCATGTAGAAACTTGACCTTTAATCTAACTTTTACCTTCTTTCCTCCAGCTATACTTTTTAAAAAGTGTTTATTAAAAATGAATCATGTTCAGTGGAGAAAATGTTTATTGAATATCTATTGTATTAAATTGTGGTGGGGGTGGTGTTCAGTCTCTTAAGTCATATCCGACTGTTTGTGACAGCGTGGATTGCAGCACGCAGGTTTCCCTGTCCTTCACTATTTCCTGGAGTTTGCGCATGTCTGTTGAATCAAGGATGCCATCCAACCATCTGATCCTCTGTCACTCTCTTCTCCTCCTGTCCTCAATCTTTCCTAGCATCAGGGTCTTTTCCAGTGAGTCAGTTCTTTTACACTGTGTAGAGTTACAAAATAAAAATTAACAAAGATAATAATCCTTGTCCTCTATTTCGCTTCTAGTAAAATAATCTTCAGTATTTTAAGACCGTTCCCACATATATCTCATACTTTTGTTAAAACACAGAAGTGATTTAGAAAACTGAATAATATATTCGGGATTTAAAAATAATTAGAAGGTATATATAGAATATAGAATAGTACAGTTGTGGAAACTGGACTTGGAAATCAAATCTAGGTTCTGGGTCCACATTTGTCTTTCATGGGTTGTCTAACCTTTACCAAATGACCTAATCTCTCAAGGTTAAAGTTAATAAAACATAGGTTATTCCTATATCATAAGATTATATTTGGTGTCAAATGAGATATATTATGTGGAACTGTTTTTGTATCCTGTAAAGTACAATATTTATGATAAGGTAGTGTCTGCTAGGGCTTCCCTAACAAAGTATTAAAGACAGGGAGACTTAAACAACAGAAATATCTCATAGTTCTGGAGACTGGAAGTCTAAAATCAAAGTGTTGGCAGGTTTGGTTTCACCAAAGGCTACCGTCTGGTTTGTAGATAAGAGACATTGCTGTGTCCTCACATGGCTTTTCCTCTGGGCACATTCAGTCTCTTCTTAAAGATAGGGGTTGGGCCCTTACCCTTATGACTATATTTAACTTATCTCTTTAAAGGCTTTATCTCCAAAAAATCTTAACATTGGGAGTTAGGACTTCAACATGTAAATTTGGGGGTTTGGGAGCAATTCAGTTCCTAACAGTTGGCAATGTTTAGCTCTCCTGAGGAGCTATACTTCCTCTCTAGCCTATTTTTGGAGAAGGAAATGGCAACCCACTCGAGTACTCTTGCCTGGAAAACCCATGGACGGAGGAGCCTGGTAGGCTACAGTCCATGGGGTTGCGAAGAGTTGGACATGACTGAGCAATTTCGCTTTCACTTTTCACTTTGATGCATTGGAGAAGGAAACGGCAACGCATTCCAGTGTTCTTGCCTGGAGAATCCCAGGGATGGGGGAGCCTGGTGGGCTGCCATCTGTGGGGTCGCACAGAGTCAGACACAACTGAAGCAACGTAGCCGCAGCAGCGGCAGCCTTTTTTTAATATAATACTTTATTGATGTGCATACAAATTTTCAGCTTAGTGACTTTTTACATGTATGTACACCCATGTGACTGCCTCTTGATCAACATTTCCATCATCCCAGAAAGTTGCCTTATGCTCCTTTTTAGTCATAAAACCACTATTCTGACACCTATCACAGTACAATAATTTTTTTTTTCTGATTTCTGAACTTTATATGAATAGATCCATACAATATATACTGTTTAAACAGTTTCTGGTTCATTTGGTATGTAATAAAATTACTAAGATTAATCCATGCTCTTACATGTATCAGTGGTTTGGTGATGGTGGTTGCTTTTTATCCACTCTCCTGGCAGTTTAAATTATTTCCAGTGTGTGGTTATTATAATAAAACTGCATCAGTATTCTTACCCAAGATTTTTCATGGACATATGCTCTCATATCTCTTGAATATATTCTTAGGCGTAAAATTGCTGAGTAATAGGATGGGTATAAATTCAACTCCAGTTAGTCAATGGAACGCCATTTTCCATCAATCCAGTATGTATTAAATGGTTCCTTCATATTAACAATTACCAAAATTATATCCTTTATATGCAAGCAGAGGTCTTTCATGTTAGTGTGTATCACATACTAGCTAGCAGTTAAAGTGCATCACACTCTTTAAGTTGCAGTATCAATTGGCGATTATGATCTGTTTTATGGCTATTGAGAACTAAGAATATAGTAGAGTTGCATTGTGGTGAATCATAAATAAAACCAGTAATATTCTTTTTTCTTTCATTTTCCCAGTATTTATTTGGGTCTTTCGTTTGTTTTTACATTTAATATGTTTTCTTTTAAACATTTTCTTTTTAGGGTCTGGGAAAAACTATTCAAGCCATTGCATTTCTGGCGTACCTCTATCAGGAGGGTAATAAAGGTCCTCATTTGATCGTTGTTCCAGCATCAACTATAGGTTTGTAATACTGTGGACAATTTTACTTGACTAAATGGTGTTTTCTATGTATGAAGGGAAGAAAAACTGTGTGTGTGTGTGTGAGATTTCTTCGTTTGTGGAGGTGAATGTTCATTTCTGTGGTTTCCTTATAACTTTTCTCCCTTTGCATATGTGTGTTATACTGGAGGTCTTTTTAAAGAAAAGACCTCCAGTATAAGTTAGTTATTCAGCTTATAAATTATTAGAGATTAAGTACCATTTGAAAAGATTATTTGTTTTTGTAATACTTTTAAAGGTTGTTTTCATGAGTAACTAATTTAAGGGAAGCTAAGTGATTTAAACTTACAATTAAACATTTATTAAGTGAGAAATATGCAATTCATCCCAATTCAAATTACTGTTTCATTCTTTTTCAATTGATTGTAGACTGGAGTCAGAGAATGTATGTATGAACGTAACCCCTTCCCCCCCCAAAAAAAGAAACCTCAAAATTAGAAATTAATAATCATCTATAAATATAATGATTGGGCTTCTGCTCTTTATTTTGATGCCACCTGAAAATCTTCGTCATTTTAATCATCAGGGATAAAATTGTGAAGAGTCTGTGATTTTTCAAAATCATCTTCTGTTACTTTATAAAAGAAGAATTTCCTGGTAGATCTTGTTAGACTTCAGTGTTCATTTCATTGCACACATATATCCTGTTGTAGCATATGCAAGTAATATCTCTTTTGTCTCATAGATAACTGGTTAAGAGAGGTTAATTTATGGTGCCCCACTTTAAAGGTGCTCTGTTACTATGGTAAGAATATGTCGTTTTTCTCTTAACTTTGGAAGCTTCTTTAAAATCTTAACATACAGTTAAGTACAATAAATATAATCAATTTGTATGTTTCATCTTTAAATTCTAGGTTCTCAAGAAGAACGTAAACAGATTAGATACAACATTCATAGCAGATATGAAGAATACAATGTAATTGTGACCACGTAAGTATTGAGAAAAAAAAAAACTGGAAGAAAAAAAATGTTGTACAGCCCCCAAATCTTTTTTTAAAATGTTTTTAAAATAGTAGTAGTAAAATGAAATAAAATTTATGCTAAGGACTATGCATCAAAAGTAATAGAATGAGTTATGTTGAAGATTTAGGCATTTTTCAATTTGGTATATAGTACCGTAATAACACTTTTTAATTAATTCTGTAGGAGACCATGATGAAAAGAATTCATCCAGAAATCATCTTTTCTTAATAAAAGAGACTCCATTTTCATAAGTAGTCTTGTACTGCTGCTGCTAAGCTGCTGTTAATTGTTATTTCTTGGATTAACTCTACCAGTTTAATATAATGAACAACTAAACACAGCACATTATGTTCTTAACAGAAATGTCTTAGCTTCACATTTTTTTTCCTACTGCTTCTTAAAATATAACAATTCATAAAGCACAGTGTGTGATAATTGCAGATCACATATAAATTGTACCCAAATTGGCCTCTTCCTAGATGTGTAGAGATTGTCTAATTCCAACATATAAATTGTCTTTTAACTGCATATTGTAGCTTTTGTAACTTGGTTACATGTACATCATCCTCCCTGGTAGCTCAGATGGTACAGTATCTGCCTGCAGTGCAGGGGACCTGGGTTTGATCCCTTAATCAGGAAGATCCACTGGAGAAGGGAATAGCTACCCACTCTAGTAATCTTGCTTGGAGAATTCCATGGACAGAGGAGTCTGGCAGGCTATAGTCCATCAGGTCGCAAAGAGTCTGACACAACTAAGTGACTAACACGTACACACTTACATGTACATCAATAAGTATTGGATATAAGTGCATCAGTATTTACTTGAGTACCAGCTGTGTTAGGTACTGGCTATTAGAAATATATAAATAAAAATAATTTTTTGAAACATTAATCTCACATAAGTCCATGCTTTTAAAGGTTTATTCTTAGAGACTGATTTTTTCTTTTGGTGACAGGTATAACTGTGCCATCAGCAGTTCTGATGATCGTAGTCTATTTCGTCGGCTGAAACTGAATTATGCAATTTTTGATGAGGGCCATATGCTGAAGAATATGGGCTCCATCCGCTACCAGCACCTTATGACAATTAATGTAAGAATGTTCTCTGAATTTTTCCAAGTATGATTAAGTTTCAGATTTTGTGTATGTGTGTGTATGGTATCTTACATCAGGGACCAGCAAACTTTTTCTGCATAGGACCAGATAAGTAACTTTTCGTGCTCCATGGGCCATTCAGCTACTATCACTTGTTTTTCGCTTTTTCTTTTTTTTAAACCCTTTAAAAATGTAAAAACCATTCTTAGCTCGTGATCTTCAGTTTGCCAACCTTTGTACTATAGGATAAACTTTATGGATATCAGCTGTAATCTGTCTTCTTTCATTGCTTCATAGAAAAGTAATGTGGGAACATGAATTACCCACTTATAAACTGAATGTTTTATACATTCTACCTTGAAGTACAACAGATGATAATTTTTTAGAATTACTTATCTTTCATCACAGAATATTTTATTACTAATAATGGTTTTAATTTTTTTCTCCTCCACTGAGGGAGATAACTAAAAAGTATATAGATCTTTTTTTCTTTTAAGGCAACACTAAATCTAAACTTTACCTTTGTTCATAGGCAAATAACCGTCTGCTGCTCACAGGCACACCTGTGCAGAATAACCTGTTAGAACTCATGTCGCTGTTGAATTTTGTTATGCCACACATGTTCAGTAGTAGCACCAGTGAAATACGAAGAATGTTTTCTTCTAAGACAGTAAGCATAAATTCATATTTTTTTTTTCAAATGTCTTACTTTGTGTTTTACCAGAACCATTTTTTTGTTTTGTCTTTTTTCTTGTTTTCGTTGGACATATGTCCTATGAAATAAGTTTAAGTGGTTGATATCCCTGTATTTGGATGAGTTGGGAAGTCAGCCAAAATACAATGGGAAATAAACTGGAGGCTTCTATAATCATTGTCTAAAAGTTTTGGTTTTTAATATCCTGATTTTCTGAATCATCATTTCAAATCAGTGGATAGCTCGGATATTTAATATGTGGAGAAAGTTTGATTGTATCATCTTCTTTTTTAAAATTAGATAAATTAGCGTTTTTTTAATAGGTAAACTATAAAGCTGGGCAAGGTAGAATATCCCAAAAATTCATATACTGGGAGATTTGTTTTGCATTAACACTCCATAAATTAAAAGTCACAATAAAGAAATCTTATTTACAAGAAAATATGGTTAATTTTTTCCCCATTACTTTAGAAAAAGTGAGAGTATAGTTTTCAGGAACTCTGATTTTCCAGCACAACAGTGTTTATATAGGTTCTTGACACTCTCACAAATCACATGTATTTTGTGAGAATTTTCTGATAATCTTCTCCTGCCAGCTGCCTTTCTAATTTCATTAATGTATTCCCTTCCACGTGGTGGCCATAGCAGATCATAGGATATGGAGGATTCCTTTAAAATCTTGGTATAAAATTCCTCTTCTCCAAAATTAACAGGTTTTGGCCAGGAACTACCCTGTTTGTGTAGACTAATGATTTGCATCACCTGCGCTAGCTTTCTTTGGGGGCCATTTTCTACAAATAAATACAAGTTTCTACTTATCTCTCTCTTTACCTCCACCCAAACTCCCTTAAATACACACATATCTTTTTAAGAGAGTTATCTGTGTAATCAGTAATGACTCATGAGTTAATTTCTTCTGAACACTATCCTAGTGCAGTTCAATTTCATTACCTCCGGAGAGTACATGATTTGTCACAAAACCTGAAAGTACATGTGGAGTCTTAAGAACTATATGTCAGCCCAGAATTCAAGTTCCATCTAGAATTAATTGAATTTCTATGGGAAACAACTCAGAATGTAGTGAAGGAAAGTTTCATGTTGTGTAATAACTTTAAAATGTCATGTTCTTACTTTACTTAGAAATCAGCAGATGAGCAAAGTATATATGAAAAGGAGAGAATAGCACATGCAAAACAAATTATAAAACCATTTATTCTCAGAAGAGTAAAAGAAGAGGTAACTCTTATCTGTGTATTTTTATTATGATTGGTTTTAAAATCTTTTTTACTCTTTATTTGAATGATCTGCTTAAACTGTTTTCCTTTCCCAGGTTCTTAAGCAGCTGCCCCCCAAAAAAGATCGAATTGAGTTATGTGCAATGTCAGAGAAGCAGGAACAACTTTATATGAGTCTCTTCAACAGATTGAAAAAGTCTATCAATAACATGGGTATAACCTTATTTTCACAATTTTATGTAAAGAATAATCCTGTACTGGAACTGCTTTTTTGTTTAATCATATAATGGGATTTGCTTTTTTTTAAGTTCGAATTTGAAGAAATAGTTTTAAAACCTTTTGTTTGCATTGAGATGTATTTCAGCAAACAGCCATCAACTTGTTTTTTTTTTTAATGTGTACTTTTTGGATCACAGAAAAAAATACAGAAATGTGCAATGTCATGATGCAATTGAGAAAAATGGCCAATCATCCTTTATTACATCGCCAATATTACACAGCTGAAAAACTCAAGGAAATGTCTCAGCTTATGCTAAAGGTAAGGATTTTGTATGATAACAGTATGCTTTATTAGCACTACTAGGCTTGAGATTCATTGTTAGTCTAAAAGTCAGACCATTGAACCTAATAAGGATATTAACCCTTTAACCAAATATTTAAGAAAAACATTTTTAAGACAAAGTTGAAAACAGTTAGGAGACAGAAGAGCCAAGGATTGACAGTCTACATCAAGAGTCAGCCAACTGTGACCGTAAGACCAAATATGACACTAGCTATGTTTACAAATAAAGTTTTGTTCTAACATAGCCATGTGCTTTTGTTTCCATGTTTTCTGTAACTTTTTATATTAAATTCATGGAAAATTTTAGACATGTAAAAGTAGAGAGAGTTGTATAATGAAAGCTTCTACCTGTGTAACCTTCACCCATATTCTACAGTTATCATCGGGAATGAGACTGCTCTCTCTTGTTTCACCTAGAATCCTCCCCAGGATTATTTTGAACCAAATTCTAGACATTATTTCAGCTGTAAATATATCAGTATGTTATCTCTAAAACAGTAAGAACTTATCTGTATTATAGCTAAAAAATAAATATTAATTTCCTTTGCCAAATCTGTTGCACTGAAATATCTAATGACTTAGATGTTTTATCTGATCTGAACAATTTTATTAGGTTGTTCTAATCATATTATAAATTACCTTCATTTTGAGGTGTATATTGTTTTGTTCTGTTTTATTTTGAGGAACCTACACATTGTGAGGCTAACCCTGACCTGATCTTTGAAGATATGGAAGTTATGACAGACTTTGAATTACATGTACTTTGTAAACAGTATCGACATATTAATAACTTCCAGTTAGACATGGACTTGATTTTAGATTCTGGAAAATTTCGAGTTTTAGGATGCATCTTGTCTGAATTGAAGCAGAAGGTACTAAAGAAGAATATTTCTCCCTTGTATGTTTTCCCAATTAGTTCAGCTACTTTGAAATAGTTCTGGCATGATTTGACTTTCTTGAGGTTTTAGCCCATGTTCTACATTCTTCTAGAAATTAGTGTTTTGAGCATTTTTTGGATGTATTTGGGCATGTTTTCCTGATTACTTTTCCTCCATCTAATAGAAGTTAGTAGAATATATTGATTTTTAAAATAAAACTGTCATTATTTCATAGGTGACATTCTATATAATTGCTTCAAACTTAGTATTTTGAAGATACAATGGTAACATAAATTAATCCTTATATGTGAGCATTAACATAAATTAATGCATAATGTTTACATGTGAAATAGATTTGTAAGATCACAATCTAATTAGTATTTTTTGTAGCTATTCCCATTAATTAGTCTTAAAAATCAATTTTAGGTTCAAAGTTTAGAAGATAATTTATATACAATCTAAAATAAGAAATTTATCTTAGCTATGATTACTTGGTTATTATTATTAAAGAAGCAGTTTTTCATTAGATATTTACAATTTTATTTTTTATGTATCTAACTAATATATGTATTTCCACAGGGTGATAGAGTTGTATTATTTAGCCAATTTACCATGATGCTGGATATTTTAGAGGTTCTCTTAAAACATCATCAGCATAGGTACCTCAGATTAGATGGGAAGACTCAGATTTCTGAAAGGTAGGTATACTTTGGTTTCAGAAAATCTCTCTACCTTACTCTCAAATAAGAGTAAATGTTAGAATTTTAAATGTCTAGAGCTTTTCATGGAGTTGTATGTTGCTTGGAGTCTTATGTTTGGTTACTTTCGATCATTCATTACCTTAAGATGAGGAAAATTTAATTTTTTGTCTGAATCATATTCAAATATATTTTGAAACAACTAGTGGAGTTATATGTGTTTCAGTGCTTTTCTCTTTGAAAATCATTCTGAGTCTAGAGCACATTATCTTTAAACCAAGATTACCTTAAAATCTTGGACTTTTCTTATTTTGAGGGTAGTTGAGTAAGTTTGGGGTTTTGGTTGTCTTAAAAGCAGTGCTTTTTCTAGTGTGTTTAAACTGCATTATATCTTTGGTTTATTTTTTTATCAGCCAGAGTAAATTTTTTTTTCCTGCATTGAGTAGGAAGAGAAGTAATGCTAAAGAGAATACACCATTATAGTTTAATCTTGAAATGCGTGGTTCATCAGGTATATATATTGTCTGTGAGTCATAGCTGACTGACTCTAAGAAGGTTAAAGATCACAAAGCCGTATCAGAATTTAGAAAAGCCAAGAATCTTTTCACAAAAGACAAAATTAATTAGGAATTAATCAAACCTGCATAGTTAAAAGTAAGAATTATTAATAGTAGGGAGATAAATGGTATAGAAAAGAAAAATAACTAGAGTGCCAAGAGCATATATTTACATCTTGAAGTTTATTTTCCATGTGATGTGATTGCTTTCAGTTTTCATTATAAACCTTTTTGTGAGATTTAACCTTATATATTTATCTTATAGGATTCATCTAATTGATGAATTTAATACCGATATGGATATCTTTGTGTTTCTGCTGTCAACAAAAGCTGGTGGCTTAGGAATAAACCTGACTTCAGCAAATGTTGTTATACTTCATGACATTGACTGTAATCCTTACAATGACAAACAAGCAGAAGATAGATGCCATAGAGTAGGCCAGACGAAGTGAGTGTTTGCAGTTGAAATTTATTTTTAATCAAATGCTAGTTTAATTTCTATAGAATATTAGAATATGATGTGTCAGATGTCCTACCTTCGTTGTTTGTTTTTATATTTTCAGCAAAGCAAGGCTCCTGTGGTATTTTATACCAACAGTGTTGGATATGAACTCCACTATGTAACCTATTCATATTCTAGTAATTAGAGCAGGGAATTCCTTGGAGGTTCAGTGGTTAGGACTAGGCATATTCACTGCCAGGAGCGCAGGTTCAATCCCTGGTTGGGGAACTAGGATCCCACAAGCTACATGGTACAGCCTAAAAAATAAAACAGAATAACCTCCCACCCCCAGTCCATATCGTTCTGCAGCTAATGAAAATGAAGTCCTACCAATGGCCCACCCAGCCCCTTTGAAAAAGATTAGTAATTGAAATAACTTCTTGTTAAACCATGTAAGAGCCAGACAGATTTGGTAATGTGATAAAGTTGCTTCCTTCTTACCTCACAGGAAATAGATTATGTGAGCTGTAGGTATTTTAGGTGAAGGTTAAATTAGACATTGCTCACATTACATAAAGAGGTGAAAATACCTATAATTCAGCTCTGTTCTCAATGTAAACAGCAAACAATCAGTCTTTGTGGGGTATTTTACTGTATTTCCAAAAGACATTGTTAAGTTCATTTATGAACCAAATATTTATTAGTACTTGTTGTAGAACTAAAACCTCCTATGTAATCTTTGTACTTTACAACACTTCCATACTTTTTGTACTAAACTATATCTCTTGGAACCTGATAAGCAAAGCATGTTCTTTGTTAAAATGAAATACCTACCTGAACTCAGAATTGTTTGTTGTAATACAGTTATACCAGCAATTTTTATAGATATCTTTTTCTTATCTCTTGAATCAATAAGGATGTTTGAAAGTGACATGCTCAGAAAATGTCAGTCTCAAATAGTGTGAATAAAAGAATTTAAATTTATGGATGTATATGTTAAACAATTTTCTAATTATTCTTACTACATTCTTAAGTGATTTATGTATTTAATAGTTGATATATATCAAATAATTTTATATTAAGTAACCAGTGGACATATCTTATGTTTTCTTTAGAGAAGTACTAGTTATAAAATTAATAGGCCAAGGGACAATTGAAGAATCCATGCTAAAAATTAATCAACAGAAATTGAAACTAGAACAAGATATGACCACAGTAGATGAAGGTAAGTTTTTTGTCAGCATAAACTTTATTAATATGGGAAGGCATCAACTTAGCAGTAGCAGGGAGTCACAAAGATGGTTTGAGTCCTTGATTGGTATGCAGATTATGGATAGCACAGAAGATAAGCATACTTGTGTCAAAAGTACTCCAACAACTAAGATCATTTTGCCAGAACTGATAAAACCACTTTGATTCTGAAAAATTCTGTGTGTTCCATTCCTAGTCTCGGACACAGAAATATTCCAGAAATAAAATCGGGTCCATACTTTTATCTGCAGTTTTATAATTTACTTACTATATTAGAAATATTTATGAATCCAAAGCACATGGCACAATATTTTCTTAAGAACTCTGACATTTATATTCATTTCATTTTGACTAGCAAAATACTCATTACTCTAGAGTACAATAAAATGCATTTATTAAAAAATTGAATAATTTCAAATTAAAGAGCAACTCGATATTAGAAACAATCATCAAATAGGAGAACCCTCTCCATTTCCTCCATCTTTTTGAAGAGAATGGTTTTTAATTTTTTATTTAAAAAAAAGTAGATACATCCACATAGTTCAAGATTCCTAAGATATAAAAGGGCAAATAAAAGCCTCCTTCCCACTCTTTATCACCCAGCTTCCTCATAAAGTTTATTTTTTATTGTATGACCAGTTATTTCTGTATCTTACTTTTTTATGTGATGTTAAATTTGGATTTCATGGACTGTTTTCAAGTCTTTGGACAGGTTTAGAGGCAAGCATGTCAGTGAATTTCCTGAGAGTTTATACAGTGGTTTGTCATCTTATGCATATTTTTTTACTGAAGGGAGAAGAGTAGGTAAAAGTATTGTCTTAAGTTTAGACTATAGCTGGGGTCTGTATGAGTGATAGAGAAAGAGAGACACCTGGATAAGTGTCTAGATACTGGGGTCTTGTTTAATTGAAGTTTTCTTTAAGTCAATGATTGTATCTTTGGACTGAAAATAAGTTTAGATGAAATTATTTCTGTTTGGATTTGTGAGTTTTGTCCTTATTTTCACATTCAGATTGTTACATGTATGCTTTTATTTAGTGAACCTGAGGAGTAAATACTATGTGAAGAAGTAGGATTTGATCCAGGCTGTCTATATGTATGTCTTTATATCTTTAACAAATCAGAAAGAGAAGCTGTAGACAGCGCTGCTGGCAATGTGAACATGAGCACAGGGGAGGTAGCCCTAATAATATTTGCAGGAATTTGGGAAAGTTTTTAACAGGAAGTAACACTGAATCTAACTGGGCTTTGAAAGATGATTAAGGATTCACCAAAAGTAAAGAAAATTGGAAAGAAGTATGCTTCATGAAATATTTTTTATCAAACTCTTAACACCAGTTTCTGACCTGCAGGTGACGAAGGAAGTATGCCAGCAGATATAGCCACATTACTAAAAACATCAATGGGCCTGTGAAATGAGAATTGTTAATTCCTGACTGATGAGGAAATATCAACTTGGTGCACTCAAGGACATTTACATTATGATGACCGTGGGGTTTATGAACATTTATAACTTTTTATAATTTCCATATTACATTTCTCATAGTATGGACAACTTTTTTGCCACTAACTGAATTCTCCAGATGCTCACATGTGAAATTTCAAGAAAAGCCACGAATATGTAGTCTTGAAGATGTTAAATAATCATTTTACAAAACAGTTTTCTGAATGGGGATTAGTTGGTGATTGTTTGTAACAAATACGCTAATGCTTTAGAAATGTCAGTATTTTTGTAATTATTTCTACCTCCAAATATATATATATATTGTCTTTCACTGGATAATGTGTGTAGATTTTTACATGTGCCTTATTTGACAATGCTTATGTCTTGTTTTTGCTCGTCTCATTTGAAGTTTTTTTTTATTATGTTAAAGAATGCAGCTGTATAGATTATATAGCTTTCATTTTATTGCTATTTGAAACAGATGTTCACCACTATCAACAAGAACTCAACCTGAATTTAAAGGTGGCATTCCATATACTAACCCCTCCGCCCAGGGCCTCCCAAGTACTTCTGTTAACACAAATTTGTTTGGCTAGGCACTAAGTTGTTTTCCAGTGAATAGTAACTGAAGAAGCCTTTATCTTGCTCCATGAAGTAAATCCTTCTGTTCATTTCCCAACTGCACTAACTGTGCTTACTAGTCTACCTATTCTTGTGCATGTTTTCATTATTTTCCCTCCCCTGGCTTTTGCTTCTCTTGAAACTGTTGCCCAGTCATTTCTGCTCCAGTTCTCTCTACTCTAAATAGTAGTCTATTCCTGTCACATCTCCACATATCAGCAAAATGTTGGTGACATTTTTCTAGCCTGGCAGAACAGATTAGCAGGCTGTTTCACTTCAAAGCAGACTGTGACTTCATTTTAAGGCAGCATTAGGTACTGCATGGAAATAGGTCATTAACTTTGAATTCTTATCAAAATATAATTTACCACTTTGCAGAATTTCCAGTACAGGACCTCCTGAAGAAAGGGCCATTCTTCAATTCCAATTCAGTGTGGGTGACAAAGTGAAATTTAGAAGTAAAGTTGTCTACTTGATATTTAACTCTTTATTAAATCTTTCTTTAAATTTTTGCCTGTTGGTCTATATTGCTGTTTTTATTATGCATCAGTTTCTTTGTATAACTTGTGAGTTTCATGTGTTTTGTTTTATTATGTAAATATCATTATAAATAAACTTATTTATAAATCAAAGATTTGTTCATTATTGAAGATTATACTTTCACAACATCCTGACTTTCTAAGTTTCTAGAGTAATAGAACTCTTCAGTCGAAGGCTAATGAGGCTCTTATAGTGATTCTTCAGATATTATAGACCCTGAAAACTCAGGACTCAGTAGACTTACCCAGTCTTGAAAGTGAAAGATTGAAAGGACTCTGCAAGTAGTATCACTACCTCCTTCTACATCATGATACCCAAATCACTTATATTGTTGAGAATGTTACCTTCTAAAAATCTTAAATGGGTTCCTTGTAACTTTCTTGTATTAATGTGTCTTCAGCGATAGGCTGTTTCTTTTGTTGTTGTTTAATCCATATTTTTATGTTTAATTAAATGTAGTTGGGTTCTCCCTGTAAAGCTCTGTTACATTTTTGGCTTAATAAAAACAATTAGATCATAAGTTGTATATATCATACATTTTGTAGTAGTTTCTGTATTGAGCACAAATGGTATTATCTGCTTAATATCGTCTCTTCTCAGTAAACTGGAATGATTACTTTGGATGTATTCTCATTAGTCCTTTCATTGAACTGATAGCAGTAAAATTCGAAACCCATCATCAGTAAAGAGCATATGAAGCCACAGTTGTTGGAGTAATGTTTGGCCAACTGAAGCACCGTATGATTTTTTAATACAGGTCACACAGGGATAAAGACATAGTGTGTTTTTATAACTCTTAGTTCTGACCCCACAGTCTTGTAACTTTATACCAATAGATATGTGTGTTGAAACATTAATATTGTTCCTCATTGTTGGTGTTATTGTATAATGATTAGATAAGAGTATTAGGAGATTTGGTTTCCATTTGTGTGACCTTAAGCAAAATATTTAGATGGTCTATAAAATTAAGGAATTGATTGTTTTAACTTCCCAAAAGGTATGGTTTCTTACTAATTATAATAGGCAGTTCATTTCTGCTGTGATTAATTCATGTACTCTCACCCTTGCTAACTTGCTCAGTGAGGAGATGTTTAAATACAGGGTGGGATAATGGAATATGTTGTTCTTTTCAGTGAAAAAAAGATGACGTAAAGGTTATGATGATGCTATGACTGAAATATTTCCTTGCAAAATCTGCTATGGTTGCATTTTCTATTGAATCACAATATGTGTAAACAGTGGGACTCATTATAGAGTTTCCATAATTTATATAAATGTTGTATTTATCACTTACTAAGTTCTATTTTCATTAAAGCTTGTTAGAATGTAATTATGTGGAGGAAAATCAATATACATAAGAGGGAAGAAAAGTTTCTACCTTTATTATCTAGAGTATTATTTGAATTTCTTCTGTGAAGGACAGTTTTTTTTTTTCCTCTAGACTGCCCTGATGACATATATGAGGACTTTGCAATGAGAAGTTATTTATAACCTATTATCATTTCTTAACAGCTACTAACAGTAAGAAAAGTACTCTGAAGAAGCAAGATACTTGAGAAATACACTTTGTGTCTCAGTGTAATTCTTTTTTTGTTTGTTTGTTTTTAATTTATTTTTTATTGAAGGATAATTGCTTTACAGAATTTTGTTGTTTTCTGTCAAACCTCAGCATAATCAGCCATAGGTATACATATTTCCCCTCCCATTGAACCTCCCTCCCATCTCCCTCCCACCCCACCCCTCTAGGTTGACACAGAGCCCTGTTTTGAGTTTCCTGAGACCTACAGCAAATTCCCATTGGGTGTCTGTTTTACATATGGTCATGTAAGTTTCCATGTTACTCTTTCCATACATCTCACCCTCTCCTCCCCTCTCCCCACGTCCACAAGTCTCTTCTCTTCTGTCTGCTTCTCCATTGTTGCCCTGTAAATAAATTCTTCAGTACCAGTTTTCTAGATTCCATATATATGTGTTAGAATATATTTATCTTTTTCTGACTCTCGGTGTAAGTCTTAATAATATGTACAGTAATTTTTTCCCTCAGATTTCATAGAACATTGTTATGAAGAAGAAGCACCTTAAACAAGATCACACTTAGATGGACTTGCCTTTTCTTTCTTTTTTTCCCACACCCTGTCCCCACTTTTTGCTTCTCAACTATATTCTGTTTCCTCTGCCATTCATTTCATGGATAAGGCTATCTGTTTTCTTAGTCTGTTTCCTGATAGGACGTAAGATTAGACAAGTCAATAATATTAACATGTATATTGAACTAAAATGTTATTTTTCAATATAATTATGTGTAAAATAGGTTGGGATAATCCAAATATACAGTTAATTGAAAGATTTCTATATAAATGGCTTGTTTATATGGGTAGTTCTTATACAGTCATGTAGAACTATAAAAATGATTCAAGTTGAAAGTGTAAAATAATCCTCAGGAAAAACGATTGTTCCATGACCTTTAAAAATTTTGTCAGCATAAAATAAATGTATAAGTAAATGAACAAAATAGGAAAACTAGTATTTAGTGCACTGTAAAATATTAGAAACATTGAGAAAATTTAGTTTTTGTAAAAAATTTATCAAAGTAGTTTGAACAGTACCTTCCTATAAAACTTGCAGGCAAGAATTTTTTTGGTTTTTTTTACCTTGGCAAATAGTCATAATCCTTGATTTCAATCAGCTTCCAGCATTTCATTGCTCTTTCAGTGTTATGAAATAATTCCTCCTACCCCCGTTGTTTTTTCTTTTTACATTGAGTTTAGTAGAGGAGATTTAGGTTCATAGCCAATTAAGCAGGAAGTACAGAGGATTCCCATGTACCCTTGTCCCCACACAACACAACTTCCCTCACTTTCAACATCTTACACTAAAATGATACATTTGTTACAATCAGCGAACCTCCGTTGAGACATCATAATCACCAAAAGTCCATAGATTACACTAAGGTTCACCCTTGATGTACAGCCTATGGTTTGACAAATGAACCTATTATAGTATCTTGCAGAATAGTCTTACTGCTTTAAAAATCCATATAAGTTTTCTCCATGTCTTTTCATGGCTAGATAGTTCATTTCTTTTTAGCAATGAAAAATGTTCTCTTGCTGGGTATACCACAGTTTTCTTATCCATTAACCTACTAATGGATATTTTGGTTGCTTCCAAGTTTTGGCAATTATTGATGAGGCTACCAACAACATCAATGTGCTGGTTTTCGTGTGGACCTGTTTTCAACTCCCCTGGGCAAATACCAAAGAGTGTGCTTGCTGAATCATATGGTAAGAGTACGTTTAATTTTGTAAGAAATTGCCAAACTCTCTTCCGAGGTATATGTACTATTTTGCATTTATATCAGAAATGAATAAAAGTTCCTGTGGCCCCACATCCTTGCCAGTATTTGGTGGTATATTTTGAATTTTTGCCTTTATAATAGGTATATAATAGTATCTCATTGTTTGCAGTTCCCTAGTAACATATAATATTGAGCATCTTTTCATATGCTTATTTGCCATCTGTGTGTCTTTGATGAGGTGTGTATCCAGATGTTTTCATCCATTCTGTAATCAGGTGGTTTATTTTATTGTTGATATTTAAGAGTTCTTTATATATTTTAGATAAAGTCCTTTTGCAGATATTTTCTTCCTATCTGTGGCTTGGCTTCTCATTCTTTTCATCTTCTGTTCTTTTAATGTGAAGGATTTTTCACCAGTCTCACTTCCTCCAGGACATCTTCATCTTTGTCACAACCACTTTCCTCATTTATGTCAGTAAGTTTGCCTTCACCAAGTTCTTCAGACTGCGTCTGAAGAGCGTTTTTCCATTTATGTTCAGTTTGAATTTCACTCCAGCATTATCACTTTTCTTTACTGCACTTTCATCTTTGTTGGTGAGTTCTCTTTTTCTTTTGTTTTTTAATACTTTAATTTTATTGGAGTAGAATTGATTTACAATGTTGTTTCAGCTGTACATCTAAGTGATTCAGCTATACATACATATATTTTTTAGATTCTTTGGTCATATAGGTAATTACAATATTGAGTAGAGTTCCCTGTGCTATACAGTAGGGGCCCTTGTTGGTTATCTGTCATATATAGTTGTATATGTATGCTCATCCCAAACTCCTAGTTTATTCCCCCCTACACACACTGTCACTTTTGGTAACCATAAATTTGTTTTCAATATCTGTAAGTCTGTTTCTGTTTTGTAAATGAATTCATTTGTATCTTTTTTAGATCCCACATATAAGTGATATCATATTTTTCTGGCTTACTTAACATAGTGTGATAATGTCTAGGTCCATCCATGTTGCTGCAAATGGCATTATTTCATTCTGTTTATGGCTGAATAGTATTCTCTTATATATATATGTTCCACCTCTTAGCCCTTCCTCTGTTGATGGACATTTAGGTTGCTTCGGTGCCCTGGCTATTGTAAATAGTGCTGTGATGAACAACAGGTGCGTGTGTCTTTTCAGATTATTGTTTTCTCTGGAAATATGCCCAGGTGTATGATTGCTGGATCATATGATAGTTCTCGTTTTAGTTTTTTAAGGAACTTGAATACCGTTCTCCATAGTGATTGTAACAGTTTACATCCCCACCAACAGTGTAAGAGGGTTCTCTTTTTGTCCATACCCTTTTCAGTATTTATTATTTATAGACTTACTTTTTGATGAAGGCCATTTTGACTACTGTGAGGTGATACCTCATTGAAGCAACAGCTTTGATTTGCATTTCTCTGATAATTAGTGATGTGAGCATCTTTTCATGTGTTTTTTGGCCATTTCATGTTTTCTTTGGAGAAATGTCTCTTTAGATCTTTTCCCATTTTTTTGATTAAGTTGTTAGTTTTTTGACAGAGTTGCATGAGCTTTTTGTATATTTTGGAGATTTAATCCCTTATCTGTCGCTTCATTTGCAAGTGTTTTCTCCTAAGGGTTGTCTTTTCATTTTGTTAATGGTTTCCTTTGCTGTGGGTGAGTTCCCTTTTTCAATTATCCATTTTTATAAAATGTCAAGTGGGTGTCATCACTGAGAAACAAGCAGGCAGCGCAGCTACACAGTTTGCTGTCTGTGCGGAAATGACAGATGTGCAGTGACCAGTCACCAACAGACCGTGAAAGAAGTGGCTTGGCTGGTCATATATCTGTCTCTTATTTACATAGTGACTTGTGGACTGAAGCGCCAGCAGCAAAATTTATACTTTATGCAATTACTCATTAATACACCATGGAAACTGAAATCCAAACCATTTCTTTTTTTGGAAAATATGTAACTAAACCACTGTGACTGAAATTCATGTGTGTCAGAACTAGTGCAAAGCATGGCCTGCCTGTATTGTAAACTATAGATAATGTGAAGCTCTTCTGGAGAAAAAAAGATACCGGAAACAAAAGTCTTTTTCTTTCTAATCCTCTTTCCTTTTTTTTTTTTTAATAAGCAGAATATGGCAGAAATGAAAGTGTTAACGGAGCTGAGGGGGTGGTGTATGCACATTATGCAGCATGTTGATGTAGCTTCTTATCTGATGAGAGTGATGCTGTAAAGAAGAATAAAGGTTGGAGGTGGCTGGCATTACCTAGAGCTTGGTCTGGGGCCTTCGCAGTACCCAGTCAGCGATGGCAGGAATGCTTTGGACTTTCTTCCGTAATGTCACCAGCCTGGGGTAGATGTCCAGCAAATCAGGTTTAAAGACCAAAAGTGTGGTGCTGCAAATTTCCCAGTAGAAGTCTGCCCAAGTTACCTAGTTTGAAGGAAACAAATTTTCATTGGAACATAAAAGGCCTAATTTCTTAATGTAAAAAAAAAAAAATTGTTTTTTAATTCAGAATAGTCTGTAATTACAAAAGCAGAATGTGTATATGATAGAAAATTACAGATAACACCATACTCCCAAGCCCAGAGGTTACTCATATTAACACTTCGGTATAAGGTTATTTTTCTATGCCTATGTGTGTATTTTTACTAAAATAAGATATTATAGTACATAGCCTTTTGTAACTTGATTCAATCTCCACCTTTCTGTGATAATACATTTTTATGTTATCTAATACCCTATCAATGCTTTTCCATCGTTCCCCAAATGTCTTTTATAGGACAAAGCAGCAGTATCCATTCTGGGGCCATGTGTTTCACTTGGTTATATCCTTTAACTCTCAATTCAAAACAGTACTCCCCCCCCCCCTTCTTTATTCCATATCATTGAATTATTTATTGAAGATTCCACAGTAGTTCTGCACAATGTCCTGCCTTCAGGATTTTTATAATTATTTCATCCTTACCGTGTTCCTTTATATGGCAGAGTAAAAAGGAATAGAATACAAGTTATCTTTAGAGAGTACATGGCTTTAAGTTAAATACTTTTGGCTAACATAACATTATATTGGATCACATCAGAAGACGTAATATATGTCTGACCATTAGTATAACTGGACACTGTACAGTAGGATAATGACAGCCTAGTCCTACTCTTGTATACCTTTTTTGTTTGTTTTTATTTTTAATTTGTACACTTGTTCCTTTATGACTAGAAACTAGTCTGGATGATGTTACTTTGGCTCCATATAAATGTCAATCAAAGAGTGAAGTTTAAATATGGACTGTTCTTAGTTTTGCTTTTGTTTGGGATTTAATAATGCAGATTGCTAGTGTTTTATGAACTTGCTCACTTAACATCTTCAACATTAATAGGACAGTTTATTGGTTAGAGGATTCAGAATTCAGTCAACAAATATTTATGAAGTACCTACTATGTGCCCTGTACAGGTTAAGTGCTGGGATTGACTAGAGAGCAAGATGTGATGCAAGACCCTTCTCTGATGAAGTTCTCACTTTAGAAGCAGGAAGACAATCAAACATGGAAAGTGTGGTGCAGGGAATCGGCCAAGATTGTGGAGTAGAAAACTCGCCTCCCTGATCTCACCTTCTCTTACAAGTGCACCAAAAATCACAAGTGTCTGCAGAACAACCATCGATGAAAAAGACCAGACTCTACCAGAAAAGATCTACAACTAAAGACATAAAGAAGGAACTACAGTGAGACAGGTAGGAGGGGCAGATTCATAATATAATTAATCTAGTCCCTTATCTTGCTGGGGATAGTCAGCAAATTAGAGAATAAACATGCTGCAGAGGTTCTCCCACAGGAGTGAGTTCTGAGCCCTAAGTCAGGGCCACTAGCCCAGGGGTCCTGCTCCAGGAAGACAAGACCCCAGAGTATTTGGCTTTGAAGACCAGCGGAGTTTGATTTTGGAAGTTTTCAAACAACTGGGGGAAATAGAAACTTTACTCTTAAGGGAGCACACAAGATCTCACACCAGGATCCAGGGCAAAATCAGCACTTTGATAGGAGCCTGGGGCAGATTTATCCACTGGTCTTGAAAAGTCTTCCAGAGATGCAAGAGGGAAGTTGTGGCTCATGCTTGTCCTCTATGTTCGTGCTAGGAACAGAGAAACTGGCAGCAGCCATATATGGGAGCTTTCTACCACATGGACACTGGTAGAAAGTGTTCCCTGTTCCTACTCTTACATATTGGAGAGGGGATTAAGACATACAAACCATTATGTATCAAATAAGCTATAAAGGACTATTGTACAACACAGGGAATATAACCAATATTATGTAATAATTATAAATGGAGTATAAGTTTTAAATTGTGACTCACTATGTTGTATACCAGTAACATATAATGTTGCACATCAACTGTACTTCAATTAAGAAACAAAAAACAAAATCCATGTGAAGTGATAAGAGTGATGAAGACAGTGATGAGAGAGGTTCTCAGGTGGTTAGAGAGAGAAGTCCTTTAAGAGGTGACAATTAAGCTAAGGCTTGAATGATAAAAAGGTCCAGACGTGCAGTGATTTGGGAATTAAAACATTTCAGGCAGAAGGAAGAGCGAGTGTAAAGGCTTTCAGGCAGGAGTATGACCTGTATCTAAGGGAAAAATAAAACACCAGAGTGTTTGGAACATTTGGAGGAAGGGAGAAAGTGCTGAGAGATGGAGTCAGGAGATAGATTACGAAGAAATTTTAATAAAAAGCAGAGGAAAAAATATTTTTAAGTCATTAGAAATTGTTCAATCAAGAGGGCAGAGAAAGGAACAAAAGACATGGCAAGTTTGCTTCTCTGTCTCTTCAGGACTCAGCAGATAGCAACTAGAGTTAAGTCCCAAAGTGTGGCAAAAAGCAATATCTTGTCTCCTAGAATGGTGTCTCGTTGAAGGCCGGCGCCCCAACTTAACACAGCTTCTCAATCAGATTTAGATTTGAACTTTTTCTTGGCAAGACTACTTCATAGGTGACGGTGTGCTCCTCTATTAGCAGACCCATATAATATCTGGTACTCTCTCTTTTGTGGTATTAACAATTGTTGATAATCAGTGCTTAGACCCATTGATTCATCATGGGTTGGAAGATAGCGATGGTTTATTTTAATCTCTCCTTACTTATTAACTAAAAAACTTATGAATACAAACTTTGTCCCATCTGTTTTTTTTTATCTTGAGGTTTAATTGGCATAAGAATGGCAAGATAAATGCTTTATTCAACACCCCCCCACCCCCACAACACACATATACACACACTTTGTGTTTTTCAGTTTTCTGAATATAGACAGTCTGTCTCTGGCTTACAGTGGTTCAGCTTTACAATTTTGACTATACCGTGGTGCAAAAATGATACATATTCTTTAGAAACCACACTTTGAATTTTGACCTTTTCCCAGGCTGGTGATATGCCGTATAGAACTCTGCTGTGATGCTGGGCCGTGGCAGTGAACCATGTGTCAGGAGGGTAAACAGCTGATAAACTTAACAACCATTCTCTACCCATACAACCTTCCTGTTTTTCACTTTTACTACAGTGTTCAATACTTACATGAGACATTCAGCACTTAATTATAAAGGTTTTGTGTTAGACAGTTTTGCTCATCTTTGGCCAGTGAGAGTGTCTACAAGTTGCCTGCTGGGTCCTGTTGACACAACTCCCAATTTTGGGTTGTTTTTTTTTTTTAATAATTAGTTTGGTTCTGGTATAACAAAGTATTCCCAGCTCATGTTTTACATTTCCTGTCCCAAACTGAGAATGAGCTGTTTCTCCAAGAAACTAGTTACTTTTAGAATTTGGAGACAAGGATTTGGGTCCTAGGGTTGCCCAGGACAAGTAAGTCAGTCATTTTTTCAAGAAAAAGACACAGAATGCTTTTTCTCTTTACCCTAAAATAAAGTACATTGTGAACTGAAACTGGTATATGATTAATATTGTTTGCCCTGAGAAAATATTTATAATGAGATGTGTATAGTCAAATCACTGTGTTTTACCAAAGATAATGTTTCTTAGTTTTTTACTAATAGAGTACAGAGGTATTTCTCCACATACTGTATTCACCAGTTTGACACAAGTTCATTTGTTTCACTTTGCTGTGGTTTGTCAGTGATAGCTTTTTAAATTTTTGTTAGTGTTATATAACATATACTTTAGTACGTTTTTCCAAAGTTAACATCACCAAGAAAGGTTTATTCAAAGAAGTTTAGCTTTTGTCCTTCTAACCTACTTCTCTAACCTACTTCCTACTTCTCTAACCTACTTCTTCCCTATGGGTAACACTTTTTTCAATACATTTTTATAGTTTTTTATTTATCCATATATATGTACATGCATTTTTTAAGATGTAAAACATACTCACAGAGTCACCAATAAACCACTTGTTTTCCCCTAAGTATGTGTCCAAATTTTGCAGAAGAGGAGGTGCATCACATGTAAGTAGCTCCTTAAATATCTGATTCTAGGGGAGAGAGGAAAGATCACTCTAAAGATAATAGGAAGAAAAAGAGTTGAAGAGGAAATAGATTACATTTTTGTCATCAGTTCTTATGGTTTTTTTCACTTATCATGACTAAATCATTCATCAGTAAAATCTTTTCGTAGTTTTTAATCCTGATATTTGTTAGTGAAAATTATTCTATTATGTTTTTACATTTCTAAAATCCTCCCACCTTTTTGGGCTCACTCCCTTTAAAGTTAAATAGTGTAAGTAAAGGTAAAGAAATTAACTGTATTTTCTTGGGCTAGATTCCTCCAGTTTGGCAGTCTTACACTTAACAGAAGTATTATGCTTTTGGGCCTTTATGAATTTCCTCTCTTTGACTTAACATTGTACCTTAGAGTGAGATTCTCTGCCTTGAATATCATCTATAAAATCCATCATCGAAGTGTCCCCTTTTGATATAATATGTAAGATATTATTACAAAGCAAATAATATCCTTGGGGAAAAAATGAACAAATATACCCACTTAAATAATTATCTTTGTTTTTACTTAAATCTCTGAAGAATGAATAATTTATTCATGGCGTCTTTCTTGGTAAGAATTGTTTATTTGTTTATATATGAAAATTGGGCTGGTTTGTATTGTGGATATGAAATGTAAACTAAACTCAAAAATACTATAAAATATGCATATATCATCAATATTCATAAATGACCCATAATAAAATTCAGCCTTTATTAATGCAAAATAGTGGATAACTCCTTCATCAATTCACTTGAGTTACTATTGTGACTTAGCTAGGTAGTACAGATTATTATAATATAATGCCTCATATTGAGGAGTACAGTTTATAAAAGCTTCATTACACCTTTACATATGTTTGTCACATATCACAAACTGAAGGCTGGGAAGCTTGTCATTATTTTGATTTTATATGCTTTCCCCAGCTCTGTACCACGTTTATACATATGGTTCTCTCTCTATGGTAAATGTATTCATGGTTCTAAAAATAATGGGAGTCCTTTATCCCCTTATACAAAATTTGTGAGCTGAGAGGCACCAGACCCAGAAACGTGCCATTTCCCACAACTTAGCTTAGCTCAGCATCAGTCGGGGAGGCAGTAGCCAGCTTGGCTGTCCTAGAATAGCTGGAGAGAGGAGGGAGGTCAGTGAGACAGGATGTAGATGCCGTACAACTTTCCACAAACGCCTGTGTGCTCACTTGGGTAATTCTGCTGCTTTTCCTTCTGTGCATTTCCACAGTGTAAGAGGCACCTGTGCTTGGCATATGCAATGCTGGATGAAAATCTTATCTCTACACTCTTGACTTCTCCTTTCGCCTCGGTTCTCTTATTGTCTGTGGTGAGAATCATCTCAGTCTAATGGAATATAGATTGCTCAACAGCATAGCCATTTGTGTTTTGAGTCATTTTAAAGAATATTCACCAGAATAACCTGAAGAAGATAAAATGTTTTTATGTGCTGTGCTTAGTCACTCAGTCGTATCCAACTCTTTGTGACCCATGGACTGTAGCCCACCAGGCACCTCTGTCCATGGGGATCCTCCAGGCAAGAATACCTGAAGTGGGTTGCCATGCCCTCCTTCACCACCCAGGGATCAAACCCAGGTCTCCCGCATTGCAGGCAGCTTCTTTACCATCTGAGCCACCAGGGAAGCCCAAAAATGTTGTTATACATCCTTTTTAAAGTATATTTTCTGATAAACCCTCAATAGCCATTCTGATACTTGATGGACTCAGAAATTTCCTACCTCCTTCTCCAGAGTTATTATGTAGATTTGTGTACACAAACAACCTTTACAGGATTTAGGGAGGTTTGTGTATTTCTCCAAAGTACCATTTTAAAATCCACACTTATCAAAATCATTTAGTTTTGGAAATGGGCCACTGATGTTCCTTCAGTCCTGCTTACCCTTCATCCCCCACCCACAAACCCCTGCCTTGTTCTTCAGATGAGAAAACTGAAACAAATGCATTGTATAAACACAGAAATTCTAGTGATAAATTCAAGGATTTTCAGTGTGACCAATACTCAGAGACAAATTTTGCCTGTAAGTTTAACTTTCTTAAATTTTAAATTAGAAATGGAATTTTTATCACCGATACATTTATAATTAAATAAATGTGATAGGTTTTGTTTAAAGCACATATAATAAAGAGGACCATTTTGACTGTTTTTAATCTTGACTGTTTTCAGGAGTCTGCTTTTGAAAATTTTACCTGACCACAAGGTGGCAGCAATGCAACCACTACAGAGACTAAGTGACAAGATACAAAAGAACTGTGTTATTTTTCACTGTGTTCTGGTCAGGTCCTACTTTACTAATCAGATAATCCGATAGTCTGGCTATTTGCAATAATTCTGCAACACATTGTCCCTTCATATGATTTATTCACAAACTTGTATTATGTCCTGTGAATGTTGGGTTTTGTTTTGTTTTGTTTTGTGGTAGGTAGTATGTAAAAGCATTCTTATTCTAACACAAAGGTAAAGTTACTCTCATCATAAATGTTCAAAGACATGTTACTTTGGTAGATTCCTTCTGTTATGGAGCCTCAATCACAGAAAGGTACAAAGTAGAGAAATAGAGAAAGGCAAGCCAACATGGGACAAAAACCTTTAGATAATTTTTTTTTCCAAGTTGAGGATTATATATCTGCTTGTTTCTACATTTATAAGGATATGTGAAATGTAGGTGTCATGTCTGACAAATAAAAGGAAAAATGATGAGCACTGAAGTGTATAATAATACTATTAATAACTATTAATAACTAATATTTAGTAAACACTTTCCACCTAGCCATGGATACTTATTCTACTATTTAATCCCCCCAACATACTTCAAGTGGGCTTCCCTGGTGTCTCAGAGGGTAAAGCGTCTGCCTGCAATGCAAGAGACCCGGGTTCGATCTCTGGGTTTGGAAGATCCCCTGGAGAAGGAAGTGGCAGCTCACTCCAGTATTCTTGCCTGGAGAATCCCATGGGTAGGCTACAGATCACAGGTTTGCAAAGAGTTGGACATGACTGAGTGACTAATACTTCGAAGTAGGTTGCATGCTATCCCTACTTTG